>NC_056553.1:15754724-16354724 GCF_910596095.1 Thunnus maccoyii
GTAGGGCGCCTTCACAACAACGCCACATTTTTACGAGCACATTCATGAACAAGACCGTAGGGTGTCGGCACATACACACACACACACCCCCCACACACACATACACACACACACACACACACACACACATATGCACGTACACACACACGCACGCGCATGTACACGCACGCGCGCCCTGCTGAAGTGTCCTTGAGCAAGACACTGACCCCGTGCTGACCTCTGGGGACGGGGAGCATAAATGAGTCCTCCTGAGATTATCACATTATCATCAGAAGAATGTATTTCTTTTCTCCGCTATATCTGAAGGATTATACATCAAACATGATTCAATAAAGAGGAGAGTATAGGCTCTGAAGGACAATAATTTAATTAGCTCTATATATAACCTAATTAATGAGGTACTTAACGGGGAGACGTTAATTACAGATTCTATATGGCCCTGCTTATTTCTGCAGGGTATCCTCTCTTCTCAGCGCCTGTAAATAGGATTAGTCAATCATATTTTTACACGTTGGATTCATCCACGATAGTCTGCCAGCTTATATGACAGATAGCAATTTATTCATTCAGTCATTTGTTTGTTTGTTTGTTTGATCCCATAATTTATGATTTATGCAGGCAGCCTCATCAGAAAAAAATCAAGCGATGTGGGAGTAAGTTTTTTTTTTATTTTTTAAATTACATTAATATGATCAAAAATACAGCAATGCCTGGTCTGTTTGCTGAAATAATAAATAATGTATAAGTTATAAAAGCAGCTCACGGTGCATTGAGCGGGACAGAAATGAGGGAGAGTTTTTTTTCCAACAGGGGGCAGAGTCACTCTGCACAAAATCTCTCTGCATCACGTACACGCAAACGCTCACGGCTTCAAGATCTGTTGTTCTTCTCTGTAAGCAATTTTCACCTCCTACACAGCTGCCTTAAAAATTACCTTTAAATAGCCTTATACAAATCTGAGCCCAGCGTGTGTGCTGTTTGTTTAACAAATAAACTTTGGAGCCAGAACAGAGAAGTGTAGATTAGTGCCAGGGTTTTCTCATTTCTTCTAGTAAATGAAGCTGAAAGGTTGCTGGGACCCCAACAGTTAAAACGTGCTAAAACGGTTAAACACCCTTGATGTTTGACAAAGTGCAAAAGCAAGTTTTCTTTCCTCTTTAGGGGCATAAATTAAGTTCTCTTCTACTGTTTGGGATTAGTTTTGTAATAATAACCAGATATGAAACACTGTGAATTTAGGTTTTTTTTCTTCTTCTCCATGCTGCCTCATTGTTACATCGAGGTCCTGACCCCGGAGCTGGTTGCTTGGGAGCTCTGGTTTCATGCTTAATTAAGTTTTAATTAAAGCAAAATCTGGTGTTTGGAGTTTATAAATAATATGAAACTGGACAGGGGAATGCATATGCTAGTACACATTTTACTATTCCCCCCACCCCCCTCGAGTTGTTTCAGGGCACTTTTCAAGCAAAACTTAATCCAGAGCAGGAAAACAGACTTTCCATGTTTTTTTTATTTTTATTATTTATCAACCCGAAGCATTGCTTTCAAAGTCACCCTTGCTCCATTGACTATCAATGAGCAGCTTGCTTTGTGTGTTGTTCTGGGCTTGCTTATTATGTCAGTAAAACATTTCAAGTTTAAAGCCTATAGTTCTGTAAAAAAAAAAAAAAAAAAAAAAAAGTCCATACATGAACTCATCTTGTTCCAGCAGAATTAAAGCAAAGTGAATCTGGTTGTTGACTCAGACAGACAAATTTAGATTTCTTTTTATTTCATCTACATCACAAATCTACAGCCTGTTCCACACTGAGTCCATTAATTTCACCAACTAACCCCCTTATTTTTCTATCATCATTGCACACATGGGCTACAGCTGATGTATCCATATGGAGTTATTGTTAAGCCATATGCGTTTGGATTGAAACTCTAAAATTTCTTAACACAAATAAATAACACAGTTGCATTATCCACTTGAATCTACTGAGAGTTATTAGAATTTATGAAATGACGTGCTGAACTGAGTTTTTGCAGCCACCCTTTTTTGCACGTGCAGGCAGAAGAAAAAACTTGAAGCAAAGTCTTCTAGCTCCCCCTGAGTGAGGCTCCAAACTGCCAACTGCACACTGGACACTGTAAATGTTGTACAGTGTATAAGAATATGATTCAAATTCAGGTGAGTCACTCTGGTGCACACCTAAGGCCTAATTAGTGCAACACAGTATCAATTATGGTCTGTTTAATAGTTCATATTTATATGCTCTACAGGTAGTCGTAAGCCTTTGGAAGCCTTCAAGCTGCACTGCAAAGACTGCTGATTTGGTTTGGAAGCAATGAAAAAAGAAAAGCAAAAGAACGAAATAGTCCCCGCACACTGACTTCCTGCATCCCAGTTCTTCTATAATTCAATATGCACATGGCAGCGTTTCAACCTTCCTCTTTTACGCAGATGATTCCTTCCCAACATCTCCAAAAATATATGGATGTCTTGATGATTGCCAAAAAAAAGAAAAACAAACCACCAAACCAGACCAGAGTCCACATGCAGAAACAGGCCAAGACTAATAGCTTTGTGCTGCCCTCACTCTGCACAGAGATCTAGTCTTTACCTATTAAACATTCATTTATTGTTATCTCAGAAATAAAGACGCAGCAACCACAAAATCGATCAACGTTGTGATAATTCAATCTTTCAGTGTGCTGTGGTTTCATCAGCTTCGTTGTAGTCAATCGAACATGCCTTCAATAGATTAAAACAGCACCTTTAAACCTGCGCGAATATTGCTGATTCAGCAGGAACAGATGTTGATACACCCCGCTGTGTCGAGCTGGTTTTGTTGCAAAGTTGCTTCTTTGTCATTGACAATGCACACATTTTCCAAGGTCATATTACCACAGCGTCTTCTTAAAGGGGATGTTTTCAGTTTGCCATCACCTACATGTGAGAGTATGTATAGAGAGTCAGTGGAGGGAGATTATGATTTAAACAAAGTACTGACTTCAGTCCAAATTCTGATAAAAATGAAGACTGTAATACAACAGATTAACACAGCAGAGATGCAGATTATAATTCCTTTATTGGTTTTGGCAATAAAACCTTATTCAGATATTTACACAACATCGGACAGTGCTACAGAGGATTTTTTTTTCCATTTCATTTAAAAATCAGCAGGCAACGATCTGCAGCTCAGTTAACCTGTAACAACTTAAACATATCTGGCTTTTGTAAATATCTTAAAGTTTAAAAGTGTATCCAAAAATTAGACTGAAAGGGACACATCAGTGCACCGATACTCACTCCAAATGACACATTTCACAGTTGATCGTTTTCATATTTGACCTCAGGAGGTCAATGGACTACAGTTAGTATATTTAGGCGAATCATGCATCTTTAAAACATCTTATTGTTGCGCACAAGCCTGAAAATAAAGTACACAAAATGAAAAAGATGACTGTTCTTCAAAGCTTTTGATTACAGTCACAACCCTGGTCTCATTTGAAAGGCAACTCCTTAAATTTTACAACCAAAAAGCTATGAATATAAATGATCCCGAAGCAAAGTTACAGAGGCTGAAGTGTCGTTTAACAGCAACTCAGAGATTATATAGTTTAACCCAACTATACCCAACAGAAAGGCTTAAAATGATGAAAAGAAGGAAATGTGTCTTCGTCAGATGATACAGAATCAACAGCCTGATTTTCATTCTGTCAGCAGAAAGAAAAAGAAAAAAGTTGATCCGAGGTCAGATGTTCAGTTATGTGTTAAACAGATAAGGCTCGGGATGACGTTGACACCGCAGACAAAGCTAATTTACGGGGGTGTAATGCTCTTTATTGCGTTTTTGAAGTTATATTACTGAGTGAGACTTTTATTGTAATTAGATACGCATATTACGAGGTTTCATATGTAAATATAATAAAGTGTTGAATAGCATACCCGAAAACCGCTCCTATGTGTGAACAGAAGATCTTAATCCATCTGATTTGCGCAGATTAGATTCGCAGAAACAATGTGATGCAATAAAAACGATGTAAAAGACATTGAAAGAAACGTATCAAAGTAGCAGAAATGGGATGTGCACCGCGGTAAGAGACATATCTTGGGAGAAAAACACTCAACAGCAGGGAGAGAGTGAAGGCTAATCTATTTCACAACCCGACCTGGAGCCAAGATGGACTTTGGACAAAGCGCGGAGTCAGAGGTCACTGCGATAGCTGCAGCGTGTGTGGCCGCGGGTGCGCAATAACGCAACCCTCCTCATTTCTGGATAATAAACGACAGGCCGGCGATGATCTCACTCAGAGGAAATGATGTAGTCTAAAATGACTTCTTTAGCTTAGGAAAAAAAAAATGCGTCAGTGACAGGAAACATTTGACAAACAGTAAATAGGTTTTTCTCTTTTCGGTGGTTAACCCGTTATGTGCTGCTGGTGCTTCTGAAAATGTTCAAGGACAGTGCAGAAGCTTATAGAGTCAGACTAAACAGACGAGTATGTTAACTGTACTGAAGAGTGGCAATGTAAAGGTGCATGTAAATAATAATAATGATAAATAATATTCGTGGCTTCTTCTGCTTCTCCAGACATTTTTGTTATGGATGCACAAGTTGCACGTTTTTTTTTTTTGTTTGTTTTTTTTTTTTGTGTGACAATCTGGTCTAAATTGAGCAGCGCAGTGAAGAACAGTCTGCAGCACACTTGCAGTATGGTTTTTCATGCAAAAGGGGATTTCCTTGTCATGGGGTTCCTCCTCTTGACTGCATTACACAGTGGTTGCAGATATTTCAGCCTGACATATGGGAAGTTTAAAAGTGACCTAGTCTGAACACAAAACCTCTACCTCATGACTCCAGTAAGACTGGGAGGGAAGTTCCCACAGATGAAAAACAACATCAGAGGCACATAAGTGAAACAGAAAATATAACCAGCAGAATTGAACTACTGCAGGTTTCAAAATATACAGACAAAGCTTCAGAAGCATCACTGCACTCACTGCACTGTGCTTCCTTAATTTGACACAGTGAAAATGTACAGCAGGTTTGCAAAATAGATGAAAAAATATGTTGCACATCCTTTCAAACATCTCAGCTATCTTAGAAATCTTCATCTTATTGTTTTTTTCTTGATATGTACAAATAGATTTAACAGGGAAAATCAATAAGGTACATTGCTCCATCTCTTCAGTGTGCTTTGCTGAAAAAAAAAGAAAAATACAGGTAACATGTTTCAATACCATAATTAGTGCAGCAAAACTATATAGAAAATGGTTCGAAAATAACACTCTTCCTTTTGAACTGAGTTTATCTCATATATTGGATATATCTTGTTTTTTTTCCCCCTTCTCATCTTAATATTTGGGTTTTGGTTCTTTGGATCTTTGAACTCACATATATTGTCACAAAGATTGATTTTGTTTCTGCTTTTCTTCAAGATGACAATAAAAAAGTATTTTAAAAAGAATCCTTTATTTCATCTCCTCATCCTCATCTTCTATGGGATAAGATTGGACTTGAGTGATCATTAAGGGATATTGGCTATTATGTTATTTCAGCCCTTCAGTGAATGGAAAAAAAGTCTCCTTTAGCCTACTGTTTGTACATCAGTGTAGTGTAGACAGATGCTGACAAGTAGGCAACATCTCATTAATCAAAAGAATCAGAATCAGCTTCATTGGCCAAGGACTCTGGTTCCTAGTGGCTCTCAGTGTAGTCACATCAAAGTTCAGGAGAGACACATTATGCACAAGCAAGTAGGAGAAAAAAATAGATACACATAAATAGAAAAAAAATGGACAACAACATGTCTATATACAGGTAAAAACTGTTTGTGTAAATTGTAAACAGGATATGAGTAAGTGTGTAAAAATGTGAGCAGTGCTGAAATAATAATGCAATATGTTACTTTATATACAAACAGTGGGTAGATATAAACTAAATAGGCTGTAATGCTGAATATGGTCAACTATATAAATTAAAAAAAAGATATCAAACTTTTTTATGTTAAAGATGGGGATTGCAGACGTCCATTATATCTCAGTTTGTCTGTGAGAACCCATCTGAGAGGTCTAAATATCACTGGGTTAAAAATTTACCCAGTTTGGGTCCATTACAACACTGGGTCAACTTGGTCTAACATTCAAAACATACACAAGTTATTAACAATCAATAACAAACCGTGACATGTAAGTTTAAAAAGAAGAGATTATAACAAGCTTTAGTAAAAGAAAAAATAACGCTAAAACAAAGCAACCCCTTGTCTTGAGTGGCTTTCTGGGTAACAATATTGGTGCTGTATTGATCCAAATTGGATTTTTAGTGAACATGGACACAGAACTGCAGAGAGGTTGACTCAAAAGTCTTTCAGGTGCATTCACGTTCACTGTATTTGTAAATGAGCTCTCTTTGGCTCCACCTGTCTTTCTCCTTCCTCGGAAGTGCGCTGAGAGTAGAGCAACACAGAGAAAGAAACCACCTGCATATAATACACAATATCCCTCAACATCCTACATTCTGATCCCCACTCATTTGCCTGCTCCTGTTGCAGCTACGCGCCCCGGGCTCCTGCAGCTCCTCCCTCCGCTGCTCCACATCAGCTGATCCGTCACGTGGGCTCGTGTCGTGGGTCACCCTTTGCAAAATGGAGTTGTCCGAGTCTGTGCAGAGAGGGCTTCAGTCTCTAGCAGACCCGTCCGTCTTCGATCAGACCAGCTTCCCCGCGCTGGTGGACGTCTCTTTCCGGAGTCTGCTCTCTTCTCACGGCGACCCCGGCGTCCTCGGTGAGCTGGAGCCTCCTCCCCCGCCGCCTTTTGTCTCCTCCGCTTCTTCCGGTTTCTCTCTCCCGTGTGGATGTGTAGAGGGGTCTCCCCTCGGTGTTTTTGCGGATTCGTACGGAGCTGCTGCTCGCTGCGGATTGCTCTAAACCGGACTGTTTATATTAGGATCTGTAATGAGGCGAGGTGGCTCAGCAGACAGCTGGAGCGATCTGCAGCCTTCTCTGCTGCCTGCTTTGCATTCAGCAGCAGCCACACAATCACACGGCCACTCGGGATGCCTTTTGTCATTTAAACTGAGTCTACACAGCATATAAGAAAGACTATGTTAGACTATTCCAATAAGCATCGGTCCAAACTGACAATGAATACACATCCGATTAGCTATTTTTGCTGTAATCGCGTTTAGCAGATGTTTGGAGCCGTCAGCGCGCTGTGTGTCGCTCATTTTGATTGGCTTTTGGTTTAAGCATTAAAATATAAATTCTGCAAAATTACAAACCTTATCTACTATTTACATCTCGTGCTCTGTAATGGCTGCTTCAGTTATTTCCACACGTCCATGTGTTGTCCAACTTCTGCAGCATTCCAGCTCTTTCTAATGGCAGAATTATTTAGAAAGTGAAAATGTTCACTGTCCAAACAACACAAAGGACCCCCGGCTGATGCAGCCGAGGGGCCCATTCACATGCAAATCATCATTGATTTCCATTCTGAAACGTCAATCCGTGGGTGCGAGTATGGATCGCAAATCTGCATCATTTATATACCAATCAAACGCGTCTGTTGTTGCTAAGAAGGATGAAGTTAGGCTATAAGTGCAGCTATGTTGGCATCTTCCTTCACACCGTGTCTGTCCTCTGGTTGCAGATCAGTCTGAGCTGAAGCAGGTCGACCAGATCCTGCTGAAACAGAGCCACACCGCAGCGATCACCTTCATACTGGAGGCGGTCAAACAAAATGCAGACAAGTCGACTGTAAGGTAAGCGACCTCACAGAGAGGAGGGCTTCCTGTAAAACACGCGTGCTGCTGCTCAAACCCCTACACATGCTTGTGGTGAACTAGCTTACCAAAAACAGCCTGATAAGTTGTCAGCACATGGCTATAAAAACGGTGCTCACATCACACAGTCTGACAGGAAATATTTCGCTCTAAATCATGCAGTTTGCATATTACATGTAGAGACAGTGACCCGCTGATTGGGTCTCCTAATAGATCAAGATTTAGAGCAATACATTTAATTAATATATATGCAAAATATCTTATTTCTACAACTACCGCAAACTATATATAAAAAACCCATTGTGCACAGCTTGCATTGAATGCAGCAAAGCAATGTGATTCATAAGAAGTCAGTGTTTCATTAGATTTTAAAATGTGAGCTGATTGTGTCCCTGCACGTGCACGATAGCAGGAATACACAAGGATGTTGTTAGTTTCAGGGAATGAACGTAACTGAGCAACTTTTGACGTTTCCAGTGCAGCTTGACATCAGTGGCCTGAATGGATCAATGGTATCTTGTTATAAAAATTCAGTTTTTTACAATTGTCCATCTATGTTGCATGAAAATGTTGCTTTTTTGTCATTGCCATAGGGAGTTAAAATCAGAAGTCAGTGTATTATTCTGATGGTTAATCATCAGAGTTAGATGTTGAGGATAGACAAACTCTTAAAGCTCTGTAGATGTGTGTCAGTGATCAATTCTGCTAAAAAAAAAAATAATTCAAACTTTCTGGAAAGCAGTCATTCTAGTGTTTGTAATCCATTAAAACTCACTTCTATAGGCTGTCCTGCATTTCTTCATATCCTGAAATTTGACATTTGCACTGTGATAATAAGCTTCATTTTCACTCAGACAATGCATGTCACCATTCAGCCTTTCATAGGACTGTATTCTCCTTTCACTGTCTGCCTTTAGAAAGTTGTAAATAGATTGACTCTTTTCAGATTTTAAGTTTTTTTTAATGTGAAATCAGCTGTGTAATAAAAGTGTTGTTTTGTTCCCACAGCTCCTGCCTTGAAGAGCTCACATTCAGTGCAGAGAGAATAGAAATATTCTGTAGCACATATCAGGTGACAGTTCAAATCACGTTGCTCTTATTAAAATGTATTTTTTCCCCTGTGGTCATGTAGTTGTGGCTGACCTGCCTACACATATTTTTGTTTTATATATTTTTTTATTTTTTTACAGAAACATAAAAAAGAACTAGAGCGTCTGTTAGCAAGGTAAGATTGCACTGGATTTTTTTTAGCTGGAGATGTGTGGTTTATAGAGGTGAAGGTATCATTCTTGAGTTGAAAAAGAGCATGAATGTCCCCAAAATGTGTGAACATTATAGAGATTTTTTTAGTTTTACATTGCAACATTGATAACAGAGCGATTTTGCTCATTAGAGCTTCTTTGATGATTATCAACTGGAGGTCAAAGTTTGTCCAATTTTTCTTCGACTCTACATGGCTGGCAATACATCACATGTGGAGGAAAAACAACGCACTTCTCAACAATTCAATAAATATCCGAGTTCAACTACTTTGGACACAATCTTAAGCAGTCATATGCGGGGATTTTTTTTTAAAATCGGGGGGGAAGAGCAACCAGAGAGTGTGAAGCCTGCATGTCAGGACGAAAAGGAGCGTGATTAATTGCAATGTAAATGCTGCTTTATGACGCACCCTAAACAAACACTCGTTGTAGGGATACGTTGTTTGCACTGGTTTAAAACGGTTTGCAGACACATGTGTCGAATAAAACAGAAGCAGTCTTTGAATCGCATACAAAACGTTTAGCATACGCACAACTTTTGGAACAAGTGGAAAATCCTCAGACATTTATTGAGCACTAAAAAGTTTTGGCGTGGGTTAAAATACTCCCATGAGATAGTTACACCTTCAGAGGCGCATATGTTACACCTCAGATTTTTCTTCATCTCTTTGACCTTCAGGTTGCCACAGAGTGCAGCATGTTTAGCGTGACGCTAATAAATTAAAGGATGAAGGTGGATTTTTTTTTCCCCCTTCAGCATCTTTGCTCAGCTGCTGTTTCATCTCTGCTGAAGCATGATCACAGATGCGTCTCTTCTCTCTCTCTCTTTCAGCATAGGAAAGCAGCCACCTCGGGTTAACGACGTGTCGTGGCGTCTACAGTACCACATGAAGGTACATGAGAGACGCTTCGCAGCACAGTTTGTCTTTTTCTTTTTTCTTTTTTTTTTTTTGTTTCATAAATTCTCATGTCAAACTAAAACTTTGTTTCCCGACAGAACGGACAGCTTGATAAGGTCAACGAGCCTTTCTACTTGATTTCATTGAACACTGAGGTAAAACTCAAAGACTTTTTTTTTTTTATACCTTCACGTTTCATAGATTTTCATGATGTGTCCGTGGTTAAAACATGTTCGTGTTTGCTCCTTTTGCTAGAATAAAGGAACCCCTGAAGATATAAACTTCACCTGCACAGTGGAGCAGTTACAGGTAGAGGATTTTGCTTGTTAGTCCTCTTTAAATGACTCTTCATCTGTTATTTTTTTTAAATTTCAGAGTCAGACCGTCTTGCAGTTGCATCATAACTAAACCATTACGCACCACATTCAGTCTCCTTATCACAAAACAAAATGCAAGAATTCGACTCATAGTGGGAGGATAGTTTCGCTCTTCAGTCTGAGCAGCTTCTTCGTGAATTAGATGTATTGAATTGTATCATATAAGCTGTGAATTCATCATAAAATAAAGAGCTTTCTGGGATTTTCTGCGCATGAATCGGCTTTTCATCACCACAACAGTCTATCTCTTTGGATTTAGGCTTGTAGCTGCAGTCACACATCCTCAAATATGAAATAAGTACGATTGTAGTGATGATGTATTATACAGTGAAATGTTATATTATGTATCAGTTGACCATGTGAGCGGCTGTTTCCTTTTTTAACATTGCAAGCATGTAAGGGATGACCTCTGTATAAATAATGTGGGCTGCAAAATATTTGGTGAATTCAGCTCGGATGTAGTCCTCAGTTGTAATTCATGGTCAAGTCAGACTGAATCAAAAATTCTGAACGCATGACAATTTTCTCAAATTCTTATTTATAATGAGTATAATGTGTATGGTTATTTTTTCAGTTGATATTTTAGGTTACCTCCGCCGGACAGGTCGCTGCGTTTTTTTTTTTTCGTAATGAAAATGGTCAATTGTTGCTTGTTTGCAGGACTTGGTGGGAAAGCTGAAAGACGCTGCCAAGAGTGTGGAGAAAGCCAGTCAGATGTAATACTGGTGTCCAGTTTCCTCGCCACAAAGCACTGAACTTCACCGGTTCCCAGCGGCATTGTTCATCTCTTTATTGCTTCTTTTGTACCTGAGATTGACGACATGATGTATGAGAAAGTTATCATTCCAACTTGTGTGTTAATTAAAACAGAAAAATAAAACCCCCCTTTTGTTCTTTGAATAATTCCATATGTTCAAACAGAATCGGATATGATGTCTGTGTTTGTGAGAAATCAGTAGGAAAGTATTTTTTTAATAAACATTTGAATGTGGAGCCAGAGAAGTAAGTGGCAGGCATGTGTTTTGTCAACACTTACCAGCCTGAATAGGATTTTTGCCATAGTTGCATGACAGCAGTGTATTTGGTTTCCTGCAGCATTTGTTGCAACAAGAGGCTCAGTCCAGCTGCTCGGGCTGATGGGAGCTATTTATAAAAGGCTACTAATAGAGATGTGTGACTTTGTTGACAAAATTGCTGTATAAGAATTTTATGGAGCCTCTTAAGCTTTCTGCATCCACCTCACTCAAAGTTCAAAGCAGCACAGCGGCTCAGATTCCATAAACATCCGCGATGCCTCGGTTTTCAGCGGCGCTGGCTGAAGGATAAAGGCTCCAATTCATCAAGTGGAAGTTGCAGCGCATTTTTTGCAGATGTCAGGACAGCCTGTGACAAAGGTTTGACACCAAAGCCATTTGTCACATGGACGTATTTTCGCCGAGTGCGTTGTTCTTAAAAGCGACGATCAACAAAGATTAATAAGGCAGCTGCCCGAACTCCAACAGACTCCACGTTACAGCCAATAGTAAGTCGTTTAGGGCATTTTTGACGGTCAAATTGACATGAACGTGTGTGAGTGCGTGTGCTGCAGTTATTTTTAACATCAGAGAGTCGAGGGCACACCATCAGTAGCCTACTTTCTAGACACTCCTAATCACTGTGCCATTTGAATGATTCACGTCAGTGCATAGGTGGTGTCTTTTCGTGGTGGAAAGTGTAAGCTATCAAACGGTATGAATATGCATTATGGATTATTTCAAATCATGCGTCATACATTAGAAAGACCAGAATACACCGACAGTAATTTTTAGGCGCCCTTAAGCAGCTGCCTGCTGTCATTTCAGCTCAAGTTGCTCAAACTCCTGAATGTTTTGTGCTATTTCGCGCTTGAAATGCTATTCTAATGTACATGTGTGTGTGTTTTCTGTGTTATTTTCACATCATGCGTAGTAGATTAGGAGAAACAGCATACACCGACAGTAATTATAGGCACCCTTAAGCAACTAGACCACGTGACCAAAGCGGGGCGGTCGAACTAAGCCATTTTGGGGACGGTGTCAGTTTCCACGGAGCACACACACACTGCTGCATTTTACTGGGGGGTGAAGCGGATATT
This sequence comes from Thunnus maccoyii, assembly GCF_910596095.1. Lineage (NCBI taxonomy): Eukaryota > Metazoa > Chordata > Actinopteri > Scombriformes > Scombridae > Thunnus > Thunnus maccoyii. Next base: position 15,767,145 of record NC_056553.1, read on the forward strand.
TTGGAGGCAAAGTTCTCGGTGCCGAAGTGGGAACCTTCCCGAGCCGAAGCCGGAGGACTGGGCTCTTTTGACGCCGCGGATCGGATACGCAAAGAGCGCGCGAGCGGCGAGAAACAGGAGGAGTTTTTATTCGCACATCTGAAATGCGCTCCGGTCCGCCGTGCGCTCTCAGCCACTGACAGCGTCTGCAGCCTGCTTCAAGATGGCGGCTCGGCTCCTATTCATTTTCTGCTGATCGCCTCCCAACTTTCATTGTCTATTCGCCTCAAGACCCACCGATTCCCAGCCGAGCATTCAGGTATGTCTTATTCGATATCGTCTCTAACTAACGGCGGGAGAAGGCGAGGTTTCGGGTTTGTGCTTTTGTGTTTTTCTGCGTACCGATCCAGCGGTGGATGTGGAGCTCTCAACGGTGGCTGCAGCGATCACCGACGTGGAGCTCCGTGTGTGTCTGCGCACCACTTTTTTGTAAAAGATGTTCCTCGCTCGGGCACAAACGCGAGTTAAGGTTCACGCTCAGCCGGTGTTGCATGATCCAGTGTTCAGTAATCTGTCCGTATAAATTGATCGCGGCTGATGTTTGCATTGCGTCGTTTGGATTTGTGTAAAGTGGGGGATCTCAGGCGAACCAGGCTGGACTGGCTGAGATGTTAACAGCAGCAAGTGCTCCAAAGTGTCCTTCTGCGCCCATATTTCAACATAACGTCTTCATTTTATAGAGTTGGGATGCTTAGGGTGTTATGAACTGGGTGTTATGTTGGTTTCGGGCGTATATGATCAAATGTTGGATTTATTAACTTAACTTGGATGGCTCCCATAAACGTGCCAAGGAGGCAAACCGTTTCAATTGTGCATAAATGTTTCATGACGCCTACTTGGTAAACACTGGATCATCGTTAAACATGAACTGTGGCTGTTCGTGTCTCAGTGTGTGATAATCTTGATTAAAGAAGATAATTGGTTTTGTGGGAAATTTAAAAAATATATATATGGACGACACGTCGGCCAGCTCACAAAAGGCTGGTTGTGTCTCATCAAACAGCCATAAGCAACGGCAATTTCACTTGAAATAATGGGGGCTGCTGCCAGCACAGACTGTTTGTTTGTTTGACATTATAAACTCATTATGGATTTCCATATTTTCACCTTCATGCGACTGAATGCTGGCCCACTGTGTGCCTCTGAATCTGGTGGTACAGAACAGACTGACTTGAGCTTGGGCTGTTTGCTCTTGGAGGGAGGGAGGGAGGGAGGAGGGGGGGGGGGGAATTATCATTTTTGCTCATGAATGCTAGTAGGGACCCTGTGTGGGCTTAACAGGTTCAAATGAATGTATATTTTCCCCCACTCGGGTTTCCAGCCTCACAGGTTTGTGGATACACGTGATACTGTAGCTTAAGCAGACTGCATCATGCTACAGTTTGCACGAGCACAATTCAGTGAAAGCGATTTCTGTTCGCATTGTCTTTAATAAGTTTCAGTCACGTGGTCAGTTATGAATCCCCACTTATTCAATTCCTTATTTTCTAAATTGACTGACAGCGGTTAATATGAGGTCTTTGTTTTTTTCCCATTGCCGATTTTAATTGGGTTATTTCCAGCTGCTGTTGATTTACGTATAAGAGGAACCTTTACAAGAGGAACTGGTCTCATTTTGGGTATAAATTAGGTGGGCACTGGGAGAAATCTCCCCGTTTGTTGTTGCTTTAATGGCAGAATTAAAGATTAGTAGCCTGTAGCTGTTGTGGATTAACTAATGATATGTTATCAACACCCACTCCATAATTAAACCTTGCTGTCAATTTTAAAAAGGGAGCTACGTGGTATATAAGGTGCATTTTCTATGTACAGTCAATGTCTTTGTGTTCATAACTGAATCCATATTGGAAGTGTTGAATGGACTATATTTCAACCTGCTGCATGATTCTTGGTTGGTGCTGTAGCCTTGTGATTGTATTCGTTCCCACTATGAACTTATTTTGGTTTGTGGAGTGATTGACTTGAAGTCTTCTAAAGTGAGCCTGCAGCTCCCACAGGACTGAGGCAGAAGCAGTTGTCCAAACACAAGTCAATCGATTAATGGCTCAACAGGCTCCCCCCTGCATAATGTTATCCATCATTATCCATGTGTGATGCATCCTTTTGAACGGAGTCTCTGTCCAAACTTGCCCGCTTTGGTCTGTTAACAGCCGGCCAAGACCGGCCCGGCGGTCGGGCATGTTGCCGGCTGTGACTCCATACATACAGTGACAGTGAGGATACAGAGCTGGACAGAAGAAGGGTCACCTCTTCATGTCCAGTGTGTTGATTTTAATGTCTGGTGTTTTTACAGTAGGCTACTATATGGCAGGAAGGGGCACCCACATAGTCATAGGAGACTTTAATAATATTCACCACCTTTGGAATATTGTTTTTCCAACCATCCAAGATAAAATAGTCTCATATAAGTAGTAGTAGTATATAAGTGGAAGTAGAAAAAAAAACGCTGTTTTGGCATCGGGAGACTTATTTAAAAGCTTTTCCACTTTGTCAGAGCCGCGTTTGTGGGATGAAACAGCCATTGTCATAAAGTGTAGATGTCTAATAAAGGGCGCTATATGTGTTTTTTAGCTGGTAATGGCGCAGAATAATAAGTCTGCTCCAGTGTGCGCTCCAACTTCAGCGCAGTCGCTGCTGCCTGGCCATGTTGTGCTGCACAGTGCTGGTTATCGCGCACACGCCATGAAAACCACGAACCAGAATAACGATGAGATTATTCTCCGAGTTCGGTACATACTCTCCTCCCCGTGGTCCGTAAAGATTTGGGAAGCTGGTGTAAACCCGTCGGATACTGGCTTTATTTGCCCCCTTTCGAAGGAAACCCCGCAGCCCGTTGAACCGATACGGGCTTTTTTTTTTTTTTCCTCCACAAAATGGCAGCCGTGCTGTCGGCAGACTGGCAGTCCAGCGGCTGTGTGCGCGGAGGGACGCGGAGCCTCCGGTCCCTCCTTATTCCCGCTCTGAACACCGGCAGCTCGCCGTGCTGTTGTTTTTGGTGAGACATCCTGCCTTGTTCTGGTCACTGGCGACCAGCCATGTGGGCTAAAAAGCAAAAGGAGTTGCCATAGAAACGCTCAGGTTTCCCCACAGCCTATGTGGCACACCTGACGCAGTGAATGGGTGTCTCCTATCATCCCCCTTTTCACCCACAATCACCCCGGGGCGCCAGTCTCCGTGTTGAATATTATTTTCCACCTAAGATTTCAAACTTCGGCTGAATTCCTGTTTTTAAAAAATGAAGCTGTTACTCTGGTGAAAGTGACACATTGAGATACCCAATTCATAAAATCTGTCTCAGATTTATTTTATCAGCGTCACTCATAGATTTGTATTATTATTTTTTTTTTTTAGCTGTCTTATTTAAAACTTTAAAACTAAATTTCAAACCTGGAGTCACTTAGTGCCGCATTACGCATTTAACACCAGACTGTCCGATCTGTAAGATTTTGCAGAATGCGTCCAAATCGGGACTTGTGAACCCAAAATTTTCCGCGCCATGGCTCATGTCTGAGCAGAGAAATCTTTTGATGTAAGCTCATTTTTTTTCTGTGTGCTTGTTACATCTGCTCTGTTCTCTGTTGTCGCCAAGTGTTTAACGCTGTAGATTTAAGATGATGGAGAGGAGAGGAAGGAGCGCATCGATCTCTCAGTGGATATTTATGATTATTCAGTGCGCTTCGGTCAAATGACTCTACGGTGCCTTTGCCTATCAATCTGCCACAAAGAGCCTTCCCCGTAGGTTATTATTGAATTAGCATAAAAGACGATGTTGCTTTAACACAGTCAAACAAACAGCCTTCTCCAAATGGTCTGACCTGCGCTGTAAAAGAAACCTGCAGCTCCCCGATGCTTCTGTGCGCCTGTCATGCATGCATTGTTTTGACTTGTTCTAATTTTTTCCCCCCCTCCTCCCCTTCCTACGCAGGATTGTTGTTCCTTTTGCTCATCATGCATCGGACAACCAGGATAAAGATCACTGAGCTCAACCCTCACCTAATGTGCGTCCTGTGCGGAGGATATTTCATAGACGCAACCACCATCATCGAATGTCTTCACTCATGTGAGCAAACCGACAAAACTCTTAATTTTTTTTCCCCGATGTGGTTGGAAAATGTCAACATGGATTTGTGCACGTAAAAAAAAAAAGCTGTGAGAATATGTTTCAGCCTCTAGTGTTTTTTTTCTTACATATTTCCCTGCACATCCACTTTGGATGTAAACTTTATGCTGAAAAGGAGATTTCTCCTTGGCAGCTTGAGCCACATTCAGCATCAGAATCAGGATATCCTCTCTGGTGCGTCTGATATTGACAGGTTTTCTTCCTCTTTTTCTTTTTGCATGGTTTGCAGTCTGCAAGATGTGCATTGTGCGCTATCTGGAAACCAGCAAATACTGTCCCATCTGTGATGTACAAGTGCATAAAACCAAGCCTCTGCTCAACATAAGGTAAGAGTTACTTTTTCCATCATATTCTTTGACTGCATTACAAAGTCCCCAGGCTTGTTCTTTGTTCTTTTCATATTCCTGTATTTATAAATTTAATTCTAAGGCAAATGAATCTTCTCTTTTGGTATTTTGGCTAGAATAGTGTAGCAGAGGAAACTGTCTTTCTACTGGACTGATTCCTCATGTTGTAATAAATAGACTTACCTTAGTATTTTCTTACATATTCTTCCCAAAATCTATAAATGCATTGATAATATTAAGCAGTCATTTCAACGGTTTCCTGTTTCCTGGTTTTCCCTTCCCCCCCCAATTAAATGACTGAATCAACCTGTTTTTATTTTAAAATATTGAGTCATATGGAGCACTTTCAGACCATTCACATAGTGAGATGTGACACAGAAAATTCCTTAATCAGCTACGGTTGTCTATTAAGCTTTGTGTTTAGGTGCTGTAATGCAATAAATGTGTATTTTAAGAAAGTGTGCCTTCAAAGCAAAGCAGTGACCAAACAAGAAAAAAACATTCATCTAGTCAGTCTGTCTTGTTTATTCTGCTCTCCATAAGCTGTACAGCACAGGAAAAAATAGATGCTTCTGCGAAATAATTTCCATTCTCTCAGTGGTCTGACTGAAGTTTGTCTTCTGTTTTTCTAGGTCTGACAAAACTCTGCAGGACATCGTGTATAAACTGGTGCCTGGCCTCTTCAAAAGTAAGAACACAACTGTAGACGGTGCCTCGTGTGTTTCGCACGTGTTTACTTTCATTCTGACTCTGCATTTGCATATATTTTGATGCCTCCCTTTGGTTAAATTGGTTTCATCTTTAGTTTCATATCTAATCAGCCAGAAGTATTAAATGCACTTCAGCCTCCTGAATGCACCAACTGTACTAAGCGTTAACTGCTTCTGCAGATGAAAAGAGTAGAAATTGACTCCCAAATACTAATAAATGTATAAAGATACATTATAATATGTAAGGAGCTCAAATGGAAAGATATTTGTTTAAAAAAAAAAAATGCTGTGGTTGCTGAGCAGAGATGATGTCTGCTGTTATTGTCACCAAATGTTACATTATAGTGCTTTTATTTTGTGTCATACTGTATATAACCTACTACTGATAAATCTGCTCAAATTGGGTCAGACAGCTGTTTCATTTCCAAGTCTTTATATATTGCAGTCTTATAAAATATTATAATGAATGAATGTTTTTTGCTACAATAAAACAACACTGAAATAATCCAATCTAATTGAACGGTTTAACTTTGTGAATTGTGACACTCTGCTGATGTAATTAATCCTGGTTAATTCAGTTGTGTTGAGATTTCCTGCTGCAGATCAGTACTGCATGTGTGCACTTACAGTATTTTCTGCTATAAAACCACATTTCCTTTAAAAAGTGCAAATGAACAGACTCGTAATGACTCATCTTCCTTAATGTCTTCAGATGAAATGAAGAGGAGAAGAGACTTTTATGCCGACCACCCTGTAGACGGTGAGTTAGAAAGCATAACTGATTATCAAATTTGCTTTTTTTTTTTTTTTTTTTAACTTTCTGGACACTAATCTGTGTGTCTTTTTCTTGTAGCGTCTAATGGATCCAATGAAGATCGTGGCGAGGTGGCAGACGAAGACAAGAGAATTATTACAGATGATGAGATCATCAGCCTCTCTATTGAGTTTTTTGATCAGAGCAGGTAGGTTGGCTTCAGATGCGTGTCGTTAAATCCAGGGATGATTTGTTCTATAATAGGTTTTATCATCTTCATGAATGCTACATATTTATATGGAAATGATGGACAAGAAAACTTAACATTTAATACAAACATCAGTTAGATGATTACTGGAAAACATCAGGTGTTTTATCAGGTTTAGTTTAGATCTCAGATATGATTCTGCATTGAAATGGATCAGATCCAGCCTTCATGATGGTGTCCTTGTTCTATATTTTGATGCTCTGGCTCAGCTTTGTTCATAATAATAGATGCAGAACATTTTTTGTATATCACATATATTTCCCCCACTGGTTCAGCTTCTTCTTTTCATCATTTCATTACATGTTACTTTTACAATGTATCAATTTGTTTCTTGGTTTTCTTGCTATAAAAGTATTTTAAGGGCTGCTGACATGAGTAATGAGCCACAACTATGTGTCAAGAGTTGTGCTGTAGTAACATCTGCAGGAGGGAAAAAACAAATAAAAAAGTACAGCAGTGAAGTGTGCTTTTCATTCCAGCAACTGATTCTTTAAATCAGCTGATATCCACACACACACACACACACACACATAAAAAAGATTTTTAACTTTTTAAAACATTTTTTGGATTGATTATCATCATCATTTGTAGTTGCATTTAAAATGGTGTTGTTTAAAATGTGTTTGCACTTTAAGAACAGACAAATATCAGAGCTGGAAAGTTACTAATATGTTTCTCTTTTTTATTCTGTGCAGACTGGGAGGTGGAGCAGAGGAGAAGCAGCCTAAAGATCAGGTACCAGGAGATAATTCGACCGCTTTCTCTTCTCTTTGCTCGCATAGTTTTCTCCTGTTAACATACTTTGGGACCAGATAAGAATGACTCCTTCAAGGAAGCAACTAATGAATGTTCACTTTATTGCCTCTGTTGTGAAATCTGGTGACACAGTTGATACAGAGATTGTTGTTTTCCTGGTGATATAAGCTAGTTCTTTTTCCTGCTTTTAAGGCGGACCTTGCAACAGCTTTGATTTCTTATTCTCACTGTATATAAATATACTGTAATAATACTTAATGATGTAATATTTCATTGATCTGCAGGTGGCTAACAAAAGGTACCTTCAGTGTCCAGCAGCCATGACAGTCATGCATCTGCGGAAGTTTCTGCGCAGCAAAATGGACATCCCAAACACCTACCAGGTCTGTTTTAATATTTATATTCATCTTTGACAAATATAACTGGACATTTCAAATGTTAAAATATAAATCTGTCTGTCAGAGAGCATTGTGATGTAACAATCTTTGTTTTAATAAATGCTGAATTGCAGATATATTTGATGTCTTATGCTATTAAAAATGAAAAATGTTAATCTTTCCCCTTTAGGTTGAAGTCATGTATGAAGACGAGCCTCTGAAAGATTACTACACGTTAATGGATATAGCATATATCTACACCTGGAGAAGGGTGAGACGACTTTTAATACTTTCTCTGGACAAAGAGAAGAGCTGCTTTTAGTTGGTTTATTCAAATTGTCGCTGCAAAATGTCCAGAATTGTCCATTTATTACAGTATATTAAAGAATCGATCATTTTAAGTCATTCAAGTTGTCGAATAAGTTTTGTTCTAATCATGTCAGTCTCCATCGGCTGGAGGATATATTTTAATACCTTACCATTTTTAGTCCAAAATACATTTAATATGAACAAATTGGTCACTCTGCTTTTAGAAGACAAATTGACACAGAAACTTTAATTTAAGTGTTCTTGAAATTGGATTTTTTTGTTTTGTTTTACCAATCAATTGATTAAAGATCATATATTCTATTTGATTTTAATTACACCAGTTAGCAGTTTTACACTGTGCAAGGTAATCTTGTCTGTTGTGGGTTTCCATGCATCTCAGTCATGTCTGCATTGGTGTTTTTACATTTTAAAAATGAAAAATTGAATAAATTATATATATATAACATATATATATTTCTGTATGTTAAATACAAACTAATAGGAGGCTGATGGGAAGGAAGGCATCAGCTCACACATCTTGATGTACAGTTCATAATTAGTTATTTGGCATGTGGGCCTATAAGGGGATTATTCCCTGAGGAATGGAAAAATGCAACTGACCTGAAAATGTATTTAATTCTTGTATTTTTAATAATATGAGGATAATATGATGTGAACTGTTTAAAAAGCATTTGTTGACATTATGACATTTTACTCTACTGTCATTCATGCAGGTGTTGGTGTAAAGAAAAGAAACTATTTCCACTCTTTAGTCTTTTCCAAAATCAACACACAATTTGAATCGATGCCATTTCTTTGGAAAAATGCAGTTTACAGTTAATTCAGTTGTTTACAGGCTTATACAAAAATAAATATAGTCTAGCCTGATAGTTTTATTTATATGCTTATTCGTTTTATGCATTTGGTTTATTAAACTGTTGTGGGCTATAATTTTTAATAATAGTCCTATTGAATATTTATACCTATTCCTATTCAATTTCAACTCATTTTAATGCACAAATGGAAGGATGACATTTCACTGTGATTGGATGATTACATGTGACCAATAAATGTGATTGATGATGGTTTTATTCAACCCTCCTCCACAGAACGGCCCGCTGCCGCTGAAGTACCAGGTCCGACCCAACTGTAAGAAGATGAAGGTGAGCCACGCGCAGCAGGAGGGCCAAAACAGCGCGAGCAGATCCGGTCCGGAGAGCGACTCTGCCAGCGACAAAGCCGGAAGTCCCACGGGGGCTCCGTCCACGTCCTCGTCGCTCCCGAGCCCGGGCACGCCGGCTCAGTCCCCTCACCCGCAGCTCCCACCACACGGCCCCAACAACGTGAACGGGACCCCGGCAGTCGCTGCACCACCGGCACCGGGACGCGCCTTCACCCAGTTCGGCAGCGGCGGCAGCAAACCCCGGAAAGTTTCTCTGAACGGCTCGTCGACCTCCTCTGGATGACGCGGGGCTCCAGACCGGACCGGACCAGCCAACGCCAGACATCCGCTCAGCTAATACTGTCTTCATGCCAACGTAGTTCCATTGTGTAGACCATGTTCTCTCTCTCTCTCTCTCTCTCTCTCTCTCTTTCTCTCTCTCTCTCTCTCTCTGTCTCTCTCTCTCTCTCTCTCCATTTGTTGTTATAAATATTATGGTATCATATGTAAGTTTAAACGTAGTGGAATCAGAGACATCTCAAAATAAAGAATGAGGAAGTCGGGTGATGTGGGAATTTTATTATGATGTTGGGGGGAAAAAAAGAAAGTTGGGAAGGAGAAGGAAGCATTTATCCCCCTGTTTAAAGCTACATCTTTATTTTACAGAAGTGACTGAAGATAGTCTTTTATATATCTATATTTTTCTTCAAATCAAACGTGTTCATCATGATTGTTTCATGTGTGTTTTGGGATATTTTTGCAGCCATCCGTTTAAACATGCATGCTCATGGTTAACACTTTTTTTTTTTTTAATTTAGTGGAAGAGGATTCTGCGTGTTTGCCCCCACAAGTCTCACTTTGGAAGTGTTTCAGGCATCGATCCTGTCTCAATGAAAGGAAAGCCGTGTGCTTGGGAAAAATAAGTTTGTATTAGCGCTGTTGGCTTCACGGGAAAAAATGCCTATAATATGGAGGAAAAATCCACTTTTCTTCGCCTTTTACTGGAAAAAAAAACAAACTTTCTTGTAGCTGCAGTGGAAGTGGATCCTCCACGTCTTTAACACGTATAAGCAGTTTTAGAGAATCCACGTGTAAATAGAGACAAAATGCATATTTAATCAGCGATGATGTTATTCTCTTATTCCCCTTTGTTCTGAGGGAATGACTTGGGCTCCTGTTCAGCTCCATTTCATGCTCAACGACAGATGTTTTGATGTCTCCCGTGTTTTCCGTATTTGTATCGCTCGATTGTATGAACAACTTATTGTATTGTTACTGTTGCACAGTATAAAACATCTAAATAAAAACATTTTACACTTATGGGAGCAGTTTTTTTCCCCTTTTTTTGTGGTGGAAGAAGATCGGCGTGAACTGAGCTGAATAATCAAATGAAGCTAAATTGAAATGAGGCGCAAAGAGCCAGATGTCAGTGTGAGTCATCGGTGATGAAGATAACTCAGTTAAGGAGGCCAGCTGTGAGCAGCCAGGACCCGTGATCACGTCATGTTTCTGAATACATTCAGTTCAGATAGAAGGCTTTTTAATCTTTCTTTTGTACTAATGATTTATCACATGAGTAATTATATTTCACTGCATTGAAACGCACTGTGTCGATACAAAATACAAACAAAACAAGTAAAAACTTTAATTTGTTTGAGGCAAAAACAGATTATTCATATTTTTATTTCATAAATAAATCTCAGTGTCATTTTCCTTCTCTACTAATGCTGGCATTTGATCTGTAAAACTGTATATTTTTAGACATTTTTATGATTATTTTGGATGTTGAGTAGCCTAAGTTAAATTTTCATAATTACATTTTCATTTTTTTAAAATTTATATTTCAATTTTTTTTTTGTAAATTGGATATTTAATTAATTAAGAAAATAAAAAATGCACACATTTTTGATGTTGAAACCACTCATCTAGGCGATTTTTTTTATTTCAAATTTAGCTCTCCAGTAAAAGCAGATTCAGCCTGAATTAGTAAATGTTCACACAGAGCTTTAATCTCACTGCAGAGAACAGCTGATAAGGGCTTAATTTTTATTTTACATCAGGGCTTTACAGGCTCAGCTTCATTACCTCACAACACAGAAGCATCAAGTAATACAAGGGAAATATTCCCTTTTCGGATTTGAAACAGATGGGGAACAAATACTGTTCTCCAAGACTTAATTGGATGACAATCAATTAATTTGAATGTGTCAATTATCTCTCCGGTAAAAAAAAAAAAAAAAAAAGACAGACAGAAAAGAAATTGACCTAAAACGAAACCAACAACATTCCGCATTTACATTTAGTTAAAAAACAAACATAAAATCTGATTAATGATCCAATTAGAAATTATCTTCGGTTCAACCAAATAACGTTAAAACTATTGATTAGGACAAACAGCTGGAGCACAGTATCAACAAACAACATGATTTTAAAAACACACAAATACGGTTAAAAAACCCCCCAAAAAACACTAAATAAAATAAAAATGGAGAAGGTCTGGATTCTTGTGAAATCATAACAATCTAATTGCATTTGGCAAGAAAGACTTTCCGTTTACACAGGAAAGACTTATTTGATGTTGGGATTAATATTTCTTCTGAAGGAGATACATTTTAAATTTCTTTTTCCTGATATAGAAACCTAAATTGTAGCCAATTTAAAAGGCTTTGAAAAATGAAATCAGCAGCCGACTCTTGCACTTAAATTAGTCACCATGGCCAGTCAGCTGTATGGTAACATGATCAAAATGATGTCATGTTATGGCCCTGTGCCGAACTTCACTTATTTTTATTTATACGTTTTTATTGCCATTGGCAGATATAGGCTTTATAATTACATTGTATTCTCTGTTTGCAGTGGTAGCACAGATGTAGCTGTGTCTTACAATACAGTAGGCTACAAAATGAGAAAAAGGAGATAGGCTGAATGATTGGAACGACCACGTTTCCTTCCTAATAAAGATTATGTGGGCTATCACTCATTTTAAACAGGGCCGAGCTTTGGGAAAACAACAAGAGGAACTAACCCAGGCAGGCAGGCAGGCAGGTCATTTCAGGACAAACTCCTTGAGCAGGCAAAGCAAGCAAAACTAGAAAAAAAAGGAAAAAATCTTTTTCAGTATGAAGGATGCAGCGCCGCTCAGTGCTGACTGAGATCAAGTTCGTAACTTTATTAGACAAGAAGATGCCCGAGTTCTGCTTTCTTTTGAATCGTGTTGAATAATCATGTTGTGAAAGTCTGGCAAGTTGTCTGTTTTTTTTAGCGGGAACAAAAGACGGCGCGAACTGTTAAAATGAGGAAGCCTACAGAGCTCTCACACTGAACATTTTTCCGGGGACCACGAGCGTCTGCGATGTGCGCGCAAAATCCGAGAGTGAGTCATCTTTAGAGGAGACGATCTTCGGCGAGGCAGGCGCGACAGAGCGTTCTGCTTCCTGTGCGTTGCCACGGCAACACTTAACAACACTAACTACCTAGCTTAACCCAAACCTGGAGACGGCCAGGAGCAACAGTACACTAAATCCTGTCATAACTTCAAACTGTTTTTTTGGGAGGACGAAGATAATTAACGAGGGAAAAATAAATATTCAAGAGTCAATTTTCCAGCAGTGTAACAATGAGTCAACGGCAGATCATTCAAGGTGAGATTCATGAGTTGTTTTGATTCATAAAAAGTAGATTCAGCTTGTTATCCACGCTGTCTTTCTGTCTGTTTGTGCTCTGCAGCTTTTGAGCAGTATCAAAAATCGAGGATGCAGTTCGTGCAAACTGTTGCTGATCTGGCAGCCAGGCCACAAAACATAGAAATCCTTCAAAATGCGGGTAAGAAACCAGACAATAACCATTAACTATGTTATATTAAACTCATATCTCCAGAGTTTATTCCTCTCCTCTCCTCTCCTGCAGGTGTGATGTCCATGCTGCGTCCCTTGATGTTGGATGTTGTTCCCAGCATCCAGCAGACGGCAGCTCTGGCTCTTGGCCGCCTGGCAGACCACAGTGACGACCTGGCCGAGGCTGTGGTGAAGGAGGACATCCTGCCCCAGCTGATCCACTCTCTGGCCTCGCAGAATGTCAGTATCTCATCCTCTGGAAAGTGACTATACTGTCAGTCTTTGGAGGCTGGTGTGTGTGTGTGAAAGAGAGAGAGAGAGAGAGAGGAAAAAGACAGACAGAGGCTGTCACCCTGCAGGACCTCAGGGTCAGCCCCCTGAATGTGAGAGTGTGTTTTGGGCTAACTTGGCAGTTCGCCTGGGGGCTACTTCAGAAGCTAAGAGCCCTTTACCATGAGAGCAACCAGGCCTTTGTTTTCTCTTTTCTTTGGCTCTCTTAGCCCACTCAGAGGCTCAGAATGAAGGGCAGTGGGGTTTGTTATTAGGGGACCTTTCAGTCTCATATCTTAAAGTCCCCCCACTACTCAAAAATATATTTTTCTTCTTGTTCCTTCAGTTGGATGTTTGAGCTTCACTGTGCAGAATGATGTATGTGCAGTTTGATACTAGAAGGCTGTTTTCACATTCATCCACTGAAAGTAGAAAGTTGAATGTGAAAATTGAAGTAAAAGGGGCGGGCCTACAAGCACGATTTGTGACATCACAACTATTTTGGAAGCAGATCCTGGTCCAATATTCAACTTACACAAGTGTGATTTGGAAACTTGAAGCCTCCAGTGCACAAACACTGAAAAATGGGTTTTACAGTGAAGCAGGAGACATCTTGTGTCCAGCAGGAAAACATTAGAAATTAAATATATTTATATATTCATAGATTCTGGTTTTTTAATGGAGTAGAAGGAGTAGATGTAATTTTAAGAATTTTTAACTAGGTAATTAAACTTTTTTTTTTGCAGAAAAATATATCAGACATAAATTATTATCCAAAGCAGAGTATTTTTATATGTCTTAAAACATGTCTGGAGGGCATCTTTAATAACACTATTCAGTTCAAATTTAATACATTTTTATTTCAAATATGACAAGAATTCAGTGTTTGATGTCCAAATTTATTTTATTTTACTACCACTGAAACCTGTAGACAAAATCACAGTGGCTACTGTTCTATCAACCTGAGATTAATGATTATAACCATGATTGTGACAGTTTTCTGGGCTGTAATGGACCACAAACATGAGTTACATCAACATGCAGGACAGCATATATATTTTTGTCTGTGAATTATATTTTTGGCATACAGAAGGAATATGCATTTGTATATGTACAGCTTATATACAGAAACATATTTATTTATTTGGTGTAATAACAACACTTCATATTCATTTCTGTGTTTTGTCACTGTTCTGAAATGTGAAACACCAGTTTGTGGAACAATAAGATAAGATAAGATAAGACAGTCATGGCATCAGTAGCTACTTTTCTATTTTGTGGGCTTGATAAGGTCAGAAGAAAAGAAAAATATTTGATTTTACATTCATTATCACTCTAATACACATACAGCATTATGTGGGTGAAACAATCAGAAATTAAAGGCAATGTCAACAAAACATGGGTGTTAAATACATGAGATGTTTAAATAATTAATTTGTTTTAAAAAGAGAAAAGTTTAAGAAAGAAACAAAAAGAAAATCTTGATCATTTCATTGCAGCATTTGCATAGCAGGGTTATCATCAAATAACTAAACAACCTAACTAGTTTATATCTCTCAATGATAAAAACCTGGTTTCAATTTAAACTCAGTTGTTATTTCATCTCATTTAATCATGTGTATATCTGTGTTTTTGTGTGCAGAGGTTCTATAAGAAGGCAGCAGCGTTTGTGCTTCGTGCAGTGGCCAAACACTCCCCTGAGCTGTCCCAGGCAGTGGTGGCTAGAGGGGGGGTGGACGCCCTGGTTCTCTGCCTGGAGGAGTTTGACCCCGGGGTGAAGGAGGCTGCCGCCTGGGCTCTGGGCTACATCGCACGACACAATGCACGTAAGGAGCACACACTGACATGCTCTGATTTCTGTCATTTAGATTGGAGAGAAATTTAATGGCATGATAAGATTTATAAGCATCATCCATACAGCGCTGTGAATAAAACATTTAAAAGGGCACACACTTCTCTTTCATTTATACTCTAGCATTTGCATATCTTTTATATATGTGTGTTTCATGTTTTCCACCTCTTCTTGTCACTATGCAGTGTTGTCACAGTCGGTGGTGGATGCAGGCGCCGTCCCCCTGCTGGTGTTGTGTCTTCTGGAGCCTGAGATGGCTCTCAAACGCATCGCAGCCTCCACTCTCAGTGACATCGCCAAACACACACCAGAGCTGGCCCAGACTGTGGTTGAAACCGGTGCCATCGCACATCTGGCACAGATGATCCTCAATCCAGATGCTAAACTCAAGGTAAGGCCAGTCAAAGGACAGCCTGACAGCTGCTGAAATGAAAAAAAGCCTGAGAAAAATAACTAAGGCATGCATCCTAAATATTCATGTAACCTCAGTAAAAAGAATGATTATTGAAGATCAAGGAGGGTTTTTAACAATAACAAAACAAATGCTTTTCTTTCAAAATCACATGTATTTATGATTTAATTATCCAAGCATTATATTAACAGCAGATTTGTGGAGCTGTTTCTATTTTTAAAAATTAGATCCCAACCAAAAAAAATCTTTTTTTTCCTTCAGGGATTTTACATCAAATTTGGAATCTATCTCTTCTTATTGTTCTGCAGCCATTTATTCTTCCTGCTGAAGTTCCCCCTCATTCAGCTTTTAAACAAGCCTTGTCTGAATTACATGTAAAACATTGCAATTTGTGAGTAGTTTGTTGGGAAGAAAACAAATTAAACAAATTAAATTAAAGTTTTATAACATCATTTTTATAACATAATTTTATTGGGAATACACTTAACAGTTGAAAATATTCATGGACATGAACAAGAAAATTTTTCAGTATATGTTTATACTGTATATATAAGGTGATTTTCTATTTAAGGTAAATTATAAAATTATCAAGTGTAAATTTTCTTTAGTGTTTTTAGTTAAATTGGGTACAAATTACAAATCTAGTTAAAAATGATAGATTGTGTGTTAGTGTTTTAAGGCACACCAAGATGGTAGAATAGTGATGCATCTAAAATATGCCATTGTGTTGACATTTTTTAGATCCTGCAAGCTACAAAATCTCAAGTTTCCATCAGTCTTCAAAAAACCTTGAAAAGTTGTGAAATTTGAAGAAAATGTTGCATCCATCCTTGAAAAAAATTCTTTAAATTTCTTTAAGAAAATGAAGTTTTGTGGCAGGCAGTTTAAATGGTAAATATACACAATGATTACTGGTAGATTTTGTAACTTTAGAAGCATTTACAAAGACAGCAAATTCAATCATATTTAATAATGTACAATCCAAACCCAGCCGGCAAAAGTACCAGCTGTGGTTTAGAAATGTAAAAAACACAATGCAGTCATTTTAGAAATGTTGTTCTCCAATCAGAGGCAGGTGTTCTCGGCCCTCAGCCAGATCAGCAAGCACTCAGTCAGCCTGGCAGAGATGGTGATAGAGGCTGAGATCTTCCCCGCTGCAGTGGCGTGCCTCAGAGACCCGGATGAGTACGTCAGGAAAAACGTCACCACCCTGATGAGGGAGGTGGTCAAACACACACCAGAGGTATACTGCACAGACTCACACTCGTATGCACAATTATGGATTATCACACACACACATACACACGCGGTAACATGTCTGTGTGTGTTTCCAGCTGTCCCAAGTGATTGTGAATTGTGGCGGCATGGCAGCAGTGATCGACTATCTGGGTGATTGCCATGGAAACCTGCGCCTGCCGGGGATCATGATGCTGGGATACGTGGCAGCTCACAGTGAGAGCCTTGCCATGGCTGTTATTCTCTCCAAGGTGTGTGTGTATGTGTGCGTGTGTGTGTGTGTGCGGTTGTTAACAGCTAAACCCACCACTCCGACCAGAGACATTCCTTCAGGTCCTGTATGTAGGTCACATTAACTCAACCTCCTGATGTGCTGTGTACCCTCCTGTCCTGCAGGGGGTGCCCCAGCTGGGCCTGTGTCTGTCAGAGGAGGCTGAGCATCACATCAAGGCGGCCACAGCCTGGTCCATCGGCCAGATAGGCCATCACACGCCTGAGCACGCCAAGGCTGTGGCCACAGCCAACCTGCTTCCCAAGCTGCTGCAGCTCTACATGGACGCCAGCAGCTCAGAGGACCTGCAGACCAAAGTGAGCTGAAGTGCTGAAATACATTTTGTGTCACAACAGAAATCAAAGCCAAACAAACTCTTTTGAGCCACAAAGATAAAGAGAATTTGTCATTTATTTTAGAAGCATAAAACCAGTGTGTTTCATTCCTCTTGTGTCTTCTTTTCAGAGTAAGAAGGCTCTGAAGAACATCTTGCAGAAGTGTACCTACGTGCCTGCTCTGGAGCCCCTCCTCTACGACGCTCCCAGCAACATCCTCAAACACGTTGTCTGTCAGTTCAGCAAGGTGAGCGACTCTATGACCAGCATCACAATCCTGAAGTCTGCTTTTTAAAAAAAAAACAAAAAACATGTTAAACATGTTAGTTTTTTCCAGTTTTGATGGTTCAGATCAGGAAAGTTTCTCTCCTCTCTCTCCCCTCCTCTTCTCTCCAAGGTGCTGCCTCATGACAGCAAGGCTCGCCGTCTGTTTGTGACCAGCGGGGGACTAAAGAAAGTGCAGGAGATCAAGGCTGAGCCCGGCACCCCTCTGCAGGAGTACATCAACTCTATCAACAGCTGTTTCCCTGAAGAGATAGTCAGGTATCCTGCCCACGCAAACACACACGCTTAAACACATGCTTTATTTGACATCTGAACCCTGTGTGTGGGGTACGTAAACAGTAATCAAGGAATGACTGATCACATCACATGACTGTACAGACAGACATCATTACACAGCTGTGTGCACGTTGGTTTTTCTCTCTCCTATCACTGCCAGCTAAAACCTCTGCTTTTTCGTAGCATTTAATAAAAGAACCCTAAATGAAATTCAGCAAAATGTCCAAGAATACCACAGGATCATTAATAATAAAGGTCACATAAGAATAAAGCCAGCAAACAGAACAATTCAAAAAGCAGAGTTCAGCACTATTTCAAGGCTCTCTTGTCCTTTCCACCATTATCCTTCAGTGGAAGGTATTTACAGTATGTGTGTGTGTGTGTGTGTGTGTGTGTGTGTGTGTGTGTTGTTCCAGGTACTACTCTCCTGGCTACTCAGACATCTTGTTGGAGCGGTTGGAGAACTACCAGCCAGCCTGACACCAGCTCACACCACACACCCTGTTGCAATATTAATATGAAGATGTAACGTATATATATATGCTTTGACAGTAAAGTGTTTTTCATCTTTTGTTTGTGCTCAGCTTTTTTTCCACCTTTAAATGCATGTTAGTAGTAACTGAATGTGCAGCTTGTATTAGAGCAGAGTAGGATATATACTGCACTGTATATGGCAGTAGGGTCTCTATATGTTGTGTAAAAGATATAATAAAGGACAGCATCTTGATTAAATGTCGCCTGTAAATTATATCCCACTCCTCTGCTGGAGGTGAGGAGAGGAACAACCTTATTATCTAATCAATCTGCACTCTTATGTCACTGAATCTGGTGTCATTAAGAGGTCAAAGGTCAGATTCAGTGACAGAGCAGCAGCTCTGAAGGTGGTAGGCGGTTAGTGTGTTGCTCAGAGACACGTCAGCAGGCTGGATGCTTGCTGACACATGGATTTGAACCTGTGTCCACTTGTTTAAAACCAGCTTCCTTTACCAGAAGACTACACTGTAACTCACAAATAGGCATTTCCAGCCCGTACACGTGTCGGAAAACAGACAGCTCTTCTATAAAACGTGATTTGAGATGTTTATTTTATTTTACATCGCTCGGGTTTCCATTTTTATAACGAAGGAAAAAAAACAAATACCTGATGTAATGAATCTCTCTGCCTCAGCTGTGGTTGCAGGGGTCAGAGTGCCCCCTGGCGGCCATGACCCCTCACTGCGGCTCAGCTTTGTGTGTGTGTGATTGTGTATGTGTGTGTGTGTGTATGTGTGTGAGTGATCGTGTGTGTACGTGCGTGCAGCAGCTGCAGCGCACATGGCGAGCCTCTCTTTGTTTATTGTCTGCTGGGTTGTCTCTGCTCGCTGCAGCCTCCGCCTCTCTTACCGCAGGGAGATCTGAACGTGTTGCTGCTGCAGCTGCCGCCAGCTCCTCCTCTCTAAAAATCGGAGTTTATATTCACCATTTTTTAAAATTTTATTTTAGTATAGTTATATTGTGCAGGTTGTACACTTTCAACTTTAAATTTATTCATAGCGAACTAAACAGGTTTTACAAAAACTGGGCGGCTCCTTTTGAAACTCTCCTGACTAATTAAATCAATAAATACAGAGATTGTATCATTATAAACAAATAACCTATATAGCCAATAATTGCTACCTTTATTCAGGTATATAATAAATTAAAAATGATATACATTTAATATTAAACTCATAAACAAAGCAAAACAGGATGGAACATAATCTTGTTTTTCCTTATTTGTCTGTGTAAAATAGAGTCTGCTGCAAAACAAGGAAAATGAACTCTATTCTAATGTAGACAATGTGTGAACATTGAATAAAATCCAAATATTAAGACACGCAATGCATTCATTAAATACAAAAATATTATTAGGCTATAGCTTAATAGACTGATAAAAATTGGGATTATTCCAAAATAACTAAAATGTTCAAACAGTGAATTTTCGTGCGTACTGGCGATGAGAAATAATCTAAAAGCAACTCAGACTTTACAGATCAGCTGCTGGTTGAATTTCTCCTGAATGGTGAAAAACATGTTGTACACACAATAGTTTAAACATCATTGAGCTCAAATTGGGGAAAATAATTTGGGGAAATACTGATGTAAAAGTGTAGCCAGAATATTTTAAGAAAAAAAAAATCATTACTTGTCAGCAGTGTTATCCTGAATATAACATTAAAGCATTTTTCTGTTGAACTGAGCTGATGCAGTTTGACTGAATTTGACATTTCCAGTGAGTTTGAGTAATTACAAATTGATGAAAGATGTCTTTACTCGAAATGAGACAAGCTAAAGAAAATATTCCAAATATTTGAAAATACTGTCAATGAAGAGTTTCTATGGAGCTTTAATCATTCATATTCATGACATTTGAAGGGACATATGAGCTATTTGGTATTCAGTCACTTTGAGTAGAAAACATGACATTATTCTAACATTTAACGTTTTTCCTTCTCCAAACTCTCCTTCACATTTTAAATTAAACGTGTTTGTTATCCTGATGCAGAAACAGCATTTTACTGTTCGCCTCCCAATGATCACATTCAATTATCCATCTGGTTGTTATTATCATGTCGCCACATTCTAATTATTATGATCTTTTTTTTTATTGCAAAATTCCAGTTTGCACATAAAGCAAAGTAAAATGATTCTGGCGATTACAATGGCGGTAACGAATTACGATTTATGCTCCTTTTTTACGCAGCTATAATCCAGTGTGGATGCAAATCTGCATATCTGCCTGTGAGCGTGGCTCCTCTTGTGGTGATCATGACTGCTACAGGCCTCGTTTGCACCACTCTTTTTTTGTTCTATCATTATCCATGAGCTCGTCAAATAAGTAAATAAATAAATAAAAAATAAAATACAAAAGAAAAGTAAGGAAAAGACAGAAAGCGTTTTTTTTTTCTCAACACTGACGTATTTCGTTATCGTTCGTCATCTTTCAGGCTTTTTCTGTATTTATTTTTATAAACTTTAATTCAGTTATTAGTTCTAATGTAGATAAAATTGCATTTAATCACAACAGAGGCAACAGCAGGCTAACTATGAGGATAATAATCTAAAAAAAACATAATCCCAGTATCGCTCTAGTTTTCTAAACAGAAACAAAAGAAACTGACAATTAAATTCTGCAAAGCTCCTTTTCTTGAACTGTTCGTGTTGTTGCGTTTTGGATGTCAGTTCTTATCTTCATGAAAGACGTCTGTGCGACATGTCAGCTCAAATATAGAGAAACAGGATTATATATAAAACAAAACGGGTTTTTTTTTCTTAAAAAAAAAGAGAAGAAATAAATATGGAACAAAAAAACAAACCATTCAAGGTAGACTTGAGTTAAGCAGAACAAGTGCTTTAATTGGTTTGAGTGAACGCTTATGGAATGGAGTGTATTATTATCATCATCATCATCATCATTAAATGTGAAGAACAATAAACATACAACATCATTTTGGCCTCTGTGCCACTGAAAGGGAACTCTCACCGACCATTGTCGAACAGCAATAAACACACACATTCACACATACACACACAGTAATGCTATAACCACTGCTATAAGTACTCGGGGCTGTTGAGAGACCGAAGCACAATCTGCAAGGTTGTTTTTTTTCCTGGCCTTTTATTTTGACATTTGCATGCAAACTCTACAGATTCGATTAGTTTTGACCACTTTCTCCTCAAAGATTTGTTGATTTTAGATCATAAGGCCTAAAAGAAAAAAAAAGGACATTTTCCAAGCTCTGCAGATTTGCCTGGCCTCTGCTCATTTACATTTGCAATTTAATTTTCCCTTAACACTTGATAAACCACATGAACACAGGGCTGTTTCCCCATAACTTTGGACAAGTTCACATATGAATGATGCACCTCGCTCTCTCCCAGTAAACGTCGAAAAAAACTCAAAAAAAAAAAAACAAAACAAAACAACAAATTGAGTTCAAACAAACAGACACATTATATGATACACAATGTTCTTCAAGCTCATGTGGGGAGGTTTTGACTGCTGAAAGACGCTTTTGGCAAGTTAATGGTGCAGCAGGTTGACTGGTGGATGAAGCAAGGATTAATTTCAAGGTACAGCAGCAGGGCATATGTGTTTAATTTGCATCTGTTTAAGTCTGCCATTACACCTTCCTAACACGACATCCAGAGTTAATATTCCTCAAAACAAAACAAAAAAACAAAACAAAAAACAAAACAAAAAAAAACTCACTCTCCCAGCATGCACTGCTCTGTTTTCTACACTTGCTTAAGTCTGACTACACGGAAGCCTGCAGGGCCAAACTGAGCAACCTATGTACAGTATGAGCTATATGTGACAACAGAAACAAAACAGCCCATTTATAGAGAAAGAACACAGAAATATCAACGAACCACTGACTCAGGATGAACTATCAGCTGATAACCTCCCTGATAACAAGCAGGCTGATGGGAGAACTTTAAAAGATGTGAAGCACAAGAACAGAAATCTGTGTCAGAAATGAACAGGAGTAAGTGAAATCTTGGACAAACATTAAAAAAAAATACATATTAAAAAAAAAAAAAAAAATCCTGAAATGTGACTGCATCTGTGGTTAGTGGGTAAATGTGATGAAGATGACAGTCTCCTGAGGTGGGGGTCAGTTAGCGAGGACGAACACAACAAAATACAATCACGACACACACACACACATACACACACACACACACACTCCACGATTGCACATCCACACACACACATTCTTTTAAAAAAAAGGCAGGACCAGCGTGACTGAACAAGGGAGTAACATGAGCACAGACGCCGCCCTCGCTCTGAGGAGGAGGAGGGTAAGGGTCGCCCGTACACACTGAATAATCAGAATGATGGATTTGAATCTACAGAATCGGAAGCGATCCACCATCTGGAAATTTAACACAGCTATTCACCTTTTTTTTTTTTTATTGGTTAAAACACAATCATTAGAATGGTTTAACATTGAACTGACTGGATAACATGAACGAGTCTAAATACAGAGGCGCTGGAGTGGACGAAGGGTTGAAAATAAAGTCGGGAATAATGCATGTCAAAGTAAACACCCTATTATTAAAATAACCTTTTACCTTTGTTTTAAAAAAAAAAGATTACAAAATATAAAAATTAAATAATTTCGGAGTATAAAGGCACACATCTTGCACAGTGTATACAATGAAAACACTTATTTAAAGCATGGTAGGGACTATTACGCTGAACAGCTCACAAATCTGGTTAAAGTGTGGGGACACAAAGAGAACCTGAACAACACCGACTAGAGAGGGGAAAGGAATTCCTGTGACATGCAAGTTTTTTTTTTTTTTTATGACTTTTGACTTAAGTACACCTATAGTAAGCATTGTATAAATTCAAGCAGTATCATTCTTCATTTACCACAGCACCATCATTCACTCCCAAGGGTGGCTCCTTTTTTTTTTTTTTAAATACAGCTATATCTCATGACTAAAATCCAATGTAAAAATATAAATGTGAATATAATCTATGATATCTACACAAACATATTGTGATGGAAGCTTTTTGCATGGGTAAGAATAGTCAAGGAGGACGACTTTACTTGTTTTAGTTGGTTATCCAGAAGTGATACACAACATCACACGCACAACAACGTTTCGCACTTACATACAAGTATATTGCATTTCCCTTGTTAAGACCGTATCAACTAATTGGGGTCGTATTCGTAACATTTGGTTCCTTTCCTCTTGTGCAAAATATACAAAAAAACCAAAACAACAAAAAAAAAAATCTCAAACAGAAACAAACAAAAAAAAAATATTACCACATCAATTCATAAAACCGCCAGATTCAAACACAGATAAACCACCTTTAAAAAAACAACAACACAAACAACGATGAATAACAGACTCACAGCTGAGGTTAGAGAAGAGAACGATGCTGTTGATGTTACTAAATGACTTACAACATGTATCTTTACATCTGTAGCTACTCTTCCCAACCTCCCTCCTCCCCTTTCCTTTCCCCCTTTTTACAACTTTTGAACACTGACACACACACCCGGCGTTGGGTGTGTGCTGGTACGATGCTGGAGGTAAACTGCCTTCCGTCTGCCCTGAACGCACAAGCACGGCCACGCTGTCGCCTGCTCCCAAAATCCACCACAGCCCCCCTGCCGTGGCGCACTTCTAAAAAGGATTGGAAAAAGGTTAGTTTACGAAAGAAAGCCCTGTAAACAGAACTCGTCTGCTTTCCTGCTCAAATATTGCAGTAAATTCTTCCCATCCAATCCCTGCGGATCTGTAAGAAGTGCTCACAGGTTAAGAACGGTGGAGGAGACGGGATTTAAGATCAGGCATCTAAGATTCAATTCTAAGAGAGCCAAGCTCCTTTTCCTCTTTGTTGCAGCGCATGTAACAGAACAAGAGCTCCTAACCTCGAACGACAAATAAAAGTGCAACATTTTTGATTTTACTCATAAGGTGCTGATGGCAACAGAAACTTAAGGGCTGCTGATGTTTCAATCTAAACAAAGATATAACAAGGAGTGACTTTTACTCTGAATCACTACAGCCGCACAAGACTTTTTGAGGTCATTCCCTGCCACAGGAACAGAAACCAGACTACATAACAATGCCCAAATTATTCAGAATGAATGCAAGTAAATGACACCAAAGAGAAATTGTGCACTTGAATCCCTCTTCTTCTCCTTGCTTCCCTTAATCACTCTTAAATCACTGTGTATCACAACAAAGCACTGAGCGACACAGAGGTGCAACTAGTGCCCCTAAACAAGCGTTATAATTTACCGCAACAAGTGAACTCATCTCAGCTGATGAGAAATGTGTGGCAAGAGGATGACCCAGAAGCTCAAGCCATTCACTGTACATGAAGAACATGGGAAGAAGGGGAATGGTCTGAAGGGTGAGTGATGGAGGAGGAGCCCGAGTGGGAAGATTTGTTTGGCTGAGGACTTGTATAGCATTTGTGTGGGGTGGGGAGGGGGGTGGGGGGTCTGGCTGTTGGCCTATTGGAAGACTGCTTCCTACTCCCTGACATTAAGCAATTGCATTAGGCGAGGCTCAACATAAACTTCCTCTTTACGTCCCGCTCAGCCGTCCCCTTGACCTCTCACACTTATACCACAACATATCTTCCCCAACCTCCCCCTGAACATCATTAATGAAAGACGTA
The DNA here is from genome assembly GCF_910596095.1 of Thunnus maccoyii. Lineage (NCBI taxonomy): Eukaryota > Metazoa > Chordata > Actinopteri > Scombriformes > Scombridae > Thunnus > Thunnus maccoyii. The sequence goes on from NC_056553.1 coordinate 15,791,931, forward strand.
CACAAACATCAACTTGAACAATGCAGGGTGTTGTATGTTGTGTTAGAGGCAATAAAAAAAAGCCATATTTCCACATAAACAACCATACAGACAAAAACAAATCATATTAAAAAAAAAACAAAAAAAAAACGCAATGAATTGGACACTTGCTTTCAACACCCTTATCATCCAATGTAACACATGAACACAACTCAACAGAGGAGAGGTTAAATGTAAACGAATGATGGTTTTTTTTTTTTTGTTTTTTGTTTTTAGCTGCAGAGCGTGGCACCCCGCTGAAAGAGAAAGAGGAACAAACAGGGAGGGATGAGGAGAACGCATGAGGGAGAGAGTGATACGAAGCCATCACAGCACCTTTTTAATTCAGCCTCTCGATGTTTTTTTTTTTTTTTTTTCTTTTTCTCTCCATCACGTATCTTCTCCACCCTACTCCCCGCTTGCCCTCCCTTTCCCATGTGCCTCTGTGCCTCCTGTTGTTCCTGGGGGCTATGACAGGATAGTGGTGATGAAATCGTAAAACCTCTTGGAGTACTGCTCTGGGTTCACTGTGGAGATTTCAGCTCCGGCCTGCGGAGAGAAACAGAGATGACTATGTATTTGCCTTGTGATTCAGTTTTGTTCTCATCAGTATTTTTATTTATTCGCATTACTGTTTGAAATATAGCGGCTTCATACCCCGTGTTTGACAGTCTTGGCAGCGTGGGCGGCTTTCTTCTTGGCATCGTAATGCTGCAGGATGTCTATGACGGCCATGAAGTAAACCTCCTTCCTGGGAGCACCTGTAGTTCAAAACCAACGCACTCTTTTTAAAGCAGCAAGTCTGACAAGTACAATAAAAGCCCAGCAGGGGGAGCTCTTAGTACTGCATTTATTATGTAGCTGTTGAATACAACCCTCACAATACAATGGCTGCAGCTGGACACTCACTTTCATTGCTTTTGATGGCGTAGACGTCAATGGTAGGATCAAATTCTCCGGGTGACAGAGGCTTGCTGCTGTCCAGGGTGTTGCTAGGACTGTCAGGGGGGGTCCCGACGCCCCCTCCGTCACTCTCGCCCTCTTCTTCCGCCTCATTGTCCTCGCTCTCTACCTCTTCCTGCTCTGCTCGCTCCACATCGTGGATCCCCACCAGCAGACTGTAGTCCATGAGCTTCAGCTGCGCCAGGAACTGAGAACGGTGGGAGAAGTTAGGCGAGTAGTAAGAATGGGAGGCGAGCGTGAAGATGGGAGAGGCACGAGGGTTTGAGGAGGGAGGGAGGAAAGAGTAGGATGGAGGGAAAACCTACATCTTCATCAAAAGCTACTGACACCACCATGAGTGCACTATGGATTGCTAAACTGTAAATCAAACCCATAAAAAAATATTAATGATGTTAGTGTTGAACTCTTTACGGTGATCAAACATAAAGCCTACATTTTTGATCATATCTTATGTCGAATACATACCTCTACATCTTTCCTAAGCTTCTCCAGGAACATTTTCTTGTTTTCGTCGTCAATGTAGATCTTCTGCCCATCATTGATGAAGTCATTGTCCTTGTAGGTGGGCAGCTCCTTGGCCTGCCCATTAGTATTGGAGATTAGCAACCAGATAAACAACAGTCAAAAAGCATAAAACAAGACAAGACAGTTCAAACCTGAAAGACGCAGCGGACCTGGGAAAAAATGTGACAGAATTCTGGTGCTTAAATCAAGTGTCACTCTTCCTTTAAGAGGATGAGAGCGTGTACATAAATATCAGTTCAACCACTCACATGTAAAACATTAAAAACACTACATATATATACACATTTCTTATTTCTTTTGAACTAATTGAAATCACAGTTTCAATATATTTATTTATAGTTTGGGACATTTGGTATTAGGGTCAAATACTGCAGTAGCAACATAACATTAACTAAAAACAGCAACACCAGCATCAGGGTTCTTCATCCTTTTTCCCCAGAATAATTAAAAACATTAACAATCTAATATACTGTAGATGTGATTAAATAGAACTAGTTGTCTTGTTCAACTATCAGAATCAAGGTGTATTTCAAAATGCATGACAGAGATTGATTTCTAATCTTAGAAATTAGTCATCAACAGGCTTTTTAAATGTATCTCCCTGAGAAGACAATCCTGCATGTTGAAACACCCCACAGACATAAATGAGGCTTTGAACCTGTGGTTTGTTAGATAAGCCTGTCTCAGATTCAGCCAAATACTATATAAATATATATATATATATATATATATACACATTACTGCTAAAAGGAGTTGGCAACTGTGTACAGGCAGTCTGTACAAACCAAGGCTTACCTCCTTTCAAGCTATATGATTTGACTGTGTAATACAGTACATGCAGCATGCTGACAGCAGGGTACAGATCCAGCTGATGCATTATTATCAAGCTCATATCTTTTCTGTGTTTTTCTGTACACAGAAGCTTAGACCATTTTTTTTAAAAAAAGCATCTGTTAGATCAGTACACTTTGTGTCATGAGAAAGAGGACGTTTAACTCGAAGCCATGAAACGTCCTCGTTGGCACTGGGATGGACTCTGAAAAGCATCGGTTCTCGTCAGTATGATAATAGAATATTTCCTGCTTGAGGGAGATTAAACCAACTTGTGAGATGCTTTTCAGAACCCAAGTTGTTTTTGCATGTAATATAAACTCTCTAAAGCAAACGCATCTTTGCGACGGATTCCCACTCTTCAGCGTACAAGCATAATGAAGGAGTTTCCTATTTAAGTGTCTGTCAACTGGGATGAATGCTCTTCTAAACCAGGCTGCTGCAAGACTGCCAGCAGCCTGTAGGGGGAAGAAGTGCTATGTGAGGAGAGACGGGGCCTAATTCTGAGTCACTGAGGAAAAAAGAGAGCAGGAAATGAAGTAACAGGGCAGCAGCAGCAGCAGTTTAGCTACTACAGTGTTTCTATGGCAGCAGGAGAAGAGCAGCAACACATAACAGCACTTTGTAGCTGTAGAAATGAGCTCGGACGACACACACTGACACATACATACACATACAGAATACACCTTTACACAGAACACGAATACATCTCACAAAATAGGACATTTGAGCACATATACATACAGACATAGACCTCCAATTTGCAATAAATGAGATGTACAACTGGGTCGACTGGATATAGATGCGACAGAAAGGTAAATGTGGACGAAACGTAAAGCTGACTGCAGAGTGGACAACCTGAGAGCATTCTGCAGCCTCGTCAAGCCTTTCAACTTTTACTACGCATCCATTTTTATCTGTCTTTATTTCCCTGCCTTCCATTCTCAGCCTTTCAAACCGGTTCATGACATCTTCTGCTTTCTTTCAGGCACGCATAGGATTCAGTTGACCTGTCGTTGAGTTTCTCTGTTATACCGACTGCATTGAAATGACTGACTCTTAAGTGGTGCACTACACTGAGGTAGTAAGTAGAAACACAGTAGGATATATTAGAGGCAGGAGGAAAAGGTGGGTTGTTGATGAGCTTTGTGAAGCTGTGTGACAGGTGAATTTCTCAGTTGGTTGGAAAATTAATCTTGGCCTTAGACAACATACAGGTGTCTTGCTCTCTCAGGACAACAATGCCTTTCTGTGGGATCTGTGGTATGCTCACTGATGGTATGCCTACTGATGTTGACAGGTGGGGATAATATCAAACTAGCAGGTTCAACATCAGTGATATGTAATTCATAAAGTATAAGCTGTGGCTGTAACACATCATAGCAGAATTCGTCTGAACTGTTTATTACTATTCATAAAAAAACAGTGATTGTCTCTTAACTTCTTATTTATGTGGAATTGTGATGCAATACTTTGATAAGTTACTAGCAAACTAAGCTGATTCATATCAACCACTTCAACATGCAGGGTGACATGAATCAAGCACTTCATGTGTTTAGTCAGAATTATTAAATGTGAGCACACAGTGTATATTATTTATGGATAATTAACTGTTTGGGTGTGTAAGAGTACGACTTTCTCTTGAAAACAGAAGAGTTCAAGAGTATTACTGGTGAGTGGGCATAAAAAATAAATAAAATGTGATTCAAATAGTTCTTTTTTTTTTCTGTTTCCTTGAACTTGAACATTCAGTTGGCAGTCGTGTGCTGGACAATTTTTCGGAAACAACAGTCAGTATCCCCCAAAATTAGAAACAAACTGAGGCAGAATAATTGCCATACTCACCCGGGGATGCCAACAATACCAACTGCTTACAAAATACTTCTTATCTCAGAAGCTTATGGACATAAAGAATACTAACCAGAGTCACACTGCCTTTGGGCAGACATCCGGCGCATACTGTACAGCTTTAAATAAATAAATAAATAAATAAATAAATAAATAAATAAAGCCTTACAACTGACTCATCGCTTACATGAGCTTTTAACTAAGGCAACTACTCATCGACTGCCAGATAAATGTTATTTCACAAAACAAAGTGTTTTGGCAGCAGTGGGGGTGCAGAACACAGAGTCAGGAAATCTCATCTGCACTGTAATGCTTTTAAGTTACAGGTTTTATGCATCATATGCTTGACTAGTTTAGATGACAAATCAAAATGTGTACTCTTCAGTTTTTATTCCTGGCAGTGGTAAGTCTACACAGGTCAGTTAACACTGTCTGCTCATCAATTTGTGAACAGAAACATTGTAAAATTTTGTGTAACTAAGAATATTGTGACTCTGCCTGACAATTTCTGTCTTTAATTGGGAATAAAAATGCAAACAAAGCAAGTTCTCCGTCTAAAATACATCATCTTTCCTGCAATGTAATGTCTTTGTATTTAATTGCTCTTTCAATCACTGTTTACTGCTGTCATTCTGACCACATAGTTGGTCCTTCCCATTCAAGCTGTCGCCTTACTCTTCCACCTCTTGCTCTCCAGTGTTTCAAACACATGTTGGTGCCGTTGAGTGAATGGTGGCAACAAAAATGAACTGTCTGGCAAAACTAAAACTGGACTTGCTGACAAGTTGAGCATACAGTGACTTTAAATGGATGACAAGTGTGCAAAATATGGCCTTTAAATAACAGTGTATCAGCCTGGAGGAGACGAGAAAAAGAAAATGCTTGGCCGTACAAAAAAAATAACAATAAAATAAGATTGGTTAAATAGATCATGCCTGGTATATGAGCCCTGGTTCTCTTACATCTCTTACGTGTTTCATGGCGCAGTAAAAGCGCGTGGCAATCCGCAGTGTTTGCAGCCTTTGCTGAACGTTACCAGATTTGGGCCGCGGGGGCACATCCTCTGGTGGGGGCGGCTGCTAGAAAAGGGGGAGCGAGGGAGGGACGGTAGGGGTGGAGGAAAGGAGAGAAGAAAGGAGAGAGGAAGGGAGGAAGGAAGTTGGAAGTAAAGGCAAAGTGTTTAAAATGTAACAGAACACAATTGGTTTTTCAAATTGGTAGAGGGTTGGAAAGGGCATCAACGCGAAAGATCCTTTTGACCAGTCAAGATGTTTACAGATGTCATGATGGCTGGGCCAAGAAAGTGTACATCAGTGTCCCAACAGCTCCATCCCATGAAGTGTAAGGATTTTTGCAGTAATACTATTTCCATATTATTAGTTTCATTCATTAATTGGATTTTAGAATCTTTCCTTAAAAATGATTCCTAAACATCAAAATTTAAGAGTTATATTTAATATATACATGACTGTTCTGTATGCACTGGTGTTAATTTTGTTGGGCGAGGTTCCTGACACTTACACGTCTGATAAAGAAGGGGAGCAGCCTGGCAGAGCTACTCTGGGACTACGCAGAGCAAGGACTATAAACTAATTTGTATTCTGTGAACCTGCATCCTGCCAACACGGTATTATTTTTAAGGGTTTACCATTACTCTTGTAGGGGCTACCAAACCAATATCAAGGCAGTTCAAACACAGTCATACAGGCACATTAAAGCCATGTGCCCCCAGCGGAGATACCAGTCGGTGCTGGTGTGAAGAGAAAGAGGAGAGTAAACAAAAAACAACAAACAACTGTAGCAGAGCGCTACCGAGCAGAAACCTGGTGCAGACACAAGTGGTACTCCACAAACCAAGGACCAGTAGCTATTTCATAACATACAAGCACAACCTCTATATTTTCCAGGCCACTTAGCACAAACTGTGATGGCACGATTCACCCACACCAGTGTTTGATATATTGTGGGTCATGGACCAAATTAAACTAGTTTGGGCTCTGGTTTAAATAATTTGAGGATTAAAAAATTATCTGGTAAACCCACAGACTACCTCCTAGATAAACTGCTGTATGTAAATTGTGTCAGTAAGCCAATTGCTGCTGTGTGACAGCCAAAACCCTGAGACAGCAGCTAAAGGAACCGCAAAATTTATTTTACGTCAAAAGAAAAATACATGTCATATGTGGGTAGAACAGAACATGTCCACAATGTGCAACAGAATGGGGGCTGGTGTTCATACACATTGGAATGTGTTAGAAATAATGTAACTTCAAAAAAGATGCAGAAAAAACATTATATACCATGCAGATGCATGCATGAAAGGGAGACGGTCATGCAGTCAGGAGAGAACCCTGCCATGCTTGTTGTTTGTGTGTGTGTGAAGCAATTTTTTACACACACTGTACCTTCTGAACAAAACACACGATCTTCTTCTTTCACTTGGCATGATGCATCCCTTTTCCTCATTTTCATAGGCAACTGCAGTGTGTGTGAGTGTTCGTACTTTCATGGCTCTGAGTCAAGAGCCATGAAGTCCAGTCTGAGTCTAGACTTAAACTAGTGAAGAATCGTCTGAAGGCAGCGCATTCATTCAAAGCCACGAGCACTTTTAGTGGGTAACTGCAGGTAAGTTAAGCATGTCTTTCTTTTTTGTCTGTTTGTAGGAGGGTGTTTCATGTGGAGAGACCATCATGTCTTTGTCAGATCCTTGTCTTTGATCTGAGCTCTAGTTGTATCTTTGAGATCTGTTGTGAGTTGGGTGTAAACATGTATGCACATTCAAAAGTATGTGGAGTACTGTATTCGGCATTCATGTAAGTAAAGTGGCAATTAATGTATAATGCTTATTAGCTACATTTCACTAAAGGTAGAACAATCACAAAATTCCTCAAAGACTTACAGCAATAACTTGTACTACTTTGTGAGTTAAGAGTCAGTAGTAGTCAGTGTAGGAAAATAATATCTTCATTTATGTTAAAAGGTTGTCCTATGGCTTGTTAATCTCTACTGCTAGCCTGTAAATGGTGTTTCACACACAGCTGAGCTACAGACAAAAACAGGTCACAAAGTTGGCTCACGTGTGTGTTAAATCCTCAGCTGCTTTGTTTTTCCACTCATCAGTTTTAACCCCGATGTTTTGTTTCTTCTTCTATTTACACTAGGCTATATTTAGTTCAGGGATTCCCTTAAGTCTTCCGTGCCTCACTGCATGGTGCCCCACGGTTAAGCCTCAGTAAAAGCCGGTGGAAAGTTCACACCCCTCCGCCTCCCAATTGTGACACTCATATATAAAGCGTTTTTACCTTCAGACAAACCAACAAACACTTATATTTGGACACATGCAAAAAAAAAAAAAAAAAAAAAGTCACCGTGGACAAGCAATTCATCCCCTTCCAATGTTGCTGAGCTGACAGGTCAAACCAACAGCACCCCAAAGTCACAGTGTTCAGGGACGCTGTCTGCAGCTTCCATCATTCGAAAGGTCAAAGCCTTGTAGCTAAAAGAGGATATTGTTTACGCCTGGTAAAATATCCATTCTAATTTTAAGCTAATAAAATGTTACACAATGAACCATCAGGGCCTCCACGATTTCAGTTTTTACACGTGACTTTGTCCGAGCAGCCAAGAGCCAAAGACTGAAAACAGCCAGTCTCTCACAACAAACAACAACATTTTCATCAACATCAAAGACACAAAACATCTTGCTCATATACACTGCTCAGACAGACACACACACACACACACACCACCCAGACGGACAAACATGTATATGGAAAACAGGACTATTCAAAATCAACATCTGATTGAATAGAACTCGAAACTAAACACATACCCAGACACACACAACCCTCAATTTTTCACACACAGACAGCAAGCAGGGGAACTGGTGGAACAGCAGAAGCGAGGTTAGAGGGGATGAAGCAAATAAAGAGACATAAATAGCGTGCAGGGGCTGGAAAGGGGATGGGGTGATGGAGTAGGTGCTAATTGAAGGAGATGAATATTTGCTATTGTCATAGTCACCCAAAGGGAAACAAAATAAGACACAAAAGTTGTGTTAGTTGGGCCTTTGGGTGATGACAGTAAGCTTGAAATTGTTTGAAGCTGTGTTGGTTATTGAAACCACTGGAAACACAGATTGTTCTCTCTCTCATTCTCATTGTCTCCATGGCTTTTAATGGAGTTTAAACAGAATCATGAACACATTTTTAAATAAAGGACATCAGTGTTTCAATTAAATAAAAGGTAAATTGTTCCACAATTGATTTTTGGTATATTTGTATAAAAATGTTCATGTAAGCTCCATGAAAGGTTATATAGAAAGACATTTTGGCATTGTTTATTGATTTATTTGCTTTATTTCCTCCACAGCATATAGAAAGTGGGATTTTACTTAATTTAGCGCACAAGAGGGGAAAAAATTAAACTTAGAGAATAACAAAGCGGTTTGCATATTGACATGGAAAAATAGGTTGTCAGTGTGGATTGATACATTTATGGCGCATCAGTCGGTCGGTTCTGAGAGACATACAAGGAACGAACGCCTAAAATATTCCAGAAATGCTTTAAAAACATGTTGGAAGTTTAGTTCCGTTTGTAAATTTATCACATTTCTAACTCTTGTTGTGCTGGTTTAAAACCTTTGTTTACTTTGCTTTGTAAACACTTTGAGTTTATTCTTTTATTGAAAAGTATTGATGCTTTAAACAGGCAACAACAATAATAATAATATACAGTATAGGTTAAGAGATCCTGACTGTGCCGAGTTTAAAGGTGTGTGGGGGGGTGTATAATAGTGAACAATTGCTCATGACAGATGACTGTACCTTCTCCTTGTCGCTGGCCTCTCTTGCCACAGTGGAACCCTAAGAAAAAAAAAAAAAGAGAGAAAGAAAATCACTCTCTATAACCCAATTGTTACTAGTAGCACTGGCTTTTGCTTTTCTCTCCCCTCTTACCTTGAGATCATATTTTTTATAGACGGAAAGGCGGTGGGAGAAAACATTGCGTGTAACAATCATGTAAGTTGCATCTCCATCCACGGTGAGCCGGTACATCCCCAGAAACTGAGGCAGCAGAGTGTTGCCATGGCACTCCACAATGAACTACCAAAAGAGAGCAAGGAATTTTAATTAATGCGCCTTTTATACTCACAATGGATGCTTACTGCCTGCATTAGAAGGGAGCCAGAATGTAAGATGTAAGATAGAAGATTTGACTTACTGTTGCTCTGTTATCAAGTGTAGGATAAATGGAAAGGAAGGCCATAAGGGCTACAGTGGTTCTGGATCATATGAATCCTGACAATTCTTTTAATTTACTGACCAATTAAGAACCAAAAGCTTCAGTGCAAGTTTTTATATGGCATCATTAATGTTGAAATTATGCCACCTGGCACAAATCTGAGAAATGCTTGACTTAGAGGACAAGTTCACAATTTTTTAAGTCTGTCTTAAAATAATAGTCAGGTGTGTATATGAACAGTGAAATAGGTTTTCCTCACTGTAATCATTCCTCCTGTTCATACTGGCTATTAAAAGATCCCCTTCAAATGTGCTTTCAATGTAAGTGATGGAGGCCAAAATCCACAGTGAGTCCACTCAGTCATTCTGTGCAAAAATGCATTTAAAGGTTGATGTGAAGCTTACATGAGGCTTCAGCAGTCTGAGTTAGTCATATCAAGTGGATATCTGCCACATTTACAGTCTTTTTAGTAACAAACTCCCTCTTTGTGTTTCCTCACACAGTGTTTCCCTGTTGAGCTATAGTGGAAGTATAGTAACAAAAAGAGGGACTTTGGCACTAAAAAGACTGTAACATTGAAAGATGTCGACTTGATTTGACTATGACTGAAGCTTCATATTAGCTTCAGAGTAACTTTTAAATAAATTTTTGTACAGAAGGAGGACTGTGGATTTTGGCCCCCATCACACATCGAAAATGCATTATGAAGGGATCTTCTAATGGCCATATGAACAGGAGGAAATGATTATGGCAAGGAAAACCTTTTTCAATGTTCATTTGGGCTCCTGACTGTTGTTTTTAGACAGACTTGAAAAATTGTGAACTGGTCCTTTAATATTTACCATCAACTCCAACCCTATCCTCTTTAGGTCATGGTGCTAAGTGTTTCAAAGAGATACAGCCACAGTAGATTGACTGAATAATATACAATATTGTGCTTGTGTATGCTGTGTAAGTTTGTGATGCAGGTAGACAGATGAATATTTAAATTGTGATTGTGTGTTTATACTGAAGTCCCATTGTATAAGAGCACCATCAGAAAAACAAAGAATGAAAATGTTTCTGAAGTTCTCTTTGTTTCAGTTTCAAAATGCTGTCCCTGAGGTATTTTGTTTCTACCAAGGACACACTGTCATGGCTTGCATCTTTATAACGTATATTATGGTAATATCACCTGATGGTACTTCTTTAGAATGTTATGCATCTCTGCCACATCCTCGCTGCTGATGGTCTTGATGACATAGCGTTTGTCGTAAGAGGTGTGGAAGCGGGCCCCGCTTCGTCCCTGGGCCTCGCTGTTCAAGGGAGCACTACGTGTCAGAGAGTTCTGCGAAGAGCAAAAATGGAACGGAAAAATACTTATCATCTTCATCAGGATGTACACACTGAGATACAGACAGTTTGTCTCCTTGGTGTTTTGACAACCATTGCTCATACATTATTTGCACTGCCTTCAGAGATCTAAGATATACTTATTACTCATATTTTACTTTCTTGAGTGGTCTGTGTCACTAAATACAAAAAACTTTTTAGCAAAGAGCTCATTTAACTATGAGTCACAACCCAAATTGGCCTCTTATGTTAAAATAGCTGGCAGTTAAAAACATTTGGTTGAATGCTCTTTCAGTGTATTTCATGAAGCCCACAATACAGCATCCCCTGCGTGTATCCTCTTGTTGTCTGACCTTCCACTCATCAGTCTAAACATGTGGGGATCTGACCCCACGTCTGCTGCCTGTCCAAACCTACACACAGACACAAACAGCTGCTGTCCAGACTTTGGAGCTCAAAAGTAACATGATCCAACACCCCTGGCTCAATGCCTCATTCTCCAAGAATTCCTGATGTCCTCTGCCCTCACTTCCCTCTCCTCTCTTCAACTCTTAGCATCTTTTGCTTGTATTGCAAAGTGAGGACTACGCTTTGAGGCACATGTAACAACCGCTATGCAGCATTTTTTCTTGTGCTTAGACAGAAAATGAGTTGCAGTTTTGTATGCTGACGTTCCTAAAAAGCACGGACTACCGTATGAGGACAGTGAAGTGGTTTGTATCACAGGCTGAAAATGTTTAAGAGGCCCTTCGCCTGAGGCTGGCAGAGATGAAAAGCTTTCAAAGTGATATCCTAATGTTTTTGTTTGAATTAGTTAGTCATTTTCCCCAATATGCTTTTATCATAATGTGGGGAAAAAAGTTAATCTGTTTGCACTTCAGTTACCCTCCCAAAAACTTAATTCAATGCTGCTAGCATTCCTCATTAAAACTAACGGTTACTGCTGCATGTCATCAAAAGAGCAGGCTTGCAGCTGGTGGTACCAATTGGCTGTAATGAGGAATATTGTGTAATAATGTAATTAGAAATAATGCCAACAGGCTGGTTTAAGAGCAACGGCAAAAAGGAAATATGGACAAACCAATAAACCTTTTTGACCACAGTGTGACTTGTGCCTTATGAAGGAAAGTAGTTTAATGTTGAGAATATCACGACATTCCTTTGCACTGGCCAGTGTCTTAACACCCCCAACTGCCCACTAACTGCAGCCAGCCGAACCCTAATGTAAACATGTGAGAAGGACAGCTGCACTGAGCTGGGACACAATGACCTCCAAATACTGCCAACTCACTGCCTGCACTGGGAATGGGGATTTACTAGGAAAGAGTGGAAAATAAAGGAAGACAAGAAGTGGGCTGAAACAAAAGAGGGAAAGGAAAAAGTGCAATAGAGCAAAAGTTAAGTAGTTAAAAGTATGATCAAATGTGTTTTGGAATAGTTAGAAGTATTAATTTCCGTGTGCTTGAAGCACCAGATAGTTTAGTTTATGAGATGAGATTCTGATGCATTTAATGATAATGTATTGCCTGTAAAAATCAGGTGATTGTCTAGAGGGACTGGCACTCTCTTATGTGGCAACTCACACCAATCTAGTACTAAAAAGATGACAAAAGAAACTTGATATTTGACCCAGAAGTGTTAGTAATGCTGCCAGGCTTGTCTGTCACTTGTGAATGTACAGTAGCTTTTCATACCAAGAACTCCTGGTCATCGATACCAAATCTCTCTCTGAGGTTTCGAAACACGAGAGGGCAGTACTCCTTGAACTTGAAATGGCTGGGCATGTTCTCCCTGAAAACACAAGTGACATGGTTACAAAATGCAATAATTCAAAGAAGTATGAAAATACAATTACAGTGTCATAATGTTTGTCAAATATAATAATTAACTAATATACTCAAAAAAGACCGTACTTGTTGAAGAGGTGGTTGTCCACTTTAATCTTAGAATAGGCCTTGAAGTCGTCTGGCATGAGCATGATGGGAATCTGAACATGGCTTAACTCATTTATCTGGGAAAAAAGAAAAACATAGGAAAGTAGGAGAGATAAGTGATGTATCTAGGAACACACAGCAGTCCAAAACATGTCAGTTAGGCGCCTAGAAGATTTTAAAAATACTTAAAAAGAAAAATACTGATCATTACTCCTGACAAACATGATGTTGTGATCAGTGAGATCAACATTGAAATGAATCCCTGCAAATGCAGTGGCAGAGCTTCAAGAGAAAAAAACAGCACATTTATTTCATTTGGTCAACACATTTGGACAAACATCTGACACAAGCCTGGTAGTGGAGCTGTGCATCCATTACTCAGCCATTACTCACTAATGTAGATGTTCAACCATGTGCTAGTTGTGTGCTTCACACCCCAACTCATGTAACCTTTTTCATGATGCAATATTATTCAACCCAATAAAGTTCATCTTTCTACAGACTAGTCTAAAGGTCAGCGCTCACATAACTTCACATGAATGCTCGTATGACTATATTCTTCCTCTGAAAGGACAACCAGTGTAACAGAACGCACACACATGTATATGCTTCTGGCACTGGGAAGAGTGACAACAGTTCACCACCCTGCTGCACAAAACCTACTCATATCATTAATGTCACATTTCTTAACCATCTAAGATAACTGAGTAAAATAAGGTGTTCCAAATTAAAGCAGCCTGATGACAAGTTACTAGGGCTAATTTATGATTCAGGCCAGAGTTCTGGTCTGCATCGTCCATCAATACCGGTACAGCATACCTGGCAATGTGAGCAGTTTACAGATTAGATTTTCAGGCTGATGTAGCATACAGGTTTTGAAGGACAGCTGTAGGGGAGAGGCAAGTAGAAATGTTGCCAGGACTGCAGAAGCTTCAAGGTGTTTTCGATGTATAAATAAAGACAAGATGGCGGCTTGCAGGTGAGAGAAGAGTATATGTGTGAAAGACAGAGATATATTGTGTCTATGTGTCTCAGAGAGAGAGAGTGAGAGAGAGATGCCAGAAACACATAACCACATGTGTGTAAAAGCAAGGTTATGTGTTGCTCTTGTTTTGAAAGATAATCTTAGCAATATCCTGCAGTCTGTGATGCTCGGCTATTTTCTAATCTTCTATAGTTTGAGTGTGTTCACAAACCGTGATGAAATGTGATTTGAAAATCAGACGACTAAGCCTGACGTTAGATAAAAATAATAAAAAGGGAGCACTCATCTTTTCAGTGCTCACATCTTACTCTCTCATGTTGTGGACTATCAGATGAATAAGACCATTAACGCGTAAATGACTTTTAATGATTTGTATTTACAGTCATGATATCTATGCAACAGAATGTAAAATTACAGAGCGCTTCGATAAACCTCGCACACTGAATAAACAGCGGCGGGACTTCAAACACATAAGGTACATTGCAGGAGTTTCCATTAGGAGCCCGTCCTGCATCACATTGCTGTAATACATAGACCTGACATTTGTTATGACTCACGCACAGCTTGATGCACATATGATGTGTGTGTTTGTGTGTGTGTGTGTGTGTGTGTGTATGTGTATGCGCATTTGTTGTTGGCTGCAGGACAGGGTGCTGGCAGGTTGCTTGAATCTATTAATAACCTGTCATTCCACCAAGCTCACTTGTAGTGTAGGTGTGCTGAATAAACTCAAATACACAAACTGTGATTGACTAAAACATTAATCATAAAGTGTGTAGGCGTGCTGCTCTACAGCACAATCCCAAATGCGCTTTAAGCTTTATACATTGCTCACAGCTAGGATTGTGCAGACAGACAAGAGGTGGTATCAAATCACAATTCCAGCAGCTGTCTTAGAAGAAGTGGCCAATACTTCTATCATTGGGGACTGACTATGATCCTGTAATGCTGCAGAAGTGTTACAGCAGATGGTGCAGAGAATGGCCTCAGCATGACTGACTGACCCATGAAAGCATTTGGCATACTTCAGATGGTCGTTAAGATGTGCGCTTTTTAGACAGTATGCCTTAAACACCTTCATGATATTAATGCTCATGATTTTGTTCTGGACTAATACTGATATATTACATGGTTATGAAATTAATGTTGATATTTACAGCCATCTTATGCCAACCTACTGATTATAATAGGTTGGTCCATGAGGAGCACCCATTGGAGCCTACAGCCTGTTAACTTAGTATATTTCTGTGGCTCAAGTGCTACATTTAGAGCTAGAGTTTTAACATTAAGGATTGCCCAATAGTCCATAAGACATCAACTTATGTGAGTTAACTGTTCAGTCAGAGATCTGGGCCTAGTTCCCCAAACAGCCTCAGATCTAAACTTTCTCCCAGTGGTTGATTTCATAATCTATGACTCTCCACTTCGCCACTGGCCCACACACACACTCACATGATTGATTGTGACCAGATAGATATGATGTCAGTTTTACCCTCACTGTGGAGGTGACAGTGTCCTTGTGTTGAATTGCAGGTATACTGTTTGTTGGCAGCTTGCGAGTAAGGCAGATTGAAGTGGCTCATAAACAATTAAACTCAATACCAAAGACAGAGGCTGGCAGCAAGTAGCCAGTATATTGGCAGAAGTGGTTGGCTAAAATCTCCTATCAGACAAACTAAAGATATCCCAGAATCTCCTACTTTAAAGCTTATAAGTAGTAATGCTTACATGCACAGAGATGTTTCCATTCTGTTTGTAACGGTCACTGAAGGTAATGAGTCTGACAAAGAGGACTCTGACCTCCTCATGTGGTTTAATTTTTACTAAATGTAAAACAATTCTTAATGCTGAACTCTGCAAAAGCTTGTCCAGTGATGTGCAAAGGTTCGACTTTGTACACTGTTTCGACTTTGCCTTTAACCAGCTCAGCAAACATGCATTAATTGAGTACAGTAGCATTTCAAGAACAGGGTTGTTTATTTTGGGTCTGATGTCTTCTTACTACAGGTTAGAGTTAAAATTCAAACTTAACATCTCTGCACTTAAAATATTCTCTAGGGTTATTTTAAGCTTCTACAGCAATAGAAGAGAAAAGAGAAGAAGCATGAGAACATTTTTCAGAATTAGTGTGCATAGTTAACAAAAGATAAAATAACAGCAGGAGAAAACTTTGGAAGAAAAACCTTGAGATAAAGACAAAAATATGGAAAAGAGAAGAAAGTGTGAAAAGAAAAAAAAGATATAGAAAAGAGGGCATTAGCAGAGCAAGCGGAGACCACAGATGCCACATCCGACTATGTTTCAGTGCCCTGCTGTGACAGGCACCAACGTCACAGTGATGCTATAGCACAGATGCATCATGGGTACTCAGAGGGGAGATGTCGCCTAATCAATAAAGCTGTGTTTCACACAAGGGCAGAGACAATGCCAAATCCTACCAAGCACACATACACATCTGTGACAACACTAGTGTACTGAATGTTAAAGACCCTGTATAATTAAAATGTTTTAATCCTGTGTCCCTGTGTTAATTTATCTCATTATATGCCAAATATATATATATAAAAAATCAGTATCAAAGTATTTTCATATCAAAATCCCTGTCTTTTCTCTTCTTGTAAAACAGTTTCAAATGTTTTATGGCTCATCCTGCACTGAGGGGCGTTTAGAAAAGTTCATCCAATCAAATGTGACTTGGGGTGAGTAGCTAGCCACACTGGTCGTACAAAACCGCACTTCACTGTTTGTGGGTTGTAGTAGCTAATTGAGCAATATGGATAGAGATAGGAAGAGATGTGTGTTTGGATATCTGTGGGTAAAAACCTTGTTTTCATTTCCAAAGCAATGTGGCAGAGGTCTAATTCATTCATCTCCCCATCTTCTTCCTCCTGATCTAACAACACGTGAGGGAGGTGTGTGTGGAGCCAACAGTCCTCTGTAGCTCCGTTTCTCTCTGCAGCACCATATCGCACTAAACTCTAAGCCCCGTCCACTTTTTTAGCGGTCCAATCGACTGTGAGGGATTTAATTTAAATCCCTCCTGTAACTGTACAAATATTCCATTTCACTGGGAAATATATCATACTACAGAAGCTAAAGATGCTCTAACTTTCATTTCACTGGGACTTTAATGCAATACTGACACACATTCATGCTAAAATACAAATGGGGGGAAAATATTTGTTTGATCAAAAGTTATAATGGTTCCTTGGAGGAGGCCCAGAAAACTCAGTTTAAAACATATTCCAAACTTTCTACAGTTGTAGTGTCAAATGTTCCTGATCATAAAATTAAATTAATTTAATTTTCTATTCTATCTTGAGGGCACAGCATAGCTCTAATGTAGTTTTGTTTAATCGGTTTCCTCCAGCATATCTGCTCATCTCCCTGCAGCTATCAGACTTGCAGACAAATTTCACACCACAACTTCCTGTTTGTCTCCATGGTGATGAAGACTGGTTTTCCGGCCCAGAGTGAAGCAAGTGTGTGCTGTTGCTCCATTGGACAGGAAGCTGGTGAGGAGAGCGTGCTCTGTCAGCAACATGGCACTGCGTTATCTCTCTGAACAATGACAGATAGCTAGCCCTTAACTGATGACAGCCCACTAATAGTGTTGACAGCAGTGATCATAATTCCTTTCCCTTGGTGAAAAAAATTTGGATACATCAATACATGAATCAGGTAATTCTGTAAGTAAAGATATTAAAAAGGGAATGAGTGGAGAGAAACCTCTCCCGAAGCTAGAAATGAGAAAAGATGACTAAACAGACATGTCATCAGGATATGTAGCCTGGAGGGACACATTTTTACAAAGAACAGGAAAGATCAGGACAGCTATGACTTTTTTTAATCTATTCTCATTTCTGATAATTCATTTACTGACTTGCAATCTACAGCTAGAATGTGTCTCCAAGGTAAAAAAGTCATTACAATAATGTGGCATTTTTGTTCCTTTTGGTCACGATATCAGCCAAGTTATATCATCATACGCATATGTATGGTGCTGTTTGTATGAATTTTGCCTGTTGAAGGTCTGAGGACTGAAACATTGCTCATAAAGTGAGTACAATTGATGGACAGAGTGCAGATTTTTCCTTTCCAATTCTGTTGCTTTTCAATTCACCTTTCTTAGTAATACTTACATTGAGTCTAATCTAATATTTATATCTACAATATTTGATTTATTTTTAGCCATGCTAGCGACATGGGATGTCAATGTCAGTCTGCTGGTCAGTCAGTCCACTACTTTGATCCAGACTGAAACATCTACTACAACTGGATGAATTGCCATGACATTTGGTACAGATATGTATGGTGCCCACAGGATGACTGTGGTGATCCCTGACTTCTCCTCTAGTGCCATCATCAGATACTTCATAATACTTTTATTTATGACTAAATACTTTATTATTGATATTCCCATCAGCCTCAGCTGTACCTTGTTTTTATTGCTATTAAGAAATGTTAGATAGTTAGATTGTGACCATGGTTAACATTATACGTGCTTAACATCAGCCTGTTAGTATTGTCATTGTGAATATGTTAGCATGCTGATGTTAGCTTTTAGCTCAAGGCCTTGCTGTGCTAAAGTTTCTTTTTAATCTACTAATTTTTGCTCTTGTCCTCTGCTCTTGCAAGTTTACCTATAAGGTAGCAGGTGTCAGGAAGTAAGCAAAACAGGGCCAATACCAATTTTGGCCAGTAAGTTAGATAAAAAGATAAAGAGGAGAGCTGGGAAACAACTGTACCAGGTGACAGCTAGGGGGAGGGGGAGAGAAAACAGCAGCATTATACATTTTTCCATTTGACTCATCCTATAGCGTTCCTATTGTGTCAAGTAGTCAAGCTGTCAATTACATGTGAGAAATGAGACAGGTGTTCCAATGAAGAGACTCCTAGACAGTGTCGGCACTAGTGTGCACTTCCCCTAAGCCTATTTACAAGACATTACAGTGTAAGTGGCACTAATTAAAGTTCCATCAAGACTGACTGATCATGCAATTAAGCAATATGTAGAGGTGTAAATATACTAGGAGGGAGATACACACACACCAAAGCACTTAACATAATCAGTCTTGCACATTTTAGGGAATGGCTAACGAGAAACAAACCACCAGCCTTCATCAAATTGTCAGTATGTGTCTGGCATACTTGCTGTCCACAACATGTATGCATGCGTCTGAAGTTGCAGATGATATTCATACACCACAAAGATAATAATATATAGTACATACACACCCTGCGGGATGGAGATTTGCCCTTTAACTGTCAGATAGTCGGCATCAAAGGTCACATGCAGCTGTAGTAGATTGTACCGAGTGTGGACTTGACATTTCACTGAATACTTAACAAAGCTATTACATCATTACCTGACCTGTTATGAATCCCAGACCCATTAATCATATGGCAATTTAAACAATATCCACAAGAAGAATAACACAGCAAACCCCAAGAGACTACTGAAGCCCTTTTATGAGCTCCAAACACTGTACAACAACAGTATGTGGGTGTGCATGTCATAGTTTCATTGGTTAGCCTGTATTAAGAACAAACACAAAATAAGGTAGGGAGAAAAAGAAGATAGGGAGGAGTAAATCTACCATTCTGAGTGAATATATGTATATATTTTTTTAAATAATAAATATTATATTGAAACCGCCAAGATAACAACTGTACAGTTACAGTTCAGATAATCTTGTAACTGAAGTAGCAGTATCTTAATGACTTTAACAACAGTTTTAACTGAAATTCTAAGAAACATGAATACATGTTCTCTTGAAACCACTCTCTATAACCTCAAATTGCAACTAAAAATTTGATGGTGACAATGGCTGTATGTGACCCAATTTTATGAATCACCTTTGACAACTTCAGTGTCAGGGGTTAGTGGTATTACTCCCTCTGCTCGTAACCACAGCCTTCAGGGGTCAGCCATAATGAGGACACACAGATGATAAAAATGGAGCAGTGGTAAAAGGAGTGATGCGTGCGTGCAAGCGTGTGTGAGTGAGAAACAGAGCCTTGTAAGAATGAAACTCACCACCTGAGGAAGACACCAGTAGTGCAATTAAAAGCTTAGAGTAGTCTTCCCTTGAATTGTGAATACCTGCTGTATTTACACCAGACACTAAGAGCTCATTCTCCTGTGTTGAAACACTAAATGACAAATGACTAAGGTAGAAATAATTATCATCAACAGGTATACACACAAACACACACACACACACACACACACATACATACATACACAGAGACAGCTCAGCATGTCTGTTGTGAAGTCAGTGCTACGAAAGGCCAGCTATTAAAGGATATAGTGGTTTAGACTGACTGAGCAACAAACAGGCTTATGGTATATGGCCTGTTCTGCTCAGTGAATCAAGCTGCTCAGCAACATGTCACATCGCATTTGGGCAAGGAGTGTGCAGTGGCATAGTGACCCTGTGGTGAAGGACACACACAAAAGCAGGCACGTGCATATACGTTTGCATGCACACAGAAGCAAACAGTAATCAAAATGTTGTGTTCGCAGAGTTTTGTAGACACGCACTGGAACAAAACCACAAGCTGCTTCCATAAGGTCCTCTATCTGTCACTGCCTCAGGGTGCCAGGATGTGAAGCTCCAGCTTTTCTGTTTTCCTCACCCATAACCATCACACATATTAGCTGTAGGTCACTCCTGCAGATATTTATAGTATCCTCCTTTTATGCTATCCACAGAACCAGACGCAGCTACTCTGAGTCAGGCGGAGAGACAGGATTCAGCAAAGAAAGGGGGAGAGAGAGAGAGAGAGAGAGAGAGAGAGATACAGGGAATGAAAGTGAGCCACATAGACAAGATGACACAAAAAGGCGCCCAGACAAAAATAGTGAATAAACCTGCAGGATGGGTAGAGTTTAATGGAGATGCAGAGAGAAAGGAGTGACACTTAAGGGGAAAAAGTAAATCCTAAGTAAGCCTAAAATGAAAAGGGAAGGAAAGACTTGGGTCACTTACGTAGCACTTTATAACAACAGAGTAAACTGTTACAAACATTTTTACTTTCCCAAGGTCTGTGATAAAATAATAAAAAGCAATGTGGGACTCAACACAATTATATTCTTTCCTTTAAAAAGACAAGCGCAGGTGACTTGCAACAGCAGGTTATGAGCCGCTGGCTATGATTACACAGTGGGTGCCTTAAACTGCGACAAAGCAGCTCTCCAGACAAAGACAAATCTACTCGAAAACCTACACCAGAACTCATTCTAACACGTTTCTATTCCAACAGTGAACCCAGACATCTAAGGATTTACAAAAAGAGCTGACAGACAAGCCAGGACTATAGCCCCTTCTTACAAATTCATATAATATGTGAAGGAGAGATGCATGGATCGGTCCGATACTGACTCAAATAGCTGGATCAGGTATCAGGGACAACGGGCCGAACTGGTATCAGATACCATTGTTTTAATAAATAGCAATTCAGTAAATATATATCTGTGTATTTATTTGTTACATTTTGTTTTACAAAATTAGGAAAGCAATGTTTAAGTCAAGCCTGATTTTGCCATACACATAAAAGACTGATCCCAGTCTCACACATTGAGGCATACAGCTTATTAATGAAAACTGGTATCAGATGGGTACTCTGTATCGGCAAATTCCTAAAGCCCAGGTATCAGTATCGGTATCAGTATCAGCACTGAAAAAGTCGGATCAGTGCATCCCTAATATGAAAGTGAGGCAGTAAGTGAGACTGTGATCCATTTCCCGCTGCAGAAACAAAACACCTAACGCAAGGTGTTTGGCACCTTTAAACATTTTTAGAATTAGTTTGTCAAAGGTAACTGGGAAGATTGTGTCTTGGCATAAGAGCCATTGTAATTTTCAGTATTTCTGACTATGCTGTAAGGACCTCAAATTCATGCCAATAAATCCTACAATAATAAGTGTTGTTCTTAAGCGAGTTAACAATACTAACATAAACATGGTTAGAAGAAGTAACTACAGCCTGTGAGTCAGTGTTCACAGAGATAGGCCATTAATTCATCCTTACAATGTTTTGTTTTGTTTGTTTTGTTTTTAGTGTTATTTACTTTGAGGCTAAAACATGACAAGAGTGTTCATGTATTACAGAGCCAAGATTTAGGGCTTTTTTGTTTTTACATGTATTTGACTGCCGCTACATTGGTGAAGCATATACAGTATATTATAGGCTACAACTACTAACAAATTGGTCACCTTGTTGGCATATCCTACAGGCTATATTTATGCTTAGTCTCTATTCTGTTCATGTCAGCATGAGTGAAATGAGCAGAAGCAGGGTGTCCTGGCTGCATAGCTATGTAAGATGCATAATATGTCATCTCAATGTCCCTGGTTTGATTCAGGTTTGTGACCTTGAAATATGTCATCCTCCTCTCTCTTCCCACGTTGTCACTTACTTTTACCTATTTACAGTGAAATGCATTACAGAAAGTAATCTTATGACCAAACAGCAGTGGTATGACTTATCTGTTTCAAACCTAGTCTCTCTATTTAGTTTGCATGTGTCAAAAATGCAATGAATTATGATTACCATAATTCACTGCAATGCTTTCAGTGCTTGATGACATTTGTTTTTGCAAAATGATATTATGAGAAATGCCAGGTTTAAACACAAGCACAGTGCACCTCAGCACTCAAAAATATCTTCAAACAAAATTTTGCATTCTTGTCCACGTCTAATGTTCAGTGGGGTGTTTAGCATGACAGAATGGATATTTCTCTCACACAGGTATTGAGTTAAGCAGAAGGTTAGTTTCACAAGCATAGAATAAATAGGGGAAAGGCATACATTTACAGAATTCACACAGCCATATTTATGACTTGAGGCAGCTCAATCATAATTTGTAAACTCAGTGCAGCAGAAAATACTGACAAAACCAATTCTTTATTTGTAATGTCATGCAGACTTAAAACCTGGAGATGTTTTTGTAATGATGAGTTTGAAATTGACCTTGTAGAATCTTGTTTGTTTGAACTTTTACACTCACTAAGCTCCAAGGGTTACAACAGAGATTTCCACTGAAAAAACTTTTTAGCTTTGGCCTCAATCCATTTCTGTAAAACAATAAGCTGTGTAGCCTATTTAGAGTCCGAGCAATGCAAGTCAAATATCAAAGTATTAGGATTAAAGTAAAATTGGGGCTACTTGTCAAAGAGGGTTATTTTCAGCAAGCTGCCACATATCTTTTCCTCACATTGAAATTTCAAAACACATATCCCTGGCTTTTCTCAGCTATTACGCAAGAATAATTCTGATGACATACACTGAATTTCCTGGGCCATATAAACATTTCTCATCTTATTTATATGCTTCTTGGTAATCCAGTTATCCTTTTCACATGGCGTGTTTCACTGGCCAAATGGAGAGGTAGTTTCTATGACTCATCTGTTTGGTCAACAGTAACTAACTGACCGGTCTCTGCAGTTTCAGTGGTTTCTTTCTTTTGCTCTCATAGCAATAACACTGTAAGAGTCTGGTTTTCAGGAAAAGCCAAAGTGTATGGGTTTGACAGATAGGCCACAGTGGATATGGGAGGTGGGGGGTTACATATTGCAGAATGTGAGTGTGCATGTGTTTGCATGTTGCTGCTGCAGTCTGGTTGCATTCTCAAGCCTCCCCCTCAGTTCATTCCTTCATAGTGTTGTGTTATCTGTGACCCCTTTACACCAGCTTTCAGGTTAAGATTCCTCTCCAAATTGCAACCTTCACATCCTCAGGTAGTAACTCAGAAGCTCAATCTGGTAACCCGGCATGGAAAGTCATTTTTATGTTGCCAACAGTATAAGAAACAGAGTACCTTATCAAGTGATGAGAAAAGCAGCAGTGGAGGTAGCCTAAGGCATAAAAAGGAAATGTGCTGGCGGCAGCCCTGTTCTGTGTTATGAAAGCCAAGTGAACAGTTTGAACATGTATTCTCCAAACTTGTGTAGGTCTTTATGCTTGAGAGACAGCGGCACATTACACAGTTCTACGGCATCTGAATGAAACTGAGAAGTTTATGATATGAGCCTAAATTATTCATTCACTCTACTGGACAGACAGATGATCTAAATGATTCCAATCCAAAAATAAAACGCTGTCAGATTCTTAACAGAGACTATATAACTGCAGTATATAGCTATACTATTATAGGGAGGTATACTGTGTGCTTGCTCGGATGACAGTCTTGTTTATATATGTCTTAAGTGATATCTGATAACAAAATCTGTTAGTAAACAGACAGTGTATCTACATTCATTTTTCTCAGGCATTTCAAGTGACATTCAAAAAGGTGAATGATTAATTAGTAAAGCATAGTTACATGGAAGTAAACCTCTTGTGCACCTTCTTTAGCCCATCAGGCCTAACACCACAAACAGGTGACTGTAACCCATCTACGGACTACAGCTTAAATACAGAATAACAGCTTTGGATCTTTAGCTGTCTTGGCCTCACACACATCAGGCTATCTAGACGCCACATAATCCACACTAAACTGCCACCCTTAACACCAGGCCAAAAATCAAATGCTACTGTCTAAATTGAGAGAGATAACATGTTTTGTAATGACCCTATCATCATTGTGCCCTCAGTGCTGTGCGTTTGTCACGCAGATACCATCAAAAATCTCAGGATTCCTCAAACCAATACGCAGATATTGCATTAGATAGTTGCAACACTGTTAAAATAAAAAATAAAAAAAAGAGCTGTGGATATGAGTATAACAGTATGAGTTTTCAAAGCAGCATGAAAAAACAAACACAGCTCAAGTAAGGTCAAATCATCTGAGCACAAATTGCTGGTGCAATTGAACTGCTATATACTGCCAAAAAACTGCAATCTTGTTAAATACGTCAAAGGAAACACTCTTTGACATAATGAGAAGATATGTCAAACTGCATCAACAAAGAGAAGCAGTGGTCAAAAATTGAAACGGACCAAAAAGAATGCCAGACATAATACATAGGAAGTTGGAAACATCATAAATTGGCATACAGTCTTCATGTGAACCACTTTTGTGATGTTTACAGTGGCCTTTTGGTTATAAAGTTTCACAAAGTGTTTTTTCTATGTCAATGCCCTGTACTTACCAATAATTAGGCTCTTGTAGAGAAATGCCCTAATGGTTTTTCCTACTGAGATGAGGAATTCTGAATTAATTTGCTAAAGCAGCCAATGTTGGCTCCACTTTTTTGTGCTACTTTTTCATCACTGCCACATACAAAAAAAACCCAGCAGGACAACCACAGGCAAACCTGAATAAAGAGCAAGAGACCAGAGAAGCACTCTGCATCAAAAGGCCAAAATATGTTTGTTTTTTATATAAACTGTACTATCTTCCTCATTGACACTGTTCGCTGCCACATGGTAATAATTTCTTACTGGATGAATAAGTATAATGAATTAGAGTGCTGCTGCTCACTTACTGCTCGGCTCTCTTGTTTACATTTTGGAAAGCAGTTCTCCTAAATCTAAAACACCAGATAAAAACGTTCAGTAAACAGGCAGGCTTTAGTGCAATAACCATGTTGTGTTTATAAGAAACAAGCTGAGTAAAGGATGAAGGAGAGGCAATTCATATAAAGATTGGAAGAATGAAGGAACTGAAAGAAATGTGGATTATATGCATAAGTCTGCTGACTGAGCACCATCTCTCTGTGTGTTATAATAATGTGTGTAAAACATTAGTAAAGGGTTTAAAACTTGGGATTTGGTGCCAGAAATATTTGTATGTTCTCTGCTGGCCAAGTTTGCTTTCTCTCCAACATATGAGTGTTGACCCAGTGCAAATATTCAGCAAAGGAAGAGAAAGAGAGAGCGGAGAGCAGAGATAAGCTGTCTTGCATGGGAAGATCTGCTCTCTCATGACATAGAGCCCTAGGAGCTTATCCTACATGTGCATAACAGGAAGCCAAAGAGGGGTTAGCTGCTCAAAACACACACTTAACACACACATACACACACGGTTACTTTAGTGCATACATGAAATCCATGCAATAGTAATATCATGTAAATTGTTACTGTACAAACTAAGCTCACTAAAGCACATACAGCTAATGATTTGTTGTTGGACACCAGCACACTTGCAGCCTGTAACACATTCACGTTGACAGCACTATAGCCGACCGCTGCACAACTGTCATCTCGGTTTTTGTCAATCAACTGCAATAACACACAGGTTGATATCTGACAGCAAGTCAGGCTTAATGTGTCACATCATAAGGACATTAGACGGTCTGACTCACCGAATGGTTGACTCCCCACATAACCACGCTGAGCAGAGGGTCGCTGGCACGGAAGAGCTTCACTTTCTGAGCAACGAAGTGTTTTTTCTTGGTCTTCGTTTTGCTCGCAATAGATGCGGCAATACTGCTCGCTGAAGCCATCTTTAAGTAAACTGGGTGGTTATTGCAGTCTGTGCGATAATCTTGACAAGAGTGTTTTCCCTTGAAGCTGGCACAATGGCCACAAGCTCACGACTCAGTTGACACCAATACTATTCATTTAGCCAGCTTGCAAGTCAAAGTGCCCCTATTATTATTTTCTTCATCCAACGTCCCACACAGCTTGACTGACGCGATGGCCCTCCCTCGACAATGACAAATATAAGGAAAATACGATGTGTTTAAAGCTAATACTGCTGCTCTCCTTCGCCTAACAGTCCGCCACTTCCCTCAGCCCACATCATAAGCCACCTCTCTTCCTTCCTTGACTCGTCTGGAGCTCCCCTGCGATGTGAAGTCTCACTGAGCTGGCGTTAGCATACCGTTAGCTAAAGAGCCAGCTTGCTAGCTAGCAAGCAAACATCAACGATATCTTTTCTTTTGTAAAAAATAAAAATAGTAGTAATAGTAAACGCAGTAAAACAGCAAAAGTGGGAAACAACGCGACGAATGAAAACCAAAATGTCACACAGCTTCTCACAACTAATTATTAAAATGACACATTAGTGGTGCTGAATGGCTAACTAACCGCTCGACTACCAGCTAACGCCAGTCCGACCTTCGCAGCTAACTGACGGCACAAAGCAGCGCCGGGCTCCGGTCACCTGCTAGCCACTGTTAGCTTGCGAGCTAACTGACTGTTAACACCAGCGAGCGGCTCAGCCTTCCTCCTACGCGTCTGTGGTCAGTCCCTGGAGATAACAGGGGTGTATCCTGTCATGTTGTTGTCCCGGTTGAAACGCCGAGGAGCAGATATTTAGACGTGGGATGAACGGGTGATCAAATCCGTGTGCGGTATGGAGGTTCATGTCAACTGACAGCTCGACGGAGGGGAGGTGACAGCCAGCCTGCGCTTTGCAGTGTCTGCTCCGCTGATTCGCTGCAACCCCCCTCTTCCCCCCTCCCTCCCTCCCTCTATGCTCCTCTTCAGTGCATATATCAGCCTGTTTTTGCAGATTTGATTTTGTAGATTTCAATGTCATATATATAATTAAAAGGTTGTGAATGAAAGAGAAACCCAGTTTGATTGTGTGTATGTAGAATTACTTTAATTTTATTTTTTAATGAATCAAATTAATTTTGCTTGCTGACATTTTAAACCCTGAAAGAGGGTTTTAAACAGTATAGAGACTTATTTCAACAACTTAAAAACTAGAGAAACGCTAAATATCATATTTTACATTTCCCTTAATTTTTCACTTAACCTTCGAATCGGAAGCCAATTTAAGCGTCATGCAGCAGCGTGATGATGTTCCGCACACCATCAGAGGTATAATGTCTTTAGAGGTCATTTGGTTTTCTGCTGCATACAGTGCTGTTTCCACTGGCACATTGCTGTGTCAGTGACTCTCTAAGAGCAGGAGATGCTGATGCTTTAGAGCTCATTTGTTTTATGATTCACTCTTCACAGCAGCAGTTACCTCAATACTACCCCTATACACACCGAGCACACACACACACACACACACACACACACACACACACACACACACACGGAGAGAGAGAGAGAGAGAGAGAGAGAGAGAGAGAGAGAGAGAGAGAGAGAGAGAGAGAGAGAGAGAGAGAGAGATCACTTCAGAGGACATTACAATGTCTTACATTCATTTCCTGAAGACTGATCCTAACCTATAACCACCACGTTTAACCCTAAACTAACATTAACTTTGAACCAAGTCTTGACCCTAAAATTAATAAGTGGACTTGCTTTTTGTCCCCATAAGGGAGGCGAGTCCCCACAACATGACTGTGTAAACAGATTGACGTCCCTACAGCATGAGGAATACTTGAGACCACACACACATTGTGGTTTTGTGCTTTTGCACAGTCATTTAACAGTTCACGGTACATTTTACTATACACTTGCACCATGGTGTGCATGTGACGAATACAGATTCTTGAATTAACTTTGTTTCAAGTCCTGACTACATTTAGGCTACATCAATCTTGCCCCCCCCCCCCCCCCCCCCCCCCCCCCCAAAAAAAAGCAGCAGTATTTACTTCTTTGTCTAACCCACAATTTAAAGCCAATAATGTCTGATATTGGTTAATTAAATATATTGTAGCTAGATAACAGGTCAATAACATGGATGTATTATAAGAATTATAATAATATACACATGGTTAAAAGAAGTACATGTTCAACCCCTCCCCATTTAGCCCAACGTGGCACCCGTTGCCTAGCAACGCAATGTCAACCTCCTTTTCCAAAACACCAAACTCACAGTCTGGTTCCTGTGGTTGACAGGTAGCTATGCCCTAATTATGAGTCTTAAACGTGTTCATTATTAGTGTAAAATATCAGTGAGTCAACAGGAGGATTTAAGATGGTTATCTGTAGGTTACGTAAACGTCATTTGTAAACACAGCTAGCTTAACTACCTGCCTCGCCAAACTTAGCTGGTTTAGCTTTGTAGTTATAAGCTCTGTTTATGACTAAATTTATAAAGCTAGAAACATTGAGCAGCTTTTTAACGTCTATCTGCGATCAATAAACGCTGTTTAGACAGTTTGATAAAATGCAGTTTCTCATTAGGCTACAGAATGGGAAAGAAAGTGAAGAAAGAGAGCGAAACTCCATGCAAGGAGACGGTGAGAGTCATGTAATAAGAGCATTATCATCTACTGTAACACTGTCGTAAAGCGTTGCTAACGTTCGGCGTTTTACATCTCTGTCTCCTCACACTCACAGTTTGACCCACTGCCTGTTGAAGGTAAAACCCCAGCAACAGTAGTACTTCTGCTGAGCTCTCCAGAGGAGGACATTCTCATCAAAGCTTGTGAAGCGATCCACACATTTGCAGAGAAAGGTACAGTATGCAACCCTCCACTAAGCCTTCAAATGTTCACAAAATTTCTACTTGTCCATTTGTCACATCTTACTTCCTATGTAAAAGTCCTTACACTGCAGTAATAACTGCCTACAGGCACTCTTTTCTGTCTGACACTATGCTGAATTTACTGCTCCTTGTCTCCCCCTGTTGTTAGGAGATGAGAACAAGGTTTCTCTGCTGGGACTTGGGGCATTGGAGCCTCTCTGTCAGCTCATCACTCACAACAATAAGCTGGTCAGACGCAACGCCTTCATGGCCCTGGGCATCATGGCCACCAACAGTATGCCAAACAAACATACGTCATCAATGCATTGGTTTATTATACGACTTAGGTGACCGACCGGCTTGTTGACAGACCAATGCCTGATTGTCTATCTGCTTGTCAGGCAGTTCACTATGTTAAATGACTTGCTGACTTGCTGCACAATTCACAGTTAGTGACTGGCTGATGGGTTGGCTCACTGAAATACAGAGTGGTTAACTTTGTCTCTGTTTTTATTAAAAGGTGATGTAAAGACTGCCCTGAAGAAGATAGACATCATTCCATCAATCATTGACAAACTGTCACTTGAAGGTTAGTAATTTTGTTCGCAAGATGAATAGACTCTCAGAAGTAGTTGTTTACTGTATATTAGCTGCGATAAAACAAAGAACATAAAAGATGCCATTCCTTTTTCCAAGGCACTCTGAAAATACAGTATGTGTTACATGCAATCGTGATAGATCACCTGTCTTAAATGTTATTTTCTCTCCTATTAAAGAAGATATAGTTGTCCATGAGTTTGCGACACTGTGCTTGGCCTCTCTGTCAGTGGATTTCGTCTGTAAGGTCAAGATCTTTGACAACAAAGGCCTGCCACCTCTAATCCAGCTGCTTTCCAGTCCAGACCCAGATGTTGAGAAGAACTCACTAGAGACCATCTTCTACCTGGTTCAGGTGACTCAGAGTTGTCAGCCTAAAGGCGGTTACAAGGCTATACACTTATAAGGCTTTTCAGTCTGTATCTCAAAATATATTACTGTGTTTTTTGTAACATATAGTCTTTGGATGGTTGAAACTTAAATGTTTTCAAAATCCATGTTATCCTCTTGTTTCCTCTGTTGTACTGTGTGTATGAAGGACTACCAAAGTCGCCTGGCAGTGCATGAGTTGGGTGGGATCCCTCCAATTCTGGAACTGTTGAAGTCGGACTTTCTCGTCATTCAGCATTTGGCTTTAAAGACACTGCAGAATATCACCACTGATAAAGATACACGCAACACCTTCAGGGAAGAGCAGGGATTTGAGAAACTCATGGATATCCTCAATAACAAGGTGGCTATGTGTGTGAGAGAACACATGCTCATGTATATCTTCATCTTCCCCTTAGTGTTATTAAGAATGAGAAGAAAAATATGGGGAGGGTTTTGTAAAGTAGCGTTTGTTCTCAAATTCTAATACCTTTTCTATCCAATTCAAGTTCTGCAATCTATATTTCTGTTTCAAACAGGACTTCACTGACCTTCATGCTGAGGCCTTACAGGTAGTTGCTAACTGTCTGATTGACAGTGAGAGTTTCCAGCTGATCCACAAGGGTGGAGGACTGACTAGATTGATGGAGTTTGTTCTCACTCCCACTGCTCCTGAAATCCAATCCAACACTGTTAAATGCATCGCCAGAGTTGCTAAGAGCTGTAAGCACAGAAAAAAAACAAGCGATAATTGCATCGTAACTATCAAACTATAGGTTTGTAAAGGAATATATGACACTTTAATCATAGCTGTATGTGTTTTCTGTCTATGTTATGTGTGTGTTTGTATATGCATGTCTGCCTGTGTGTGTAGCCGAGAATCGCAAACTGCTCCATGAGCAGGATGTCGAGAAGGTTCTGGTAGAGCTTCTGTCTGTGCCGAACGACAGCGTGAAAACAGCTACCTGCCAGGCTGTGGCCGCCATGAGCTTCCTCCTTGCCAGCAAAGACAGCTTCAGAGAGCTGGGTACCATCCATACGCATTCACACAACAACCATAACAGCAATACACTTGCCACTATGAAGTGTGAATGAGCTGGATTTCTGTGTGTTTCAGGTGGTATCCCTGCAGTGGTACAGGCGCTGAGCAGTGAGAGTTTGGCGTTGAGAGAGGCAGCATCCCAGGCCCTCTCTAACCTCACACACAGCAACAAGCTCAACGCCTTGTGAGTGACAGATAACCTGACAATCCACCTGACTTCCTACCTCCCTCTGAGTGCATTTGTATCCACTCCAATATCCTGTTACTCTTGGAAAATGATACATAATATACTCATATATGTTTGTTTTCACAGTGTACATACGTTCTGCTTTTATGAGGGCATAACACTATATTTCTTGCCTTTATTTGTGTGGATAACATTACTGATGATATTAAGAAGCACATCCCTACATCCCAAATGCATCCCTTAATACTTTATTCCTTAAAATAGCTTTTCATTGAAATAGTGTATGCATGTTAGCATGTATAATAAATGTAACAATTTCTGGGCCCTTAGAGTGTGTGTGCTACAGAGTATTTATAATATAAATAACTTTTTGCTGAACATGTAAAACATTAAGTGATACATCTGCAGTCTGTAAAAGTGAGGCTTGGGCGAGGGTGGTATTTTAGAATTGAGTAGTAAGCCTTCCTCTCCACTATTTCATATAAGATTTAATGTTTCTTCTGTCTCCTTGTGGTTCTCCCTCACTGAATATTTATTTCCTCTCAGTTCTCCCTCTCTCTGTTCTATCTTCAACTTTTTTATTCCCCAGACAAATCTTCCCTGCACCCATCACCTCTCACTTCCTGGCTTCATATTTCAATATTACTGTTTCCTTCAGTTTTGGGACACTACTCTGCCTCCCATGCGTTATTTCTTCACTATCCTTACTTTTAATCTTTGTTTTCTCTTAAACTTACATGTCATACACACATTACATAGTATGCCATATGCACATGTGACTTTGTGATGCTGTGGTCAGTTTTTATACCAGTGTTAACCATTTCTGTGGTATCTTCCAGTGAAGTATATGAGGCTGGAGGTCATGAGTTCCTTGTTCAGCAGCTCCAGGACAGCTGTCCCAGGACGGTGGCCAGTGCTGCTGCCACGCTTGGTAACATGGCAGGACAGGAAGTCATCCGCTGCAGCATCTTGTCATATGGAGCCATACGGGCGCTGGTTGAGCCTTTAAAATCCACAGATACACAGGTCCTGGTCAACGCCACACTGTGCTTGGCTGTGCTAGTGTGTGATGTGGATGCTAAGACAGAGGTTGGTGATGATGCATGTTTTACATAAAATAAATATCAGTTCATACAGCCCACAACAAAATCTATTTAAAAAGATTAAAAATAATGCTCATTATAAACAATAGTTTTTTATATGATTTCTACGAGTCCCTAATATTCACTCCCTGTCCAACATAGCTACAAAGTGCTGGAGGTCTTTACCCGCTGGTCAATTTGCTGCGCTCCTATCATAAGGAAGTGTTGCGCAACACATGCTTGACAATCAATGTCTGTGCCAGTGATGAGCCCAATGCTGTGGAGATGTGCAAATATGGGTAAGACACTGAAATGACAGACAAAAATGACACAATGTCCCAGTAAAGCTAAATTGAACCATTTTCTTCTGCAATGACATGGTAAAAGCTGAATAATACTTCATTCCTCAGACTACATTGTTTCTACACATTTTCAAAATAAAATAATTTGTACAAAATTTTAATGATTTATTACTGATGAATCATGAAAATGCAGAACATAAGGAGCACAGTAGAAATATAGAGCATTGGTGCCAACGCAAAGTAGTGTCTTAAGTAGCCAGTAGATGGCAGTATAGGACAGTATTATGTGTGGCTTCATGAGAACTTATGGGTTATTTTTCTGATATGTGCACATGCATGTCAGTGTGTGCATTTTTTATATTTATCATTGATGTCTGAATATTTGTATATGCTAGTATTTCTGTTGTGTTTGTGTGTCTCAGAGCCCTGGAAATGCTTCAGGAAATCAACCAGTCTGTGAATCGTAGGAGCAGGTTCAGTGAGCTGGCCATGATCAGTCTGCTTAACTCCAACCTGTCTCTGAAATACAGCCTGACAGGTTGTTTGGCCTCCACCGACATTATTACTGATTGCTTCTATGACACCGGGAAGGTGTGTGTACAGTATGTGTGTACTCTATTGACGTTTATGTTCAAAAGAAAGGAACATAAGCTAAATTTAGAAAAGAAAAAAAAGTCAAACATTCAGATGTGCTCATAATTTATTATTTTGGAACCTTAACTTGCTGTTATTATCTTTTTCACTAATGTGATCCTGACAACAGTTTTCTCTGTTTTGTCTGTCTTTCATGAAAAAGATAACACAGCAGAGGATGCCATTTGATTTTTGGCATAATAGTGCCCTCGCTCTCACTTTCTCTCTGTGTCTCTCTTCCGTAGGCTCGTTCAGGTCAGAGGGTTTTGACTTTAGAGGAGCTGTCCAAGCAGCTGGTTAACCGACACCGGCCCATCATTGTTGTCAACACAGCAACAGAGTATGAGTTTCATAATTACAACAGAAGTTCTGATTTTACACACTGACCAACAGTTTTGTTACATTTTTTGTCATAAAAAAACATTAAGTTCTGAAAAACTGGAAAAAAACATTGATTATTATTTGTACACATCATATTCCAGCTCAGTAAAAACGAACGGATAACAGTGTGGAATTCTGAAAGTATATGCAGGAACTCTGCGAACTATGACAACTAACTGGGTTTATGCAAGCAGGTTCAGACTATTGGCTGAACCTGACAAGATTCCTACACTACCAGTCACATCATGTAGTTAGATAGTGCAGTTTATTGTGGCTGGTAGATTACTATCACCCTCCCCTTGTCTGCTCCAATCCAGTGCTCCACTTTTCTTCCTTTTTCTTCTCTTTTTTTCTCCTCTCTCTTGTTGCCTTCAGTGCGCCTCACTAGTGTGGCCTCATCGGGTAAACGATCCCATTTTTTTAAGATGGCAACAAACTCAGAGTAAAAGAGTCTTTGTGTATAGACTAATGGACTTCTGAACTTCCACACGCAACCACACGCATGCACAAGCAAGTGCACATACATATCCATGAGTGTGCAGATACAGATGCCTGCACACAATACACATCCACACTGACTGAGACACAAATACAAACATATACACACTATATGTATTAGAGGCTGTGCATACACACACACACAAGCACGCAGTCACACTCCCACAAGCTTTCAGCATTGTGATATATTAACGTTCCAAAAGAGGGCCCTCAGGGTACCTCAGGTCCACCTCATTTCCAACATGCCCCCCCCCCCCTCCGTCAGCATGCATACACTCACACAACATCTCCAGCATTCTTAAGCAGTCTGTTACATAATCCAATGAATCAAAATGCTTCTTTTGGAATGAATTCAGCATTTTTATTTCTTCTACCTCCTGAGCAAATGCAGAGCCTAACATGTCTTAATTACTTTTATATGTCAGTCTGTGTGCAGGATATCTCAAAAACTTAAGAATGAGGTAGACTGGTAAACCATGGTAGTGAAGCGGCTCTAGAAGTTCTGCAATTAGACAATTACAAGTTTTTGGTCATGATTGTTTTTAACAGAGAAAGAGGCTTGATTGCAAATTCTGAAGAACAATATTTAGCTACAGTGGTAGTGTTAGTGGTACATATTCATATAAAAAACAATAATATGTGCAGAAATGGCAGATAACAATATATTATTACCCTGTTTGCCTATGTGTGTATCTGTGCTGTGCTCTCTTGGATGCTGGTAAACGAAGAAAAATAGAATAGCTCTGACACACAAGCATACAAATTCCAATGTACATACTATGCATGCAAGTACAGACACAAACTATTGTGGGATATATATATATATATATATATATATATATATATATATATATGTATTACCTAATACAAAAAAACCCAAAGAAAATAAAATGCCCTTAATTACACCTAAATATTATACACACACTACAACAACTGAAAACATACTAAAAGAACAGTGAAAAATAGAATAACAGTGCTGTGTTCAGTTATATAAACCATTTTATTCTTGTCCTCCTGTGGCAGCGAGACAGTGGATGTGCCAGAAGACAGTCAGAGCAACACATCAGAAACAGACACCAGCAGCAAGGCAGACCGCAGGACACCAAGGTGTGTGTGTCAGTGTATGTCTCGGGGTGGAGGAGCTTTCTGTATTATCCTACTTACAGTGCTGTGCTTTTTTTTTTGCTATTGAAACATTGGTTGGTATTTCAAAATGTAGGATTCTTGGGAAATAAATTGAATAAATTATGGCCTAGTTTATTTTTAGATCTGCGCAATTTATACACAGTTTTAAACAGAAAAAGACACTATATTGCATGTTGAAATGTACAGGCTCTTAAAACTGTCACACCAAGTATTGAATTTGAAGTCTAGGAATCAGTATTGTAAAATTACCATTGATACTCTTCCCTATTTTCAAGACAGGAACTTCTTTTTAATTTACTGTCTCTCTGCACAGGAGGAGGAAGGAGGATGACAAACAGAAAGATGAGGCTCTGCCAGAGTCTCCTACAGAGAAACCGTGGAAAATGATGAATGACGTCTCATTGCAGGATCTAGTTAAAGAGGCCAAAGAATCCATCCTTCCTCTGAATGATGAATGGGAGCAGTATGCCGCCTTGGCCAGGTGACTGATTAATGGCGTCAGCACGTAACCAACATGCAGAGTTGTCACCAGGAAGAGAGTAGAAAATCATTCATACCAAGTTGCATAACTAGCAGTCCTTTCTTGTAAGAAAAAAAACTTAAAATCATGGAAACAAAATGAAACTGTATATGCTCATCAACTCTTGAAGTGTTAGTAAGGATGGCACAAAACAGCATTATATAGATTTACAGCTCAGCCTACAACAAACTTGATGTAACCACTGTGAGACTTTGGGATACAAAACAAACAGTTTATGAAGGTTCCTGCAATGTAATGTGTTTTCTGTGCATGTATTTGGGTGTCAGGCTGGTAAGCAAAGCCATGGGCGGAGCAGTGGAGATGGAAAAGTTACATGAATTCCCATGGGAGCTGCACCTCAGCGAGCTCAAGTTTGAGCTTCAGTCTAATGTTGTTCCTATTGGCATGATCGGCAAGGGGATCTACTGTCACAGGGCACTTCTCTTCAAGGTACCATCAATTAACTACCACCCAACATGGTCATGTGCCAATCTCTTACTTCTTCAACTTTTTGCCAATCTGTTTTGTCATCCTAATCATACCCTCACCTGTATCCTCTCCTCTCTCTACTTCTGCAGTGTCTAGCTGATTGCATTGGAATGAGCTGTACTCTTGTCAGGGGTGAGTACAACAGGGCTTGGAACGAGATACTCCTCTTCAAAGAGAATCCCTCTAGCAATGGGCACTCATCACAGCCGAGCCGCTTCATAGTAGACCTCATGCACCAGCCTGGAAGCCTGCTGAAAGCCAATACCCCTGCTGCTGTGCAGTACCAAACTATATAGACCAACACAGTAGTTATAGATAGTAAATAAGTAATAGTAAATAATAGTAACGCTGTGACCAGACTTTCTACTTACATTGTAGAGAATCTATTTGTATTGTATGCATATTTTCTGTATGGCAGACCCTGAAACCACACTATAAAGTATGATTAAAGCTGTTAGTTAAATGTTATGGTCCAAAAGGAAAATGTTGTTCATGTGTGAATAAGGCTTCTATAATAAACACATGATTTAACCTTGGTTATTCCATAGAGGCTTCACAATATGTTGTAACTACAGAACCAAGTCAGAAGTCAGATGCGACACAAACCCTGTTTACTGTCATGGAAAACTAAAGAAATTTTAAAAAATTCTTCTTCTTCCTCTTAAGAAATGACTCAAAACAATTAATTGATTGTCAAAATAGTTAATTTAATAGTTGGCAACTAATCGATTGATTGGTTAATTGTTGCAGCTCTATTCTAAACCTGCAGTTTGTGTCTGAACTGAGGTCAGCAAATTGAAAAAAAAAATGCATGAGACACACTGTCGCGTTAAATAACAATCCTCTGGCGTGTCTAATTTTTAATAGGCTATCTCACTTGATTCATGACTTCATTATGTAATATTCCTACTGTGAATTTTGAGTTTTTGTTGACACAATCAACATATCTGTAACACTTTCTTGCCACAAAGCCGCAACACAATTACGGTGTGATGAACTTTGCACATTGCCTAGCAATAAAAACCACTCAACCTAGTCCACTTTGACCTACCGCTGTGTGATTTTTTGACCGGGTCACCCAGCTAACTGCCTGGATCAGCCGAGGGAGGACCAGCGCGAACTCGTTGCAGCGAGTGAGCGCACTTGGCTTCCATTGAAAGCTGCACTTGACTTTAGACAGCAGATACACACTGCAGCAGCAAACATGTCTCGCTTCGCCGCTCGTCTCTTCTTAGTTGTTTCTCAGCACGCTACAGCCAGATCCGCGGTGTTACCGAGGAGGATCCCAGCATTCATCCGTCCTGTATCCACCAGTCAAGGTATAAGGGGGGAATTTTGATTTCTTTGTCCAACTTTAGGCTTAAGATCCCCGCATGTGCAGCATCCTGTAGCTTTCATTTGGATGGTGGATATTAGGGCATTGTGATCTTTTACAAGGGACGATTTTGTGAGAGGGTTATCTGGTTAATGCTTGATTTCCTCCAACTGGAGGGAAAGGGTCCCCTGAGCTTAGGGCTCTCCAATAAATTGAGAAGTAGTTGAATTTTGGTGTTACCTCAGAAGTTAGGATAAAGCTAGATTTTTGCTTTGTTCAGGAATATCACCCTCTCCTCTGGTACCTACCTGTCCTTCTGCAGTAAACATTTAATGCTTGTTGTCAAAAAGGTTTCTTTGTCTGTGATCTAATGTTGGGGTTTTGATTTGAATAGTTTCAGGAAACTCTGTTGATGTTGTTTTATCTGCTTTTTAAGTTTTATGTTATGTACTTAATTGATCAGAACCAGTGTGTTTTAGGTCATTCTATATTCCATGTAGCACAAACTCATCTATGACTTCTGCCCTCTGCAGGCCTGCAATCTCTCACCCGTTATAATCAGACTACAAACTGGCAAAAGAAACTCTCCCCAGAGCAGTATGTAGTCACCAGAGAGAAGGGGACTGAGGAGGTGAGTACACCCCCCATCACAACCTCAACACACCAACAAATAATAATAGATATTATTTGTTTCTATTAGATTCTATAAGTATTGCACTGTGTGATTAACTGTCACATTCATGTACTGTACCTGCCTTAAATGAAAGTAGGCTACGCTGATTTGTGTCAAACCAACATTGTCTAAGCCTACCAGACTGACACAGATATGATCTCATAAACAACAGTGCAGTTGTAGATGGACTTTGTTCATCACTGCATTGTTGACCTGTGTCAGGTTCAAACAGCACAGCCACAAACCTTTGGTATATTATGAAGTAAGAGCAGCCTGAGAAACAGAACTTAGCTTGAAACACAGTGATTTCTGCATGTAATTTAGTTGTTCATGTTTTGCAAACTCTACATCACATTTTGTTTTTGATTGTACTCAGTGCATTTAACAGTTAACATCTTTTAACATGAGTTGAAAATGTATTATTACATTTCCACAGGAATTATTCAAATCTTTGAAAATAGATGATCATCCATCAACAATGAATTGGCACCACTGGCAAAAGCAAACACTTCTCTTTGATTTGTAGAATTTTGAACTCATAGGAGACTTCTGCTGGAAAAAGACAGTTTACTATATTGCATTTGCAAAGTCTTGAGTGTATGGCAACCAAACTAACATGTTCAAATCATCCTGATACACAACCATTAGTCTTGTGTTTCTGTCCCTAATTCTTGTTGGTGTTTTCAGCCCTTTAGTGGGATCTACCTGAACCACTACGAAATGGGAATGTACCACTGTGTCTGTTGTGACACTCCGCTTTTCAGGTAACAGTTTGCTACTTGAGCTTTAAAGCAATACACCGCCCACATTATGATTTTTTTAATCACTTACTTCCTGGTACACTTGAATATCTGATAAGAAAGCTTTTTGGCAGAAAAATACTACAGTAGTCATATACAAAGCCTGTTTTGCCCCTAGTTTACTAACAATACACAGTAGTGAGAGAATATGTGCCATCTGTATCTAAAAACGCAGTTTAACTTGCAATTATTTTGCCCAATAATTTGTTATTGGTTGATAAGAATGAATTCTATTATTCATGCTGTATTGGTAGATACTAATTGAGTTAATGTTTCTCTCTTGATAGTTCAGAGGCTAAGTATGACTCAGGGACAGGCTGGCCAGCTTTCAAAGAGGCTCATGGGACATGGGAGCGGGACGAAAGCCACACCTCCATCATTCGTCGCCCTGACAACAGCCTTGGGAGTGCTGGGACAGAGGTCCTTTGTAAAAATGTGAGTTTTCTGGGTTATGAAGTTCAGTTTTCTTAGTGAAGTTGTGCTTTAATAATATAGCTTTGTGTGCAGTTTTTGTATAAAGCAGAATAGCTTATAATTATAAACTCTGTTTCAACTTTATGTCCTTTTGTGTTTTTGTGTGTTTCATACAGTGTGATTCCCACCTGGGTCATGTGTTTGATGATGGACCAGACCCAACAGGTCAGCGGTTCTGTATCAACAGCGTTGCCCTCACGTTTAAACCCAGAGAAGACAACAATTCTGAAAAGTCTGAAGAAAACTAATGACCTATCTGGGCTTGCTTAGACCACTAAAAGCACAGTCATGTTTCATTTCATGCCAGTCCGTTTAGGAGGCAAATTGAAGGTCCACTTGAATGTCAGGAGCATTGATATAATTTCTTTGATCTATACAAGTTTGAAATAGAGAGGCTTTGTTTGGCAGAAAGTATTTTAATGTTTGGTAGAAATGGACATCCTGGGGTTTATTAGACTGCAAGTAAGTCAAGCCTCTTGTTGAGAAACTATATGCTCACTAGAGAGAAGTCTACAAATCTGCCAAATATACAGAACATAATTTACATAAACCCAAACTGTAGAGCCAATATACCATCAGCTCCTTCAGTCAACACAACAGATTTTTTTATAATAATTTTCTCATTTTTATTGAGTAGGAATAATGAATGTCAACTGAATAATAACATCAAACCCATTGAAGTGACAGAAATGAATGGTCTTTTAACAGTGCTATGATGTTTGGTTTGTCTTCACATGTGTATTTGACTAGATTCTTACACTGGCCTCAATTGATAAGATGTTTTTGTAGAACCACAAACTGCAAAACACAGGAAGCTCTGTTATGGCACTCCTGCTTCTTGTGTTTTTTTTAGTGCCAAATGCATATATTCAAATGTCTCTGTTTGTAATCCTGCAAATTTGTCTGATAATTTGTCAATAAATGCATATTTTGTTTGTTCTCTATGTTTTTTCCAATATATTCATCAGGATTTTAAGCTCATTATTGAATTTAATGCTGCCCCCCTGTAGTTCAGATGTACACACTACAGTATGGCCTCATCTATGCCAGTAAAACAAGTTAATATTTAACTTAAAAGGTCATCCTCTGTTTCACATTGTTTATCCCCTGCTATCTTGCTGTTCTCGCATTTCCTCTGTGTGTGTGTGTTTGAGTGTAGTAGACAGGGAATATCAGACAGCAGACAGAGAAAGGGGACAAGACTGACCATCTATAGGACAAGGAGACTGATTCTTGAATGTACTATTGTTAGTGCCAGGATGGCTGGAGTATGGCGTTGCATGTTGGCAGTGGTGGTGTTGATGTGTGTATGTCTGTGGGGGTCCACTGAGGCTGTAGGGGGGGCTAAGAGTCGACCGCGACCCCAAAGACGACCTCGCAAGAAGCCGAAGGTCGACCCTATTGACCTGACCCCACCCACACAGAACATAGACATACAGCAGGTAAGGAACTGGAGGAAGAAGCAGAGTCACAGAGAATATATGTTTAGGTTACTATGTTGTGTAATTCAACGAAGGCTACTGCCAAAACTTTAAAAATGTGTTGTGTATAAGAAACACTGTGGCTCAAAATATGAGCATTTGAAAGTGACATTTTAAGTGCTGATTTTAGTACTCTAAGTTGAACAGTTTTTCTTTTCACCCCATGTTTCTGATTGTTGCCTCTAAATCATGCTGCAGAGCTAAATAGGTAGAGGTTAACTGTGACAAGGCTGGAAGAAGATTCATGGAAAAGCTGCACTGAAAAGAGAGAAGGTCACATTTTGATAAATCTTATGGAAAAGAACATTTTCCAGAGAGCACAGTTCACTTGACTGACAGTTTCTCACTTGTTTTTACCTCAAAGTCACAACAGCACAAACGAATAGGATTTCAAAAGAATCAGCAGATACCATAGTAAATGAACTCAACGGAATAACCAAAAAGAGCTTTTTTTGCTTTGAGGACCATTTTGTACCACTGGCCATAAAGTGATGCTACAGGTTTTTTTTCATATCTAAGATAATATTGAATGTTAAAGGTTACTCAAGCTGAGATTTAAGTGCATTTCAATCTTCAATCTGAGCGCCTATTCTGAAAGGAGAAATATTTAAAAAAGCAATTGTTTCTTTAGTGCCTCAAAGATACAAACATGTTACTGGTTATTGATTAGTAGTGTGGCAATGAGAGCACTGTGTAACTGTGTCAATATGGTGTTTGAGGCAATAAGGGGAATTTCCATTTAAACTGAATTTGCGCAGATCAAAAGATGATAGAGCAGGACATTTTGAAACAGATGTGTCCTACTCATTTGTAGAATGGAGGGAGATTTAAATATTTGTGTACTTTAAAATTTAATTAATTTGACCCAGGTAAATCCTAGTTAGAAGTACAGGGTCAGGAAAAAAACAACAACCTCCCTCTGTGGAAGAGAAAGCAGCTTCAAAGAATGCCTCCCAAACTTATTTTCCATTTGCATTTTTTTTGGTCTGAAGCTTATGAAGTAGAAGAACAAACATTGTGGTCAACCAGAGACTGTGTAACTGAGGTTAGAGTCCAAAAGATTAAAAAAAAAGGGGTCGCACACCTAAATGCAGTGGTGAAGAAATGCACAGATGCTTTGGCTATGTCTTCCTTGGTGTGCAATAGTTCAGATTCTGGAGGTCTTTTAACTTTTCACCATCGACGAGTGTCAATCAACTTGCTTAACAACAGATGCATCATGTGGATACCTGTGGTCTGAGGCATCCTCAGACCTGCCTCACTGAAAAACCTTCCCAACATTAAACCCCATAAGTCTACCAACTAAAAACAAAACAATTCGCAAAACTATATGCAAGCAAACTGAGGCTTAGGAGAAATGCGAAAATCCTGCTCTCTCTCTTTCTGTTTGCTTGATGCTGCTCATGTGTTGCAGATGACAGGAATCTGGTATCTGCTCAACACTGCCTCCAAATGTTCTTACCTGATAAAACATGGATCCAAAGTGGAGCCCACAGTCATGAACCTCACATTTTCCGCTGCATCTGACCAAACACTGTCCGTTACCACTAAAACACGTCAGTAAGTACCATCTTTTGTATATAAGCACATATTGTGCACATAGCTCTCAGTGTGACTCCCCTGTACCTTGATTTATCAGCAGAGGACGCAAACAAGCCACAAATCTCTCCACTCTCTCATTCCATGCTGGCTTCATGCTCATACCACATGTGCTTGATTTTATTTGTGTATTCTCAAAAACAGGAAGAAGGGGACACACAGAGCATTTAAATCCCCAGCCTTTCCTC
Organism: Thunnus maccoyii; assembly: GCF_910596095.1. Lineage (NCBI taxonomy): Eukaryota > Metazoa > Chordata > Actinopteri > Scombriformes > Scombridae > Thunnus > Thunnus maccoyii. Next base: position 15,834,655 of record NC_056553.1, read on the forward strand.
ATCACTTTAAAAACTTTCAGGTCAACCTGACCCGGCTTCTGCTGAAAGACGGAGTAAACAATACAAGGTTTAAATGGGAAAAATATGTCTTGTTTTTGTAGGACATTCATCTAGGACAGGACATTTTGTTGCAATTTGTGGGTTATAAGTCTTATTTGGCAGAGGAATCCCAGGGCATTTTGGTTTTTTTTGTCCTCTTCCCATGCAACAACAAAAGCTATTTTGATCAATCTGAGGCTGAGAGACAGAACGTTAGAATACAGAAAACAGTTTACATGACAAAACTATGAGCCAAACTTAAAATGACATACACAAGCCCAATCTGATTTATCTACTCCTCTTCTCTGTTCTCAGTGGTCACCAGTGTTGGGAGATATTACAGGTCTACCATCTAACCTCAACCCCAGGACAACTAACACTTAAAGGTCAATCCTTTGCTTTAATTTCCTTATTAAGCATATGTGTTAAACTATAGTGTAATTTTGCATCCCTCTGTCTGTTCTTGCTCCATGTTTTTCCCCACCAGGAGTTCGCCCTGAGCTGAACACGGACATAGTGATTGGGGACACAGACTACAGCTCTTATGCAATCATGTTTTATCAGAAACTAGGCAAGATCACCGTGAAACTCTATGGTGGGTTCCACAGTCATGTGATCATTGTTTGGTGTGTTAGCTCATATGTTAGGGGGTAGTACTGCTTTATCTTGTTCTGGTAAATTGAGAGAGTACATTGTGAGTTAAAAAAAAGCTTTTGTAATGCAAGAATGTTTCATTTTCATTGTTTGTGATCTGTATGCAGGCAGGTCTGTGGACAATCTATCCGAGCCGCTGTTGACCAAGTTTGAGCAGCTTGCTGAAAAACAGGGTTTTGGATTAGCATATGTCTTCCCCTTCCCCACCTACAGTATGTACACATCCATTTCTATTGAAAACAAAATACACTATATTATGATGAGGAATATTATAGGGCTGCAACCGATGATTGTTTTCATTATCGATTTATCTGATTAATCTTGATTATTTTCTCAATTAATCGATTAGTATTTTGGTCTATAAAATGTCAGACAACGTTCAGTCCACAACCCAAAGATATTCAGTTTACTGCCATAAAGGTCTAAAGAAACCAGAAAATATTCACATTTAAGCAACTGGAATGAGAGAATTTTTGCATTTTTTCTTAATAAATGACTCAAAATGAAAATTCACTTCCTCAGCAGCCATAACATAACTGTGTATTTTTTCCCCCCGGTCTAGGTCACTGTGGTCATGTGGACCAGGACCATAAAATCAGTAAGTTAAATGTGAGAAATAATAGTCAAAAACAATCAAACAACACATAATTAAAATCCATAAGGTTTGATAGAAATTAAACTGAGTCTGCAAGAAAAATAAGAGAGATAGAATGCTCCCTATAGCTTTTTATTTAATGGACATGACATACTGACAAGTATAAAAGGTTATTTTCCAACATAATCTGGAAACTTCAGGAAGCATCAAATGATTTGCTGTCTGTGTAGCCTGCAGACTAGACTATACAAAGTATATTGAGTATTTTCACAGGTCATTGCACACAGTGGCACATTGAGAACTGTGTCCATGTGGTGTAGCCTGACCGGAGTGGCTGGTCACTTGGTAGGAGGCAGACACAGGAAACCTTATCCAGGTATCACAAGGTGGTTTATTTACAAAAAAAGTGGCACCATGCTACACATGTAACAAAAACAACAAAAAAAATTATGTACAAAACAAAAAACAACTAAATAGTTAACTTGGCCTAACTGATCAAAACTCAACTCATATCAAATCAACTTATATTAACTTATCATCATGTGCACACAGCTACACACTGATGTAGTAACCCCCCGACAGCCAAAAAGCAACTGCTTAAATAGACCCTTCCATCAGCAGTCCATCAGAGTCAATCTGGGCTGTACCATTGCTGCAGGTGCATCCCATGTCTCTGCTAAAACAGGTCAGAAATAAAGTTATTCAATCTTACCAACCTCCATGGTGAAACACTTTACCATAGCTTACCATATAACACACTTGCATCCATACATAAACTGATCAAAGTCACAGTAAATAACTCATTTAACATAATTAACTACCACCCCCGCCACATTATCCAACCCAGTGACATCACCAATGATGTCACCCAGTGTAAAAATACAGGCCATTGTTGGGTGCCTCCTCCTTTTGTCTGTGGAGCACATGGTGGGTATGGTAAGTAGCACAGAAAGAATAGGATTGAATTATGAAATACAGACTTAACCCAATAAACAATAACTAAACTTAACAATACTTTTCGGTGTTTTACTTTAACCAAAAATGTTGCTGGTATGTGAACTGTAACCAAACATAATGCACACCACAAACAAACCCAGGACAGTATGTGTCTGCAAGTTACAGATTGATCATAAACATATGGCTAAACAAACAATTACCAAGCTTATTAGGGTTAAATTTGTGAGCTATGTGGCATTGATGGTGAAAGTAGGGACAAACGGTGTATTCTCACCCACTTTGTCACAGTCCATGCTCCGTAATGCTCCAGACTCATGTCATGCATTTCATTTTGTCCAGTATAACTGTGAGACGATTCAGTGCATTACATGTCGATGATCATTCCACCTTTACATCTGCAGTTCTGCTGTGTGTCTGTTTATGATCCTTTTTTATTATGCTCTGTAATTATTATGTGTTATTATTGTGTGTTATCTAAGTTGTGGACATGTTCCTGCAGCAGCGCCGGTGAGAGAGATTACAGCACAGTCATTGTATCTGAATCGAGAGATTTTTATCTGACAGGTTAATGGAATTGATAAGATATGATGTGCATGCAATGCACTGGCTATGAGCTTTTGCATTGTAAAACTGTATTCAATCATTGATGATGTAAAAGCTCCTTTGAGGTTTCAACTTTAACTATACAATACAATACATTGTATAAGTAGTAAGTAAGTGTAGTTTATATTTAGTTAGGTTTAGGGAATAAAGAATACAATAAAAGAGGAAGAAAGGAATACAATTCAGATGTGAAGTTTTTCCGTTTCTACCCACTTTTAATATTTTAACATGTTGTATTCTAACGTATCAAATGTGTATGTTATGCCAATGCACAGCAAAAAAACATTTCATTTAGAAATTAAGGAAGTTAGAGCTCCTACTTAGTTACTTATGTGTGAATTTGAATGAAGAAATTCCTTTCAAAACTTTGCTTTTTCCAAAAACGTAATGGATTTAGTGATTAGTGTTATCTTTTAGCTGTGCATTTACAAACAGAACCGTAATATTTATTTAATGAACATGTGTTTGAAGAAGTAGAGTACATAAAAAGTTAGTTTCATTGTCTGTTATGTCACAGGGAGGAAGAGAGAGATTGGTTGAAAGCAGCTCTTTAAGGAAACCAATGACCTGCTGTTGTGACCTTCCCAAACATTTTTTTTCACATTTGCTCCTGCCAGCTGTGCATGTGTCAGCCTCAACTTGTGTAACAATCAGTTATCTAAACTTTTTCAACAACATGTTATCCAATATCCACCACCTGATGAGTGCATCAGCACAGCCTCTATGTAATTTAAGCTGTCACTCTTTGGTTTACAGACTGTGTCCCCGCATGTTGAAGAAGCTGACAGATCCAGCCATGCAGCGCTTGGCAGCTCTCACATGAACATCTGAAAATCGTGACGTTCAAAAGTGAGAACATCAGCAAGAAAGTGCTAGAAGGGTGCGCCGAGGTCATGAAACTACAAAATTGATGACTTTAAACGGTGGCAAATAAATAAAACAAAATCAAGTCATTGTGTCACATTTCTATTCCAAAAAAATCCATCATGTGTCTCATCTGCTGCCAGCTGATCCTATGGTGAGAAGCCAGTATCATGCAGGGGTTACTAGCATGTTAACATCTTTATGTTCTGAGATTTAACATTCAGGGTGGGCATCTGCAGGCATGCATGTGTGCTTCTGGGGTGTGTATGTGTGTGTGGAAAGGAGGGGGGTAGGGGCTGTAGTTAATGAAGCCCAGATGTGGAGCCCAAAAGGAGTTGAGAGAGTTTGGTTACAAAACTAAGTTACCAAATAACCTTCCTTGTGCTCCTTGCTCCACCCAGCACCTCTGTATGTGTGTTTGAGTGTGTGTGTTACATAATCAGCTGACTGCAAGTCGGTGCCTGTCTTGTCTCCAAACAAAGGCAGCTCTGATTGATCCATCAATATCTATATATTTGAGCAAGTGAAGACCTCACATAGACTCCAACTCACAGAACTTTATACATTACATAATCTACATCAAGCAAACTCTCGTGCAAAGTGATAGATTTAGGATGCATTATTTTCACACAAATGATCCTAAAGCAGAGGTAATTTATGCAGGAATGGATGGCAAACAAGGTGATCCAATTCCTTCAACTCTCCTGCTCACTCAGTTGTTACAAAACTGGAAAAGGAATTAAACATTTCTCCCTTTAATTCCTCGTGTTTTAAAACTTTTATAGAAGTATAAACTCTCAAAATGAACTCATTGTGATCTGAGTGAATGCTTGTAAGCTGCAAAGAACAATCGTATCATTGTGTGCAACACAGGCAAAGCTTTTTTTATGGGAAATAGTAAAGTGAAGTTCTTAAATATCATGGCCTCGACCTTGCTGGCAATGCAATTTCCTGCAAGAGAATATATATATACTGCTATTGTTTTAAATTTATGTCTTATTCCAAATGGAGTTTATTGGAGGTGCAGCTCATGGAGTAAATTTGAGGCGTTTTTTTTTTTTTTTTTAAAGATACTCAAGTTTAGCATTTCTGATTGTGTATGTGTGGTGTGTTTTTGGGAGCTTTCATGTGCCATATGGCAAAGGCATTTGCACTCTTACCAAACAGCTGTTTTGGTAGTCCAGGCATGCCTAAGCATTTGTGATGGAGGAGGGAGGGGTGTTAAAAAGAACCCTATTATGCACCCACTCTGCCCTTTCTTCTCCTCCTCCCCCCACATCCCTCCTCCCCCTTCTCCCTCCTCTTCCATCCACACGTGCCAGTTGTGTAACGGCAGTGATTTGCATGCCAGTGGGTGAAAGCCAAAGAGTTTTTATAATGCAAAAGAGAGCAGTAGCAGGGTGGGAGGGGTGGAGTTGAGGAGGAGACAGAAGGAGGAGGAGGAGGAGGAGGAGGAGGAGGAGGAAGGCATGGGGAGAAGCATATAAGGAGCCTCCACATGCCTTTACTTCCTACTTCACTCACCGCCAGAGAAGCTGAGACAACACACAAAGGAGAAGCCATGAGGAACACACTGCTGAGGATGCTGGCCACACTGATGTGTGTGCTGGCTGCCTGCGCCGAGGTCATGCCTGTTAAAGACTTTGATCTGGGGAAGGTAAGACAAAGAGAGATGTTACAACAAATTGATTTGTCTGTAAAACTCAGGATAACTGCATGCATTCAAGCATTATCAGGATCTGTGGTTGCTTGACATGTTTAATGTTTTTACTCACTTACTTTTAAGAATACAATGTAGATATGAGTGGAGTAATGCATATGCTTCAAAACTCCAAAGGAGAGAAGGATATTTATCACCCTTTTATTCCTCCCTTTCTCTCAATCTCTTAGTTTGGAGGCAAGTGGTACATTGTTGGCTTTGCTACCAACGCTCAGTGGTTTGTGGACCACAAGGCAGACATGAAGATAGGCACTGCTGTAATCGTGCCAACTGCCGGAGGAGACCTGGACCTCTCTTATGCCAACCTGAAGTGAGTGATTAATGAAATTATCCTTTCAAATCAATAACATCCTGTTGAATCTCTAGCGGAAATAATGACCTGGTTCTCTCTTTATTAGCCCTGACGGTACCTGCTGGAGAATGACTCACATGGCTATGAAAACAGACACTCCTGGACGCTTCACCTTCCACAGCCAAAGTGAGTAGAGTACACACACATAAGAGGCACACACACACATACATTCAATAGCCTGACCTGTCTATTTCTGTATTCATCAGTTTGGAAGAATGACAATGACATGCGCATTGTCGACATTGTGTATGATGACTACGCTCTGGTCCACACCATCAAGACAAAGGACGGAGTGTCTGAGGTCCTCAACAAGCTTTACAGTAAGTCCAGCTCATTCACATCACAGCAGCCCTCTGGGAAAGCATCGCATGTTGGATAGGTGGAAGTTAAAGCGTCTCATGCTGTTGTGTTTGCAGGCCGTGCTCCTGAGTCCAGCGCCACCCTGCAACAGAGGTTCAGACAGTTCTCCATGGAGACTGGCATTCTCCCCGACAACATTGTTATCCTGCCTAAGAATGGTATGTCATTAACACAGAAAAATACACACACACACACTTTTAAATGATTAGAAATGCATTGTGGTTGTTTGTGTAAATCGTTCTGACCTTTGCTCACTGGACTCTTCCTGTGTGTTGTTACAGCTGAGTGTCCTGAGGCCTGAAGAGTCCCCCCCCCCATCCCCCATCCCCCATCCCCCATCCTTCATCTCTCACTCTCCAAAGTCCCAGGCTTTCATCTCAGAAAAGCATTATTCCTCCTCACTCTGATGTTTGCAGCGTCACAAAAGCTACACCTGAGATAATGAAACTCAAGCATTTTACTCAAAATCCCTGTTGCATACCAAAGACCAATCCTAATCCTGATTAAAAACCTCATTCTCTCCAACTTGCACATTAACTGTGGCTCAGAGTGCAGCAATTAGGGGGTGATTGTGAAACAGAGAGAAGGGATACATGAGACTGTGAAAGCTGCCAGTTTACTTTTTGTACATGCCAATCTTTTGTAACTGCTGATTTCTGTTATAGTGTGTTATCTTTTTGTTGAAATGAACGCCAATAAAAATAATAAATCCGTATTTCAGAGTTCAGAATCGTTCTTTTTTGATGAAAACCAGCATCAGATATATAAGTCTGTGAACTTCTGGAAGTCAGATCAATACTGTGTTCGACTTCACATATACTGCCTCTTGTGGCATAAAGATACAGTGTATATGGATAGAGCACTAGAAATTGTACTTTGCTACAGTACATAATGTTTGTCAGAAAGTTAGATAGCTACAAAGATGCACACCTGTGGTTGCAAGGGTAAAATAAGGACTGCATTTAGTGGGTGAACCCAATGACACGTGTTTTTTTGTTTTGTTTTTTTTTTTTAAACAGACAAACTGATATAAATAGTAGGTTGCTTGGTCATAAGCCCTTGTCCAACTTCTACAGTGGAAATGAGAAAATAGTGTTTTATAACAGAGTACAATGAAGCTATATATATATGACTAGATTGTGCAACACGGAAATGTATTTGTTTAAATGTCATAGTATTGGGTTAGCATGCTCATGTCCATAATGCCAAGAAGAGCAGGTTAGCAAACATAGATCAGTACCTTTTATTTAACAATAATAAACAGAAAATAATAACAACCATAACAAATACATTGATATCATTTTTATGGTTTTAGACAGCTCTTGGCTTGTTTTAAGCTGCTATTGAGGTTTTTCATGATGAAATCTTGTACATGAATTTCATAAGAGATGTTAATTATGATTTTATAATCACAGTTGTGTTTAATTCTGGTTTTGTGGCATATTGTGTGTTATCTGTCTTGCATTGTCTGTTACTCATTGTTATTGCCTATCTTGACCAGGACAATCTTTCCTGGTTAAATACAGATAAAAAAAAAATAGGAAAGTTGGCCAGAATGATAGGAAATGATTGAGTCATTGATTGTATTTGAAATCTTATTGTACATGTTTCCAGCTGTTGCTTTTTTCTAAAATTATATCTAAAAGAAACAGCACTATCCAACCACAAGGGGGCAGACTATGACCTGTCTAAAATGGTGCTTCACATTTTATTGCATTTTTCATCAGAAAGAAATACAAAGTTCTAAGTTAAAGCTGAAAACAAAATAAGCAGCAAATTCTGGATGTTGCTTTTAAACAGCTTTTGAGAGCTTCTCATATTATTGTGTGAATAATGCAGCCAGGGTTGAAATGAATTTCAGTCGGTTGAACTAAAACAGTTTTAAAAGTGACCCAGTTAGAGTCTGTGCAGTTATGATTCATTTCCTCTGACTCAGTGTCCTTTTCTCTTACATGAACTCTCTTCCTCTGAATTCATTTTATATTCACTGTTCAGGTCAGCCATGAAAGACACTGAAAATAAAATTCTTACTGCATCTCTGCACTTCATCATTGTCTTCTTATTTCACGGCTTTTCCACTTCGTTGGTGTCAAATGTTGAGTTAGAAGACAGGAGGAGTGTTGACATATAGCTGTGGGTCATAATGTCCTGATGTCATGATTATTATACGGTATAGATGTCCCATGAATGTTGTTTACCCCTCGTGTAGCACGTGTGTGTCAGAAAGTGTCTGTATCTAACTTATGTGTCAACATGAAAGTGATGCATAGAAAAAGACTGATTATTAAAGATCAAACACTCTTTATTGAACTCAATAGAACTGAAAGAAAAACAGATGGATTATGGTTTTGTCTGTTGGAGCTAATAATCCATTATCATCAGTTGTTATGTTCAAACCACATATCAAGGGAAAATGTGCGTGTTTATGTATGGTCTGACTGATAAGATTACTTAAAAAAAGGAAAGTAGAGTCACTTGTTTGCCTTCATGGGTTTGATGTGTAGATGGAGAAAGTCTTCTTTGAGTCCCAAGTACAGTAGAAGGCAGGCTGAGTTCACCAGCTGCTCTAATGTCTCTGATATGGTGATCTACAGTTAGCACTCAACCATGAGGTGATGATGATGTACAAAACCATTCATGTAACAAGGTGCCATGGTAGCAGTTTTACCAAACCGATACACAAAAAGCAAATTCGTAACAAAACAACAAATTTGGCAGCTGGTCAGGAAAAAACAACATGGTTAGAAAACAGAAACATGTACATCTTTTGAATGCATGTTGGACGACAGTGGCACTGTTAGCCAGAAGCTCAATTAAGTGTTCGCAAATCAGCAGACTTCTCATTCTGAACACGTCGCTCTTGTAATTGAATAAACAACCTTGACCCATGCGCTGCCAAACATGCATGTTTACGTGTGTATGTGCGTCACAGAAGGTAGGCGAACAATTGCTGTGTGTTGTGTAGCCTGCTGCTCTTCTATAAATCATCTAAAACAGCTACGCTTGAGAAAGTCAGGTTTTTCAAGGATTTGAGAGAAATCTGCTGGAAGCGTTTTAACTTCAAAATCAGTGTTTTTATCGGGAAATTGAACACAGCACCATAAAAGCACATGAAAACTGTGATTAATGAGAATTCATGCAGCAGTAGTCAGGTTTTTGTAGTATTTGTTAAGTAGTCCAGGACAAGGCGAAATGGCTCAACACCTTGAAGGCACAATGAATTAATAAGCCAATTATCATCTGAACCTCTTCCCAGATCTTAATCAAATATTTGCTGTCAGTTATTTTTTTTGTTTCATGCTGCTTCCACCACTTAATGGCTGGAGTTTAGTGCAACAATCAATACAACTCATTAAGTATCTCATTCATTACTTCCCTGTGAAAATCTTGACTGTCTTTTCTGGCAATGTGGCAAATGCCATTCATCTGACCTAGTGTTCTGTATATCCACCTCTTTAAACTACTTCACACATATACGCACAGACGTATGCACGCACTGTAACCCTACAGCTCACCGTCAATGTAAGATGCAAAGATATGCAAAGGAATTCCTTGACTCAAAGTCTAACATTTATAAGGTGAGAATCTGAGCTGGTCGTAGAATGACGTAAGACTCAAGAGTTTGGCAAAGAAACAGACCGACCACTCAAGTGTGAGTGAGTAAAGGCTCACTGTTTCACCCATTCCAAATTAAAGAAAGCTGCCGTGCTGAGCTAAACCAACATAACCATGGAGTGTCATGATTTCCCATTATGCTCTGAGAAACTCTTCTCTGCCTTTCCTCAGAAAGGAATGTCCCATACAATCGAATGTCATAAGATTTTAACATAAAACTCTATATTTAATACACATATAATGTAATGGACAGATGCATGATATTGTAATATAGATCTGAAATTTGTCATTAGTATTTATGTATCGGACTCTGAATAAATCTTTTGAGAAAAAGAGAAAATAACACAAAATATTGTATTTACAAAAACTGAACTTTTGGCATCCATGTTAAACCCTATATTACCACAGTATAAGTGGTGTGTCATTTACGGACAGATATGAGTGTTGACAGGCTGGCGCAGCCTGATAAATTAAAAAAAAAAGGGTTTGGCATGTTGATTTGATCATTTTTGATAGAATTTTTGTTAAAATATAAAATCAAAACGCAACCGAGACTGGAGATAAACCTGTGCTATCACACGACCCAGTAAGTATAATTATTTGTCATATACAGTATTCAAAGGACTCCTGAAAACTCCCAAGCACGATACAAAGAAGGACAAGCCGGTTAGTATATACATGTACAGTCTCTTATAGCCGTGCTCCACTGAATAACTGTCCCCCTCTTCTCTCTCTAATACTCTGGATATATAAAAAAACAAAAACAAACAAACAAACAAAAAAGATTTGTACACGTCTTTCCCACATCCCTGCCCTCTCTGGGAGATTATTGTCCTATTGAATGGCCTTTCCTCATCTCTCTTGTGATTGGTCATTGAATGAAACCTCCATCTCTGTGGAAACTCGAGGCCAGACGAATCACTTCCTCCCTCAAAGTCCTGCCATTGGCTGTTAGATGAACCACTCCTTCTTTGATTCGTCGATGGTTTCTGGGTTGTCCGTGCCGATGATGGCCGTGTCTGCCGATTCTCCGGCGGACTCTCCGCTGCTCTTGGCCTCGTTGGTGTGGTAGGTGCCTTTGTGACGGAACATGTAGCGGATCAGGAACACCAGAGTACATAAGATGGTGAAGATCACCACTGCAATGATACCTGCAGGGGAGACAGACATCGGTTGTTTTCAATAACTGGTTTACTTTGACAAACCAACCAAAGAACCAACTTTGGAGCATAGTCTCAGAAGTCATAGTGTCGTCTTTAATTGACTGAAACATTGAGAAAACTTGTAAGTAGATGCACTTAGTTTTCCAGTAGTTAGCTGTATATATAGACATCTTTATTCAAATCTAACAAAAACTGCTTTCACAAATGTGACATTTTGTACCTCCGATGATAGCTGAGTCCCTGTTGACTCCATCAGGAATTACTCTTTCCTCATTGAAGGGGAACTCTGCATCTGAACAGATAGAAAAAAGAAAGAAAGACAGACCGATAGACAGAGAAATTTAAACTATACATTTATATTAACAAACTCAAAATCTAAGATGTTTTATATTAATTCTACTAATATAACTAACTCATTTTATGTTACCAGAATGGCTGCACCAGACCAATCTGTACACATGGAAATACCATACAGATGGGCAAAGTGCATTTCAAGGTCAGGAAAATACCACCATATGAGAGTGCTGTTTTGAGCCAGCATAAAAATAGAGCCCTTGGTCTTTTTCAGAAATGTCACATGGTTTCATGCTTAATTTATGCTGAATTATAACTGAAAGATTTTATTCTTGACACTGAAGCAAGAACACAGCAAACAGTATGAATGGAAGTTTATTCTAGATTGGCTCCATCTTCACTACATAGTACATACAGTACATCAGACAGTCAACTAGATGGATTGGTGACAGGTTAAGATTAAGGTTAAGGTTAACAGCTGCTACTTCTGCTCATCCACTATAATTCTCTGTCAGCAGCAATAATCTACATGGCTCTGATTGTCTCTGATGCTCTCTCGATCAGTTTCTTAATTTTGTCAATAATTCCTATTGAGGTGCACAGGCGGACAGAGACTCTCCTGCACACACACAATCTGCATATACAGTACACACACACGCAAACTGCATCACCGTGTGATGAGCTGTTCAAGCTATTTCTGCTGCTTACAACATAACCCATAGTTCTCCTGGGAAGTAAAGAGAATGAGTAAGAAGAAGAAGAGGCGGAGGAAGGAGTAAAGTAAGTGAAAATGGGACGAAACAGAGGGCAAGAGAGCAATCAGGAGAGGAGAGGAGAGGAGAGGAGACAAAGCATATTATAAGTGAGGGATGGAAGGTGGGCTGGATGAATTATAGATTAGATCTATTTATAGAAAATGTAAAGCAGAATAAATACTGATCCCTTCAGTGTAAGGATGGTAGAGAGCCGACTGTGAGTTTGGACCTGGAGTTCAGATCAATAGACTGCATCGATCTGAGATAGCTCAACATTCCCAAAGGCACAGTTGGCACCGAGCCTGAGGAAAACAGCTGCAACCAGAATAACGACACTCTGAAATACCAAAAGCTGCTGAGGAATGTAACATTAGACACATCAGTCGTCAGGTCTGAGTGTGTATGTGTGTGTACGTGTGATCATGGACAGGTAAGCGTGTCCAGAGTAGATCTAGTGTGTAGACGTGAGTGGATTGATTACCGTGTTTGTGTACATGTACTTAATAAAACCTTGATCACCTTGAGTTGATTCAAAACAGAAATGCATTACATTTGCAAATGTCAACTGTGTGTAGTAAATGTGGGAAGTTATTACTTAATGCTAAATGATATGCATAAAGGTTTCATATTCAGTGTATTAAACGGTGCAGCGCTGACACTAACACAGTTAGACAAAATTTGAAAGATCAGAGTGTAGAATAAACATGCAGATACATATACTGTGTAAAGATCACACTGCGGATTTTGCAAAGCTAATTTGTTTCTCTGTTTGCTGAGTTTGACATTTGTTTTTAGCCACGCTAGCAGTGTGGTTCCCTAAATGACTGTATCGGTCCGTCAGCAACTATTGGATGGATTGCCATAAAATGTAGTACAGCACAGACATTCAGTCTCCACAGGATGAACTGTAATAGTGATTGTCTGACTTTTCGTTGAAGGTCTTCATCAGATCAGATAACATTTGTCCAATAATTTGATTTATGATCAAATACCTGGTACTCGTAATACAGTGGTTCTGGACTTTTCAAGATACTATAAGTTGACTTTGTAACAGCAAATTTTAGCGTCTTCTTTTACTCCAATGACTGACAGCAAAGTCTTAAGTGTATTTGGGGTTATCCTCACCTGTGTTATCCAGATGCCAGGGATCTGTTGCGGCAGACATTGGTGGGATGGTGAGAGGTGATGCCCCGCAGTTGGACTCTACCAGTTTACCCTGGTAAGACACTGGCAATGTGGCTGCAGGCTGTCTGTCTGGTTGTCCGGCTGCTGGTGTACCTTGTGCCTGTGTGGCGGTTCTTAGTGCAGACTTCAGGGGGGCGACTCCGTTGAACTGCACCCGTGACAGGCACCCGACAAAGCCTGGGGTGTTGTACCGCTCGATGAGCACTGGGTCTATGTGTCCAGTTTCTGGGGAGAGATGCAGAGTTGGATCATTGGATGGTTTTAATGGACTCATCTTGTTATTACTGTATTTAATTAGACTGTCAAACCAGTCCAATTTGATGTTTACTGATGTGGTTTCATGCCGATAAAGTGTATTGATATTCAGAGAAGGAGGAAGACAAAGAGAGAGAGAGCGTAGAGAAACCACAAATCCGAAACACTGGCCTAAGCAGTTTTTAAAGACAAAAACCACATAAATCAGCACTTATTAACCAAAACACACACTCACACAAAACACTTTCTCTGAATGCACAAACTTCTATGTACACCCATTGTTAACACACACTCATAACCGAACTTACAACTCAAATACTTGTAGGCACAAAGTTTGCTGATGCACCGAAACATTAATGCAATACTCTGCAATTCTAAAACACCCAGTGAGAATATGACTCTACACAAATGAGGAAAGAAGAGAGTGAAGGGAGCAGAGAAGAGGAGGAGGAGGAGGGAGAAAGAAGAGGAACATACACTGATATTGAACTCTAATGTCAAATTGCAGGATGAATAATGAATTAACACCCCCACCTCTCACAGTTTCCCTGTTCACTCTCTTATTCATAGGACGCTTTAGCAGCAGAGTATGTAGATTTCAAATGTTTCTTAAGCAGAAAGCAGCAATGTGAGTGTCGGTCTCTATGGCACACGGAGAGGAAATCAAGATTAGGTCCCTATAATGTTTATATTCAGGTTTCAATCAACACATGTTGCTAATTTTTCTGCTATGGTCGCAAACTTATTAAAAGTCTTTATCGTGCTTTTATGTGTACAAAAGGATGATTGTGTAGCCCATGCAAGGTCATGGATGTAACCCATATCTAATACCAATATGAAGCTGTAACAAATGCCACTATTTGGAGCGTGGGTGATTTACTGGAGGTTCACTTATTGATCCATGGCAATCCAGACAAATCTCTGCCTCTCTGTCTTCTTTGATTTCTGTCTCTCTTCATGTTTCAAAGAGAATGACTTCAACGCACATGTGTATTCAGTTAAGTAGCACCTGAAAAGCAGCTGGTCCAATGAGCTCAGTCCAGCTTGTCCTTTGTAGGTTACCCACGGCAATATTTCCAGTGTTAATATAATATTGATTTTTTTATTGGCAGGTATTTGGAGCTGAAAAGCATCAACTGGAGAGTCGTTTGCTCTCTCAGAGCAGATGTGGCCCGGGGCATTCATTAAAAATGATCTAAAAGAGTTAGATCCACTCAGTGACATCATTCAGTGTATTCAAACAGTGACTGTCTAGTGTAGGCTCATGGTCATGATCACAACAATCATCAAAATGCTGCTTGATGCTTTTAAACATTAAAACATCTTTGTGTAAATAAAGTCTATATATCATCCTGGCTGGCTTAAATATGGCTGATCATACATCCTGCATAGACACATTCTCTCACACACACACACACACACACACACACACACACACACAAACACACACACAAACACACACACACACACACAACTGCAGAGAAGAGAGAGGAGAAATTGCAGGCAGCAAACAAAATGATAAAACAGCCAAACTCTCTTTAACACTTTCACAGAGCTGCAAAATACTTTAGTTCTTCACATGAACTCTGGCTGTGTGTGAAGACAGAACCAGGTTTCATGTTTTTACATGCATGGCTGCTCTGCTGCTGCATGACTGCACCACACCCAGAAGGAACTGTTGGACAATCCTGCAGCAAAAATATGAACAAGGGAAGACTACTGCTGTGTGTGTGTGTGTGTGTGTGTGTGTGTGTGTGTGTGTGTGTGTGTTTACTAAATGAATCATGTTTGATGATGTATCTGGACACGGCCTATAATGTAATTCTCTCTTTTTATTCCATTTTGATGGGACCGATACAAGTGTGAGTGTGTATATGAGAGTGTGTTTGTGTATGATGGTACACTATTGATTGTGCTGCCAGGAATAGGGCTCAGAGCTATCTGAGTTGTCTACGTACTGTATTTATCATCTGACCAGACCTCCTACAGACTCTTGCATTGTGTGTATACACTGTATACCGCATCTGTGTGTGTGTGTGTGTGTGTGTATGCAAAAAAGCTCAAATGTTGCTCAGCATCACCCGCCTGATGAGGCATTGGTCAACCTTTTTTGTAGGAATGGAGACAAATGTACCTGCTATCAATCACTTCACACCTTGATAACAGTGTGGATGACGTCCATAAGTGTGTATGTGTGTGTGTGAATTTGCATATGCGTGGGGGTGTACAGAAAAGGTAGATGGAGAGCAAGAGAGAGAGAAAGAGGTGCCTCACAGCGTGACAGTAAGCACAGTGAGCAGAATAGTGATAACAACATTCGTATGAATACTGAATATGAATATGAATACAGTTCTTTTCTCTCCTGTATCCCTGAACATGTGTTGATCACTGCAGAGGCCTGGGAGTGAATACTAATAGGCTGTCTGTTGAGAGTATAACAGCCTGCTTTGCATACAATGCTGGTGAGGGGTAAATAGCCAACAAGCCTCCCTTGTTTCAGATTTTTTGGGGCCAGTGATTTCACAAGGGAACGTTCCTTAGAAAGCGGCATGTTTCCAGCTAAAATAACACACTTGTTACTCATAAACATCACTCATTTAATACGGACTGAGAGCTGGGTTGTCACTGATAAGAGGCCTCAGCGGTTTTAATGGGAACATAAAATATCAATTTTGTACTAATGGAGGACAACAAGAGGTGGACACAATTACACAAACGCCTGCACTACCTAATGCAATTCAATACAATATAGTACCTTTCTAAAGTTGTGAATGTTCAGACTGCATTAGAAAAGTGTTGATTCGGCTCTGTGATATTGTACACGCTTACAAAAAGACAGGAAGTAGCATGAAATGTTTGGAATATAATGCAATCAAATATAACTGCACTGCAAACAGTGGACTATAAAATTGCCAAAGAGCTGAATCAACACTTTTTTGCCTTCTCAATAAAAATTATACCCACTATAAGCTTCACATGGTAAGTTCTTGCTTATTTGACAACTTTTAAGAATATTTTCTTCATGCCCAGTACTTAAAAGTCAGACAGGTTTGTAGACACATAAAAATACTCTGCTTATTAATTTGCATCTAATATTGGTTTAATAAAATTCTAAATAACATATAAACATTAACAAGTCATATCGCCTTGTCAGAGCCAGTCATGACATACAGACATGACACATCTTATTGCTTGTAATCCTTTCTTTTGGCCTGTCTTTGGCCCTCAAGGGGCTTTCCAGACTAATCAATAAAACATGGGCAAATACACACCCAAACCAACAGGACTCCGCACACTAATCACGATAAGAACTAAACAAAGACTAATCCATCTGGCTTGAGATTGCAATAATGAAATGTACCTTCACATATGATCACAGTGTGGTCCAGCAGTTGTGCTACATACCACATGTGACCCCTCTTTTCCAAGCTCACACACACACACCGTCACAACAGCAACAAGGTCAGCATGTTGATCAGAGGATTGCACCTTCTGACGGTGTGTCACCAGGGTGACTGATGACATCACATGAATAATTCAATAGGTGTGGAAGCACATAAAGCTGTGAGGAGAGGTCTGGTGTGAGGAGAATGGGTAGGTAGGGGGTGAGGGGGTGAATTGTCTGTAGGGGAGACAAAAAGAAGTGGGTCAGGGACAGAGAAAAGAAGGGAAGATGGAAGCAGAGAGGGAGGGGGTAGTAGATGCCTCTCCAAAAAAGGGGACTGGTGGTGGGGGGGGAAAGGTGAGAGACGTGATAGGAGAAGAGGAGGAGGAGGAGGAGGAGAAAATATAGAGGAGAGTGTCCCTGGTGTATGTGTGTGTCTGGGTGAGTGGATGTAAAAAGAAAAAGAAGAGTGGGAACGAAATGGGGTGACAAGAGGGGTGCTCAAATGGAGGGGCAGGGTAGAGGAGATCAAACACTGTTGCCATGGCAACAAATGGAAGCTGATGCAGGGGGAGAGAGAGGGAAAAGAAAGGGAGTGTTAATGAAATGAAATGAAAATATGAGACACACCAAAAGAATATTAATGTTAATCCACCCACCACTCCCTTTGTAATAGCAAAACAAATATTTAGGCAGCAGCAATATCAAAGCAGTAGAAATAAACTGATAAAGAAAAATATAAAAATGAGAGAGAAAGAGCACATTTTGAGTGTAAAAAACATGTTCTTGAAGCTATGAATATTTTTGAATTGTATATATTTTCTATTTAACTGTTCCCTCTTGAAAAAGATTGATACTAGTGTGTTTTCTTGTGACTACATTTATGTCTAATGCTAAGTTAAAAATAAAGCAAAAACTACAAATTGACCATTTCTTCTTTGATTTTTGGCTTTTGTGCAGTTTGGTGTGATCTTCTCTACAGTGTTGCTAAGACTGTCATAAAAACCGTAATAAATTAAACCAAACTGATATCAATTGCGGTGAATAAAGACACCTGTGCAGCCTGGACAGAATGATAAATAAGGAAAAAGTGAGGAAAGGTGGAGGTGGAGAGAAATGACAGAGAAAAACTGATGAAAGACACGGGAGATAAAAGCTGAAGCAAATGCATGTCTGTTAGTTTCAGACATGAAAAATACACCTGTGGTTGCAACACCTATATTGACCACAAACACACAGGTGTATGAATCAATGCCACCCATCCTCCTCAACCAGGATGTCAGATTGCACAGATGCCAAGTCAAGAAACACAGACATAACAGACGCAGCAACAAGCAGACCAATAATATAGTTAATATCGTTATGACGGCTCATTTCTCTCTCTGACTCAGATACATGCCAGGGTTCTGTGTAATTTGCCTGCAATTCAGTTAATCCAGGGGGGTAGATTGGCTTTAAAATTCAAAAGCATCAAGAATTTGGCTCGCTATCACTCTATGAGGAAATCATGAAAAAACAAATGCTCTACTGCAAATTTAACTAACATTTGACATTAGACTGGCTGAATTAGTTAAATCTTGGCACACTTATGCATACACAGTACGACAACACATACAGGTGAAGACACAGAGATACACACACATATGCATACAACTGTAGTTACCTATAAGGAGTTTGCGTATACAGTTTGTGAGGCAATCCTCTCCACTCGTTCTTCCTCTCTGCTATGTGGATCTCTTAACACCGTGGCACACTGGCAAGCTCTCTCTCTCTCTCTGTGTCTGTCTGTCTCTACCTCCCTCTATCGCTATATCTCGCTGCAGTGCAGTCCCACCCCCACTCAGACACAGCAGCTGGAGAAAACCTGGATCCTGGAGCAGCACCAGCATGGATCAGGACTCAGTAGGGTAAAGTAAAACTACTGGTGATAGGCGGGGAGGGTGGCATGATGTCATCCTTACACCCACACACACAGACACGGACACACACACACACACACACACAAAGCGGTGACCACATACACGTACGAGCATCTTGATTTTAGAGATTATAGAATTAGCACACAGATACAATGCCTGGAGAGATAAGAGAGTAAAACTACTCTGTGTTATCATCTGACAGCAGGGTTCATCGGTGCTTTAATCAGTCGGGACGTCTGGCGGCTCTGAACTCAAAGGTCAAAACACAAAAGACAGGCATTGAATCAGCGGCTGCCTGGAAGGGAGAGAATTGATTGAACTTCATCATGGCATGCTTTGAAAAATGGTCAGCAGTATGTAATGTCAAGTATACGTGATGTGTGTTTAATTAGTTCAACTTCATTATGTATGGCTGGCTGCTGAATCCTCAAAAACAGCAACCCTCTCCCAAAAAACTCATCCTCAGCAGGACAGCAGTCCACTTTAATGATTTATGAAGGCACTGATGTTTTCAGCTTTCCTGAGCGTGCAAAGTAGCATCTGTTGCCAGTTTCCAGGATGAAGATGGGTGAAATGTCTATGAATTAATAAGCTGTTTATTTGGTGTGCTGTCCTGCTGATTACTTTTTAAATTACTTAGTTAAAACATGCAAAACTGCTGGTATGGTCCTTTTACCGACTATATGTTGACCATCCATGGTATACTGTTTATTTTTAACATGTTCATGTTCAGATTAAAGTGTCTGTATGCAGATGTGCTCTTAAACATGTTCAGGAATCATTTAAAAAGTGAGTGTTCTTAAATGTTTTTCTTAATTATTACAAATTACACATAATCTATGCAGAAAAAAGATGCTTTTTTGAGAAACTAGAGGGATGTTTTTACCTTTCTCTTTTTTTCACGACTTTTACCCATGAAAACACTTTCAGCTCCATTAGTGTAGATAGAAAACTTCATATCAGAAGCAAACCCTGCATCTGTGCTCAAATTAAATATGCCAATGTTTAAATAAATATAAAAAAATAATGTATATTAAAACTATCTGTGCTCCTTAATAAGATATCCCACGCTCCTATGTTTTTTCACAGATTTACACTGAACATGATTTTTCAGGCGACAAAGTTGAATCCATCTTGATCTTCAAGATGGTGTGTTAACAGATGGATTGGCACAGAGGTACAATTTGTACAGTGGACAGATCTGGATATACAGCGATGATATTCATTTCCTATCTGCTGGCTAGACTTCACTTGCACAGGCAGATGGTTGAGAGTTATGGTGATTAAAACAGGGCAAAATCTTCACTGGTTTGTGTTGTTGTGTACACCCCGTACAGTATGTATGCATCTGTATTTGCAGTTTAGATATAAAATAAGTACTAATCAACTAATAAACTTTTATTTATAGAGCACTTTAAGTTTACAAAGTACTTTACAAAACGGCAATTAGTTCATGTCATGCCTGAGGGGAAAAAGACTTCTTGAGGGTCAATGATTGATTTTGTGAACTAAAATGTTGATTCAAAGCAAAAGCACACGAACAAGACAATCCTGAGATGGAAATAACAGCTATTACACCTCAGAGTTCCTCAGAATGAAGCTATTACACCTTGAAATGTCAGCATGACAAAGCCTGCGTAAAATAATTGGCAGCACCCACAGGGAGTGACATGTTAAAGATGTGTGGACAGAGTTAACAGAATGAGAGAGGCTAGGGGAAAAAAATATAGAGAAATCAGAATTTCAGTGTGGCACTGATGTACATGTCCTTTACAACCAACCCTCAGGGCTACAATCATCTATCTCTAATAACACTTTCACGGTGTCACTATTTCTCTCGCTCTCTCTCTGCCTTTGGCTTCAAGTCTATTTCCTTTGATAGACACGCTCACATACAGTCTGCACACACACACACACTCACACAGATTTGTGGCACTGAGGACTGGGTTGGGAGTGTGCCTGCTGTTCTGGCTGATGTATGACTCATCTCCCCCCCCATCTATTCTACTGGGATGCAGAGATCTAGGGAGGACAGGCCCATACGCAATACATCAACACACGTACACACACAGGCTGTTGTTAAGGATACAGTTACCTTCACATACACGCTGCATACTGTTACATTAAGCATCAGACTACGGTGGTTTCAGCAGCGTATAGCACGTGCTGAATCATCCCTGTGCTTCATGATCAATAACACTTTAGCACAATTACCCTTGACAGCAAACACTTAAAATCTCATGACCCTGGACCTGAGATATCCACACTGCCAGCTCCAACAAACAGGCTGAATGATGACCATAAAAAATTGTTACATAAACAGTCATTGGTTTTGTTCATTAAAACCATAGTGAAATTCTGCTCAGGCAGTCGCTTTTTACAAGATATTTTAGTTTATGCAGAAATAAAAGAGACCTGAGTGTAGATTAGAAGTGCTGGGTAGATATAATAGTAATTATTATGATATGCAGTCTCAGATCTATTTACTCTGGTACTCTATCAGTTTCTTAAAAGCTGAAAAACTTGAAATTTATAATAAAAATCTTAAGTCTTTCACTAACAAACCTTACTAACCTTTAACTTGTGAACAAGTGTAGATAGACAAGGTAAAAGCTGATGGTTTACAATTAAAGGTGCAGTGTGTAGGATTAGCAGCATCCAGTGGAATGGACTTGGCAGAAGTGGAATATAATATTCATAAGTATGTTTTCATTAGTGTATAATCACCTGAAAATAAGAATTGTTGTGTTTTCATTAGCTCAGAGTGAGCCCTTTATATCTATATGGGGAGTGGGTCCACCATGCACCACCATGTTTCTACTATTGATGGATCAATACTTCAACACTCACAAGCTACTCATTTGGTATCGATTCCTTTAAAGGATATTGATAATACAAAGATATAAATACAAAATGTTGGTGGCTGCATCACTTCCAAACATTTTCAGTACTTTTGTATAATGTTTGTGCCAATAAACAGCCCTGACATACTTAGCTGGCCTGTGTCACATAACTGTGGAAATCTACTGTATGTGACATGAGAACTGAGAGTACACAAGTGGGCAAGCACTTCCGCCTCAAACTTGTGAGAGAATGGCAGAAAGGAAATGTAGTGTGGTGTGGTGCTACTTTTCACCTGTAGATAAAAATACAGCAAACAAGAAAGTAACATAGAGCCGCAACATGAGTAACCTCTTCAAACATTACAAAAAAAACACACCCTAAAGTGTAATAGATATGCATATCCCATAAACTTCAGTCACAAGTGCCAAACACATGTGTAAGGAAAAAAATACATACAAGACATATAAATATATAATACAAAGAAAGACAATAGAAATAGAAAAGACTCTCAGAGCACAATAGAAATACATCAGGCCAGTAGCCGTGAAACCCTGAAAGTTATAAGGAGGCTGAACAAAAACAAGATGTCCATACATCCAAGTCTCTTGCACCAACTTCTGTTTCTGAACACTACTGTGAGAAAGCCTAACTAGTCGAATATGTAAGTTGCTTTGGGAAAAATCATGGCCTGTTTAAGAAGACTGAGAAATCTCTGAGAAAGTGCAAAGGTGCTCATGTTTTATGTTGTTGGTATTTTAATTCATTTTATTCATATTTATGTTATAATCATTTATTTATTTATTATTATTTTAATCATAGTATTTCTGTAAAATACTGGAATATTTTTTACGCTTATTAGCGCAAACATTTTTATTTACTATTTATATTTGCTTTTGTAATAACTTTGTTTTTAATGGCTGGTATGTGTCATGTAATTTAAATTAAAGTGCCCAAATTAAAAATGCCCATTTAAGAAATGATCAGTATCAGTTTTGTTAAAATTGTATGTGTTTTGTTAATATTGTATGTGTTTCTGCAGCAGTCCAGAATGGACAAACCAAACACTGGCTTTAGAGAGGGCCTTGCGTTTTTCACAAGTTTGTTGCACACCATAGGTTCTCCTACATGCTTGGAAGGGGAAGGGGAGGGGTATTCAGTTGATTGCAGTCTGCAACTTCACTGCTAGATGCCACTAAATCCTACACACGGGACCTTTAAGAATTTCAGTCTAAATTGAGATTTGCAAAAAATCTAGACATTTATTCTCAGAAACATTAACACGGTACTTAAAGATGCAATAAATGACATTCAGCCTCACTGGATGTCAGCAAACAACAATTTGCTATGTAAAGATATAATGGAGTAATTGTGACCTGAGCAGAGAATGAAGTCACACTCCCTCTGTGTGTGTTGCTATTTGAGCTTCACTGTTCTTTGTTTTGGTAGCTAGTCCGGCTGCGCGTGCATGTTAGTGCATGTGAGTCCCTCCATGTCCTCCTCCTCCGTTTCCAAGATGGCGGCCATGTCACAAACTTTCTCATATTACAGCTAAACAGCACACTAAGATATGTTCCTGAAAGCATTTGAGATGAGAAATAGGCAATGCAGTAACAGAATCTTGATTCATATTTGATTAGCACTGCCTAATTTGACAGTTTGATCTGAGTTTCGTGAGCTGTCGGTTCAAGGGCCGCTTCCCCCCCCCAACTTTATTGAGCAAACAACACACACATTTGTTTTGGTTTGAGATGTTGGTGCTATAGTGTGACATCTGGTGGCTGAATGTCGTGTATTGCAACTTTAAAGTTACTTTGTATTGGGCAGTACCACGTCATTATTTAAGCAATTAGTTGACAGAAAAAAACACATCTTAACTGTATATTAATTATTTTAATATTTTTATCATTTATTTTTTATAATTTTAGTAATATTTGGAATGTTATGTGTTTATGTAAAAAAATAATGTTGGCAAATATATTGTGATTACATTTTTTCACTGCTCAAATTTTGATATTGATATTAACCTAAAAAAATCGTGTTGGGCTATTGTTTGGATATTCATCTGTGTATCTATCTGTTCTTTAATGTCTAGCTCCCTTGATTGCTGCCCTCTTTATTCCAGCCAATTTATCCCATCCCACAATCAGCAGGCTGTGAGGTGATAGAGG
This sequence comes from Thunnus maccoyii, assembly GCF_910596095.1. Taxonomy (NCBI): domain Eukaryota; kingdom Metazoa; phylum Chordata; class Actinopteri; order Scombriformes; family Scombridae; genus Thunnus; species Thunnus maccoyii. The sequence continues at coordinate 15,858,382 of NC_056553.1, forward strand.
AGACGTCGCTCTGATCAGTGTGTGTGTTTGTTTGTGCTGCACCAAACACAGAGTCTCTGTCTCCCAGAAATAGAGAATCTGATAGCTCAGCTGTCTGACAGCCTCTCTTGTCTCTGCGGTCCCAGCGCAGAACTGGAACAGATCTGATGAAATGAGCAAAGTCATATGTCTGCTTTTGTTCTGACTGCTTTGTTTCCTCTTCTTCTCTGTCTTTCTGAACACTATATTCCAGCATCCTTCTGTTTTCCTGTTTCTCTTTTGATCTAATTATCTCATTTTTTCCTTACTCTGTCCATTATGTTTTATTCTGTCATGATTTTTACTACAACGTCATAGCATTTCAGCATATTGAGTCTATTGAAGTGTAAGGCTGTATAGATGAATTAGTAAATACATGCTGTTCTGGCATGTTAGGTGACTTTGTCCTGTGTGTCCTTAAAGCATCTGTGCTGGGCAAAGATGGATGGCTGTGTTTTGTGTGTGTATGTGCATGAGCATATGCTTGTGTGTGTCAGTGCATGGTTTTATATTCCCAGGGATTCTTGTGGTGTGTGTGGCAGTCGATAGTTCTGGCTGGTAAGTGAAGTCGGCCATTACTTCAACCTCACTGACTTTGTCGGCACTTGAGGCAGAGGACAAAGGACATGAGAGGGAAGAAGAGGAGAAGAGAATAGAACAAGCTGCAGTAAAATGCAAATAATGAGATTCAATCCTCCATCAGAGGTACATTATTAGTAATTAAAGAAGCTAATAAACCCAAACAAAATCAAGCCATAAACCATAGTTACCACTTGGGAGAACCTAAATAGGTTAAGGTAATTGAGAATGGATAATCAGGGTAATTAGGGTAATCAATGTCTAAAGTGTTTAGGGCATTGTTAAGATCTCTAAATCCAGTGAGGAAAAAAATAAATGTTGCACAAAATCATGAATTACATTTTAATCAGCGTCAGCGCTACAGTGCCCCTTTGTCCTACAAGTAATGTGTCAAAATAGTAGCGGCTGACAAACCTAAATATCCACATAAAAGAGGAAACTCACGTAAAGGTTTGGGATTCTTTTGTTCTGTCAGTTATCTAAGACAGTCAAGCACCGTGGGAATTCAGAAGAGTCTAATATCAGGGTACCAAACATCAATTGTCAGAGACAGTTTCTGTCATAACATGGTATTTGTTGAGTTGCACAGCCTTATCAGCCACAAATGTGAATGAGCACCAGTGGTGCAAAGTAACTAAGTACATTTACTCAAGTACTTAAATACAATTTTGAGGTACTTGTACTTTACTTGAGTGTTTCCATTTGATGCTACTTTATACTCCACTCCACTACATTTCAGAGAGAAATATTGTACTTTCTACTCCACTACATTTATTTGACAGCTTCAGTTACTTTTCAGATGAAGATTTGACACAATGGATAATATAACAAGCTTTTAAAATACAACACATTGTTAAAGATGAAACCAGTGGTTTCCAACCTTTTTGGCTTTTGGCATCTTACAAAAAGCAGTGTGTAGTCGAGGTCACATTTCAGATGTCTATGAGTTGTTAACAGCTCCACCAAATAGTAATTTTTCCCTCTAAACTTCTCACATGGTTTCAGTTCAATAAATGATTTAAATAAATGATTCAAGATTTCACCAAAAATCAAAGATTAGGGAAAGAAAAAACTGAAAACAGATTTGTGTTTCAGAACTTTGTTTTTTCTTCTTTCCTCTCCCATTAATCATCTCACGACCCCTCAGATTTATCTGCTGACCCTATGGAGGGACCTGATCCCTATGTTGGGAACCACTGGACTAAACTAGCTAACTGTGTATAAAGTAGTTCAAGCTAGCTCCACCTCCAGCAGCTACAACAGTAACACACTGATGCTTATGTATTAATAATCCAATGATGTCATATATAATAATATATCAGTCGGAAGGATGAAATGAGTACTTTTACTTTAATACTTGAAGTACATTTCGCTGCTAATACTTATGCACTTTTACTTAAGTAAGTACTTCTGAGTACTTCTTCCACTACTGATGCATACCATACAGGCAGAGACAGATGCAGATGGAATTACTGTATGTGATGCAGCAGCATCCCTCTGCAGTTCTCTGGTGTCCTCTAGTGGACATAATGTGTAAATATAGACTCGTATTTATATATTTATATTTTAAGGATCACATTGAAAACTAAATGATTTATCTTGGGGTTAGTCTTGCCTTAAATTTGACTAAATAAAATAAATGGAATAGAATATGACACTTTTGTCAGATACACAGTATATATACAGTACATCTAAAAAACTGTTTTCAGTGTGCTTCTGAAAATCTGCTGATGCGCAGTTAGCCCAAAGGGTGGCACGTGTACAATATAATATAGAGTCAGATCTCCCTGACATTTGAAAAGGAAAGGAGAGACCAGCAGATGCTTGCTTCTAAAGAAACAACTGTGATCAGATTTGTCTGGTTTATCTAAAGTTGATTTACTGGGAGCTATAAATTACATTTTGAAAACTACATCTATGTTTATCAGGAACATTTACAGCTTGATATTAAGCAGATTGTTTGATCCATGAGAGGTTGGGGTTGGAGTGGTATGAGTTAATTAAATGAATGAAAACAACTGCAATAAGTGTAGATATTAAAGTTTCACACTGCATGAAAAAGGTTCAAATTTTATAGACATACTTACCGAAGACTTTGCCCAAGAACAGCGTCTTGACCAGGTTGAACTTTGTGTCTGAGGCATCTGGGAGGGTGTAGCTGACTGGAGGGTAATGATCCAACTGAGTCAGAGGGCGAGAGAGATGGAGGGATAATATATCAGTATCTGCATTTTTAATGAGAGTCTGGGTCCAAAAGTACTGACTGCAGCATTTTCAAAGACCTGGTCTAGGACCTGCATCAGCACATTAAGCAGAGTACACAAGATGATGAAGAAGAGATGGTAATTCACTGCTGTCAGGCTGTAAAGTTACAGCACAGCATAATCAAAAGCTCAATGTCTCCCTCTTGTGGTTTTAAAATGTCAGCCCAGTGCAAGGGAACCCACTCTGTTTACATTAAAAAACCCCTCATATTATTCCAATGAATCATGATTAAAGACAGTTCATTAAATATTAATTAACATAACTACATCTAATTCAGCAACCAGACAACCAGGAATAACTCCAGTATTAACTCAAGTCTATTTTTCGCTCCCTTTATTTCAAGGCTTAAGCATTGTCACAGCATGTTTTTGAAACTTATTAAAAATACAATTTGATTTTCCTCTAGAGGGTTGAAGTGGTATGGAAATAATCTACAAATAATAAATGGATATTCTTATCCTCAAAAAAATCAACCTGTATTACATCTTTTATCAACTTTTTCCAATTATATAAACTAGAAGAAATATGCATGGATATCTTCATTATGTGTGGTGTTTATCAACCTCTACCCCTGTTCAGAATACCAATCTATATATCTGTCCTTCAAGTCACACCAGACCAACTTGGGAAAGCTGTTAATTTTGCTTTTCTTTTTTGTTTAGTCAAACTAGTCACGGCTGAACACAAACAATTGAAAAGCAATCCTCCATAATGATCCCACAAACAAACAGCTCTTCACCAGGACTAGATAAATAATCACACATTAATTAACAATATGCAATAAAATCTGTGGTGGGTTCAAAGCTTTTTATTTTTTTCTTTCCTGGAGATCTTAAATAGAGAGAGAACAAGCAGCGTGTTTACAAAGAAGAGCGTCAGTGGAGATGTGAGAGCAGAGAGGGTGATGAAGGGAGGGAATACACAACTTTAATATCCCTGCAACATAATTAACTTGTTATTGCTGTATCACTGAAGTTTCTAATTAGCTTGAAGGCTGCAGCCAGTGCTATTGACGAGAATCATTTCAACCCCACAAATTGGTTTCTGTGTGTTCCAGAAATAAAAGATCTTCCTCCTTTCTCTCGTGCTCACAGGAGGACTGTATCTCAGCTTACAGCAGTGTGCAGAAACCATACCAGCGGCCCAAGCCAGAAGAGGGGCGGCTGATTGAAAACAATGACTTTTGTTACCGTGTCTTTTACTGGAAATTTGTTCCATTGATGTGCTGAATAGCTGTCTTGGCCTGTTAGCTGGGTGCTGAGCTGGACTGTTGCTAAAGGGTTGAGATTTGTGTGTGTGTGTGTGTGTGTGTGTGTGTAGTTCTTGTTTATTTGAATCAGTAGTCCTCCCATACAGAAAATCTCTCTACCCCCAACCCTGCCAGACTATTTTCTCCTTCTTTCTCTCTTTACACACGCAGCATATCCTAATTTGATTCTTTCCAAAAGTCTGGTCTCAGCGGAGCATTGTGTGGATTTTGTTTTCCATAGTGACTGCAGGGCGGGATAATGGGGCACAATTAAATTGCGCTCAGCTTATTTACTTTTATCTGAGAAAACAAATTGGCTGCACAACCAGGGAAGGAGGTGTGAGTCTCAAAACCCCACAAAAATGTCCACAGAGGGAGACAGCAAGGGAAAAAAAACTCATTTTACCAAACTTTGTCAATTACAACAACAATTATTGGGATCCTTTCCTTTTACGTTGCACCATTTAGACAACACAATTTTCTCTTTAAGCGCTGTTGGTGCCTCTTAGGTTACATAAAGCTTACATAAGCAAAGTAATCAGGGGTTAGACAAAGATAAAATTGACAATGGGTGAAATCTATTTCCCTAAGTATGTCCTCAAAAAGAATCTAATTTAGCCAATGTGCTGTATATATTCAAACTAATTTACGGTACACTGAGAACTTCTTTTGTGGCAGCTCTATTTCCTTAATGATATCCAAGGGACAGCAAAATCTCCTATCACAGGTAAGTGCAAATAAATGCTAATTTCCTTTTTTTTTTTCTACTCGAATAAAGTTTAACACCATTATCAAGTGAATTACTGAATTATTGTCCTGTCCCATCACAGCAATAGCCAGTAGCAGTTCACACAGCAGAAACCAACCACAGCAACACATTTTGTAGGATCTTTTATGTTAAGAAATAATTAAAAAATACTGTGAATTGTTGTGTAATAGGCGGGGAAAGAGAGGAAGAGAAGGGAGGAGAGGAGGGGAGAGGAAGAGAGAAGAGAGATGAGACGTCTGATACCTGAAGGGACTCCACACCTTCATCTCTAAACTCTCACAGTATGCGAGAGGTTTAGAGAAAGAGAAAGCCAGAGATGGAGAGACGGGAACTTATCTTGATGCCGCCTTGATACGCCTTTGATAGTGAGCTAACCTGTCAAGACCTCACAGACTTACTTAAAAAGCAAACGCTTGCTTCATTTGCTGCTCTCTGCATGCTTGAGTGTGCATTTCAGCAGGTGTTTGTGTGCACATGCAGATCCACACCTTGAAAGAAGCCTCAGGTCTATGAAGTTGCAAGATAACCTAAATGCATCAAAGTGATCTTTGTTATCATATTTTGTGGGTCTAATTTCTTTATCTAAAGACATTATCTTTTCCTTTCAACCCCCTCCCCCTCTCTCTGACTCTCTGGTCTGTCTTTTTCTTTTGCTCTCCATCTCTCTCCTGCTCCCTTTTTGCTCAAATTCCAATTACCACAGACCTACTTGTCTTCCCACTTGTTCTCTCCGCAGTGTCTTTAAACTAAACAGTCGCTTGTCTAAATGCCTTTAAGATTTGCAGCCCTGATAGCAGAGAAGTGAGACTTGTGCAGCCTCAGGTAAACACTCGACTCTCTTTTACCCTGGAAATTGAATTTGATCCACTGGCAGGCCCACCAGCATTACTGACTTTTATTGCATCTAACTCATCTCTGTCTCTCACTCATGCTGTCATGCTGTTTTATGAGATGAAAGCAGCTGCAACAAGGCTTCTGCTGAACATGTAAACAAACTAATGATGGGTTGGTTAAATTTGTAATGCTGGTGGCACAGTACAACAAAACACCAGGCTTTAACACATAATGTAATGTCAAATATTTCAATAAATAGCAGTACACATTTCACCACATGATATTTCAGAGTGAAAAAGCGGCTGCTTTTAAACAACTGCATTTAGGTGAAATTCTGCACCTTTGGTCAGACTCTGTAAGTACTTTTGATGCATGACATTTCTGACAGTATAATTAAAGCACACATTAAAGAAAAAATCCTTTACTCTGAGGGCTCAGACATCAACACTGGACAGTATACTTTGATAACAAAGCTTCTTCTATTAGCGAGACAGTGCATTTTGCTCCAGTGGATTAAAGAAGTCCCCAACTGTACTGCAGTGATATGGACATATATAAAGTTGAGAAATGAGAAATAACCCCTCTCAAAGATCACTTATGACCCATTAGAAGTGTGTGGCCTTGCATTTATCTACAGAGCCTCTGCCTCCTCTGCCCTCTGCCTGCATTTTCTTATTTTCTTATTATTTTGCTGTGTTCGGGATGTTTCTGGGCGTCAGCCTTTGGGTAGAAGGTGTGTAGCCCCCAGCCAATAACAGCATGCAGGATATGAGGTTGGGACTCGTAGCCTAGTGACCAGGTTACATCGCTGTCTCTGTCTCTCTCCTCTGCTTTCTGTCTGTGTCATGGATGTATAAGGAGAATGGGTCTGTGTGTTAGACAGAGGGCGGGGCTGAGCTCCACACACACATGCAGAGCAGAGAGGCCATAGCGGACAGGATGAAGTGTGAGCTTCGTCTGCATTCACACAACATCCAGAAATGCGGCACCTTCCCACAGGGTTGTACGGAGGTGTGGGTGTGATTATTCATGCTTTAGAACATAACTGCTGTGAAACAATCAGAAAATAACATTTTATTTCTCTGATTCACAGCTTTGTCCTTGCTACCACTACTGCCTCTCTTCATTCGCTCTCTAGCTCGCTCCACCACCGTTGTGAATGTTGTGTTTACAAACAGCAACTGACAAATCCTGCATACTATACCTTTAAAGAAAATTACTCATTTATTTTATGATACCTTGCAATTAGTCTTAGCTCCTCTACTGAGCAAAAGTTTGGACTTAATACTAAAGGGAAACCCACTTATTGCAGCTAGTAATAGTTTTCCTTGTTGATTAATTTGTGCATAAGATGTCAAAAGATAGTGTGGAATGCCGGTTGTGATTTTCCTGGGGTGGCATCTTCAGGGGTCTTGTTTTGTCTGACCAGCTGTCTGGAGCCCAAACTGAGTTTATTATAGAAATCTGAAAAGGCTAGTGAGTATTTACATTTGGGGGCTACAGCCAGAAATTGTTAGGCAATTTTGCTTTTAAAAATTACTTGGATGATTAGTTGACCCTCAAATAGTTGCAGGTTGGCTTTCTGTTGATTGACTAGTCAACTGATGTTTCAGCTCTAATTTTATTTATGACTATGTACATCATAACTGACTAATTCTGTTCCACTGTGATGCCATTACATTATTTTTAATATTCAAATGAATTTTATTTAATTATTAGCGCTATATCCACGTTGGATATTTATGCTGTCATGTATTTCTTTGCTGCATTAACATTTAAAACATTTATAAAAATGACAAATAAATACATTTTCAAAAGGTGGATCATGCAGATGTTTTACTGTTTGGGTTTATACATCTTGTAGCAAAACATGCTTTTTCTTCCTGAATCTGCACACAATTAAATGCATCTGTTCATTAGTTCTGCTGTGAGCAGTATATACGGTATATCCTAATTGTGGGAACGTGGCATCTATGGCATTCTCATGCGTATTATGATAACATTTAATGCCACATTCTTACTCCCTCGTCTTACTCAATGCCTCTCCTGCTCTTGTTGCTGCCACCTTCCAAAGCAAAATATGTACTGTTTCATGCAACTCATTAGGGTGAGGTGTAAGCTACCGTCATGGTTGCTACCCTAAAGCAAACACACTATTACTAAAAACCCTTGAGGGTATGTGAGAATTCAGTAGGTGGGAGGCATGGAGAGATGGATGAATTAGATTGAATAATGTTGATTTGGTAGTGCAGCATTGGCCTTTGTAGTGAGTAGACCTGACAAGATCTCACTTGTGCATGCATGTCTGTTGGTATGCATGTCTACATCTGTTTACGCGTCGATATTAAGGGCATGTTTGTACCTTGGCTTGAAAAGAGCCCTGAGGCGGTGAGGCAACATGAAAAAGTTTTACTCATCAAAGTTATCTTCGTTAGCACACCTTCTGGCTTTACTTTTCATGCTCTATCTATAAACTTCATCTATTTTTTCTCTACAACCATCCCTAAAACTGCCCTTGCAGATTTTTTTCCCCCTTAAAAACCAGTTAGCACATCACGCCCACTAGTGTTCCTCTTAATTCTCTTAACATTTTATGTTAAAGAGCTGAACCTATCATTCGGGGACAAAAAGATTCACAAGGTTGTTACTTAGATTATAACCTGAGCCCACAGGGAATAGCAAACTGGGGATATTCACTTGATAGGTAATAGCTCAGTCACACACTGAACATCGGTATTACTAATCTAGACACAAGTAATCCGCAATCAACCAGTGGCAGACACAGTGTGTGCACATATGTATGTGTGTGTGCGTGATGAGCAAAGAATCTTACAGTTGCTCCAATTCCTTTCTCTGCCAGTAACAAGCGATGTGTTATGTTGAAGTGCTCCCACTGGGGTGATCAGCAGTTGCAGGCTGTGATTTGCTCAGAAAATGAAGGAGATTTCCATTGGATATTTCAGTTTAATTTTCTTGCTGTCAGTATTTTTCACTGAAGTGTGTGAATGTAGGTGATGAGATTCCAGTATTGATGGGGTCATTGCTCCATGTACATGCAATGAGAGAGAGAGATTTGGAGGGCTGAAGACAAATGAAGGAAAGAAGATGTGATAATTATAGGTTTGCAAGAGTATTGTTATTCATTTTGGCCAACATTTTACTTCACCTTAATGAGAGCAACAGTATTATATGTATGCATTATATGTATGCCATTACTGTATAGTGCTCGAACTTGTTTTCTAAGATTAAAGCAAGTTGACAAACCAATTCTTTGTAAGTCATAATATACAGTACCAAGAGATTCAAGACATTTCAGCTATTTGCCTGCATCCTGCACTGTTTATACCAGTCAAAGGTATATGTACGTGTGTGTATGTATAATCATATCTTAAATGTTTCATGTTACATTCATTTTTCTTTGTGTCTATATGTCCACATGTTGTAAATGTATTAATTTAAACATCCTGTAAACATGCTGTAATTTATGTAGAGTATTTCCATCCTGCATATTTATAGCAAATTTACACTTAATTTGTATAAGTTTTGGAATGATTGGTTGCATTACCATACTTCTGCATCATTTTTCATGTCTGTTTCCAATTAGGTGCTACTAAAACAATCTATTTTCTCAGCCAAATCAAATTAAATTCATGGCCTAGTTGGGTGGTGTGAGAGCAAACCTTTTTCTTGACAGTTTTTCCTTAAAAATTGAAATGATGCAGAACCTGAGTCAAATTTTTGCTTCATATCATTCCACGTGTTTGTTTAATGGGAGGGATTTAATGCATGAGGATACGACGAAAAAGATGATACCACAGATAAGATGAAACATCATAGTTGCCTGCAGGGAAATTAGGTTCTGTCAGTGTAGGAATTATGATTCATAAAGAATAAACAGCGCATGATGTTGGCAAACAGCTGATATATTGGTAACTACAAGTTCAGACAGAATTATTGACATGAAGCTCTTCACACAGCTCCTCACAGCAATTTTTGCTGGAGGTGAGTCAACAGCTCTGGTTAATGCAATTTCCTCTTCTAACTACTAGTGGGGAGCTGGGCTTAATAGTGAGTGAATCACTATCTGGATACATGAGGTTTGCATCTCAGAAATATGAATATCAAACAATCAAAAAATATAACTATCAAATATATAAATCCTATAAACACAGTACTACCTCACAGTTACAAAGCAGAAATGTAAATGTGCAGCAATCAAGCCCTGCTGTGTGATATACAAGTTGACTTTATATATACTTTACATGGGACAATACATATTGTATTGATTGCTGTATAGATGTCATGTAACTATGACTATACTACTAAAACTATGCACCACACTTGCAATAGATTCACTTAACAGATAATAAAAGTAATAAAATACGTGTGTGGGTTTGTGACATGTAAGACTTTAAAAAGACTAAAGAATATGAAAGTGAGTGAATTCAGTTTTGGTTTTGGTTCACTTTTTAGTAAAAGACAATCTCTTTCTTGATAAACCATAAACTGCCCATACGAATACAATTCCAATGTGAATATAACCAGTAACTCGATTTTACAGGCAGTTGCTATCCATTTTGAGTCCTCCTTAAACTGCTGCCTGCAGCCAAATGTGAGCATTTTAGCCCAGAACAAAGTCTGTAATAGTTTAGCTGAATTCTCACTCCATCCTTGACAGCTACTGACTGAGGCTTGGCTGTATTGATCTACACTAAGCTGTTTAGCTGCACAAAATTCAAGAGCACACAGATAAACCCACACACACACAAACATGGACAAACACATGGCCACGCACAAGCACAAACATGCACAGCCTCTCTCTCTCTCTCTCTCTCTCTCTGTCTCACTCACATGCACACAGTTCCTTACAAACACACACACACGCAGAAATACATGCAGTCGCAATCACACAACAGCGTGCGCTCGCCTCATACAAACACACACACAGATCGATGCATTCTCTCTGTTGCTATACTTAGGCTGTCTACTGGAAGTGGATTAACAGTGGCAGGGGACAAGCCGTTTCATCACAGCAGAAGACAGAACAGGACACTGCTCTCCCCTCTGACTTATTGCAAACCATCGTGCTAACACTGGCTGGGCTTGTGTGATTGTGTACTTGTGACTCAGTATGTGCGTGTGAGTGTTTTGCGTGTGCATGAAGCTGCATGGCAATCCCCTCACTCCTTGGTTGCTTGTAAGTAGCATCTTGAAATTTAATCTCAAGTCTTTCAGATTCTGAGCATCAACTAAAAGTCAAAAAAAAAAAAAATAGCAGTGTGAGTGCTTGGATATATTTGTTTGTGTGCTGTCTGTACCTGAATGGTGATGCTTCTGTCGACACGGGACATATTGATGCTATGTGGCTGTCCGTTGGCCAGGTTACGCTGGTCCACATCTATGGCAAATGGCTCCTTCAGACCTCCCAGGTTATACCGCACCTGCAGTGAACCTGAAGACACACAGGCTGGAGGTTTGAAAACTGGTCTGGTTGTTTAAAACCTCACATTTCTGCCAAAAAACACATTTTCCCTGCTCTAAAATGTTTTAAGCATGAGCTGCCATCAATAAAAAAAATACCCAAATACATGAAACACATTTTTTTTTTAAGCAATGGCTGAAAAAACATGATTGCTGACAAGTCCATAAGTAGTTAGTGTGTAACTACATGATGGCCTTTAAGACTTGCCATTTAAAAAAAAAATAATTTTCTTCAACATAGCAATGTCTCTTTTTCTCAACCAAATGCAGTCTGACTGAATTGAATGCTTAAGGCCAAAATGTAGTTTTCTTTTTGAAGTGATGGTCCAAGCTGGGTGCTGGATAGTGGGAGAACCCCTGAATGATTCAGGGGACCTAGAGCTTGACAGGGCCCCGAGAACGTACCAAGGATTATAGATATTTACTGCCTCTGGGTCCTTAGTAAGCAGTTTTTAGGCAGCACCCTTGGGCAGCGTAAGCACTTTGTAGTTTTGCTTTAGTGACTGTGCACATCCGCTGCTGAAACACTAGATGGCACTGTCAAATTTTTATTAATTCTATTTCGTCAAAGCACTAAGCTGGGTGTCAGCCACTTAGTTGGAAGGATTTTTGAGAATTATATAAGTTTTCTTAACAGTATTGCAAGGACATTTAAGAGACCAGTGTGCAAGATTTAGTGTCCTCTACTGGAAGAAATGGAATGTAATATTCATAAATATGTTTTAATTAGTGTATAATCACCTGAACATAAGAACTATTGTGTTTTTGTTACCTTAAAATGAGCCCTTTATATCTACATAGGGAGTGGGTCCTCTTCCATAGAGACCGTCATGTTGCACTGCAATGTTTCTACAGTAACCCAGAATGGACAAACCAAACACTGGCTCTAGAGAGGGCCTTTCCCGCTTTTCCCAGCCACCATAGGTTCTCCTACATGCTTGAAATGGAGGGGTGAGGGCGAGAGATATTCAGTTTGTTGCAATCTGCAACCTCACTGCCAGATGCCACTAAATCCTACACACTGGTCCTTTAAAAATGTACTATGAAGCATTAGTCCGAGCAGACTCCTCACTATGATTTAACTGGACTCATGCAATGATAAACAAAAATCATTGCATGTGTGTGGTTCTTACCGTTCTGCCTTAACACCACCGCCATATAGTCCTGCGTCCTGGAGCTGACATACATCAGAATAGCTGGAGCATTGGATGTGCTGAAACTAAAGGCCACTTCCTCCTTTGTTAAATTTACATCCTGTGGTGTCAACTGGTGCGTAAGGATCTTTGTGTCCTTACTGGCTCCCGGTGTTGCTTCGGCCATAAAGTTGTACTTGATCAGTGTTCCTGCCTCAAAGAAACCCCCAACATCTGAGAAAGAAAATAATAGAAATACGATAAGAGAAATAAACACACACAGATACGGCTGTGTTCAGGAGGTGTAGCAAAGTGTGTGTTAAATTGCTGTGCTCCAGAATCTGAAACAAAACAATACATTGTTTACCAGTACATCAACAGACTTAATAGCATATTCCAGCTATTCCAGAAGGCTTATTGATTCTCCTAATCAAGTGTTGCGAAGGAGAGACCTTTTTTTTTCTAGACTTCTGTTATGCTCTTTTTTGTGTTTATCTGTGTGTATGTGTGTGCATGCATAATGTCCCTGTGTCAGTTACAAAGGAGATAAAGGGCACAATGTGCATGAAATTAAAGAGAATGGTTACAGGGAAAGCACCAAGCCTAAGGTTGTGTGTGTAAATAACATGGAATATGCCTTGCCATGTTTGCCTTCCCTCGGTGGCAGCAGTGAAAATGTATAGCTATACCTCCTATGAGTGCAGAATACTAAGTGAACACATTCAAGCATCTTATTTGAAAGCTTCTCTTCATCCATCACCTCCCACTGGACACAGTACAATAAATACTTCAAGCTACATTACTTAAATTTAATAGGCTTATTACAAGAAAATGGGCAAGTTCCCTGACTTGTATTGGCGTATGGGCAAAACCTCGCTTCCATTCAGCTCCGCTACAATTTTATCCTCTATTCTGCTATGCACTGATATAGTTTCAAGCTTTAGAAGTCTTGAGAGACCCATTTTACCAATTGTTCTGTGTTAATCAGACAGTGAGCTTGTGAAGTTTTTAAATAGCCTGTTTCTCACTGTCTGCCAAGATTCATGCTGCTGGGTATTAACTGTATCAGATTTAAATCAGACAAAGTGCAGCATTTCCATCAGAGCTGTATGCTTGATTGAATTCATATTTACAAAACAATATATGAAAAACAACATAACAAGCCTCAATATTGCTGATCAAGTATGGACACAAGGCAACAAAGAAAAAAAGCCTGTGTCTTCCCTCACAGCTAAATTCACATTTATTTAATGTTGTACTTATAATGTTCAAACACATCTAAAGCAGAGGACACAGCATGGGGTGTGCTGTGCATTAGTTCAAATTTCATGCTTGAAGGTTTTGGATTTGGTTGTGCCAGCTATTTGTAATTTCAGAGTTAGTTTGTGCATAAAGTATTTTATACATTTTTAGTAACTACCAGCTAGTTCCAAACTAGCTTATTTAGATTGCACCATTACAACTTAAAAAATGTTTTCTCAAGGCAACACTTGAGTAAAGCAATCAACTATTTAAACAAATGTTACTATGGCATTAAATGCTGTATCTTCCAAAAATTATATTTTTTGGGAATATGTGGGAAATATTAAACCCAGATTCATGGCAGTTCATGAAATAGTCATGAAATTTAATATATCTATATATATCTATATATATATATATATATAGATATATATATAGCTTACCCTGTTAGCACCTGCTACTGCCAATGTTACTGAGAAAAATGCATAAAACAGCTTGCAAGCTTATTCAATCTGTATCTATGGAGCTGTGTGAAAGTTAATCAGGGATTCTTTCTAAGAAATGGAACAAAACCAGCTGATGCATCATGGCAGGTGGCTGGAAATAAAGCTGCTAACATTCGCTAGCCTGATTCACTCAACACTCAACAATTCATTAAAACTTCATAAAAACTCTGCTTTTAATCCTGCTGCTTTGGTTGTTAAACTGTCACATTCAGTCAGTCTGTCAGTCAAATTATCAGGTTTTCTCATGTTCTTCACACAAGTTCTTCACACATCAAGTCAGTTGATCCTCCAGTCCGCCCACCAGACTGACGCGGACCACTGACTGCACTGATAAAATTAAAATGAAGAAAGAAAAACAAGGATAAAATCTTGTGATTAAATGTTGAGTAATGTGGCAGTTATACTTAAAAATGAATAACAAATTATAAAAAAACATTACAGCTTCTGTGCTCCCGCGTCCCGACTGACAGAAAAAAAAACATGGTACAGGCATGAAAGATACTTCCAATTGAAATATATTAGTTTGGAAGTCGTGCTGAGTGTCACGAAAAAAATGGAAAATTCATGTCCATGTATACAAACCTATAGATTCAATTTCGTGACTATTTCACAAACTGCTGTGAGACTGGGTTATGTAATTATTGTGTTATTATGGTGAGCTGTAATTTAAAGTCTTCTGAGTTTACATCATTTTTAAACAGCATTTTATCAAGTGTCAGGTCAGATATTCCGAAGGACCTCTTAAGGTATCAGCAAGCTACAGTTAGCTTAGTCTGTTGGCTTGTAGCTTACTTCCAAAACCGACGATATATAAAACTCAAGGTTTTATAAACATAGGTATAACTTTTATAAGTGCATTTATGGAGAAATATTTGTGTTTCACTGTTGTATCATGCAGTTTAGAATGAGAGGGGAATATTTCATTATGCAAAACGTTATTAGGTCATTGTAGTGTTATTTTTGTGAAATGTCATTTAAAATCTTACCATTTTACAGCATTATTAAATGGACAGATGTGACCATATTCCATGTGACCTCTTTTACTCCTTACTCTAAACGTGTTAGCAAGCTAATGGTACTTTTGTCTGTTAATTCAGTTAATACTAGCGACACAAGAGGTCGACCTGGAAGTTAGTAGGTGTAAATGTCAAGTAACAACTTATTTCTAATTAATTCAGTGATGCATGCTTAAATCTCTATTTTGTTAACACAGTATAACTAGGCTAAGAACTGGTGCAACTAGTCCCATTCTTGCAATCTGTTTAGCTTAAATTTAACTTAAAAAGCTAAACCTTTTTGCATTTCCCATTTTATCTTTATGCATACAAACTGTGGATTATGTGGGGTCTAAATGTAACCTGTCTCAGCCTTCTCTGCCCTGCTGAGAAAAAAGAAGAGAGACTCTGACTGGCTGCCCAGAGCCTCAGTACAGACACACACAATGGTCTGGAAGCATAAGAGGGAATGAGAAAAGTCCGCTCCGGGGCAGGGACTCTTTATGTGTGTGTGTCTTTTATGTCAGCGTGTGAGGAAATTTTGGAAAGGGAATTTGTGCAAGCATGCAAACCTCTACAAGTATCTATGCATGTGTGTGTTTTTGTTTGTGCGTGCGTGTGTGTCATGTATACGTATGTACATGTGCACATTGGCTCCCCGTGACCCTCAAGGGCAGAAAAGCAGAAGAATGAGAGTGTATAATAATAATACTGCAGGGTCCCCTGAGCAGTGTGTAAATATGGATACAATGGAAATGCACTTTGCAATTATGGCTGGCTTCATGCATTTTTCACTCGCTGGGAGTACAGGGAGAGAGGGGGAGATTAAAGTGAGAGAAGGGGAGAGACTCAGAAAAGAAAACACGAGAGGGGCAACTGGGAGAGGAATAAAATGGAAGAGGGTGGTAGAAAGAAAGAGGAGGGGGACAAAGATGTGGAAGAAAAGAACATTTATAGAGGACAGAGTAAAAAAAAGGAGGAATAGAAGACGTAGGACAGAGGGAGATAATTGCAAAACAAAGAGGACAAGGACTGGAAGCAGAGTTGAAAGAAAAGGAAGAAAGGAAGAGAAAGAGGAAAGTCATGTCATGCACAAAAACAGACAGACACAAGGGTGTGCTCTCTCCCTTTTTTTTTGCCTCTTTCTGACACATACACACACACACACACACATGCGCGCGCACACACACACACGCTAATCTCTATTCTCTAAATCCTGAAATGCCTGATTGGTTATCACAGAATTCAGAGGAGGTTTTTTATGTCTTACACTAGCATATCACCACACGCTGTCACCCTCTTTCCTGCCACACACACACACACACACACACGCACGCACAGGCACACTGCTTTTCTGTCATCTTGTCACCCCCCTGCCAAGAGCACGGGGGGAAAAACACTATTCGGCTTTGGGAAACAAATTAATTCACGTGTCGGGGATCAACTCTCTGACTGGGAGCTAGCATAAAGCCTCTGACAGCACTGCCACTCTTCTCCCCAGAGCATTTTATGAAAACTTGTTTTGGGAAGTCGAACTTTAATGCTGCATCCAATTAATCCCTGTGAAACAAACATGACGTTTTAGCTCATGCTACAGTGCAAAAGTGGAGCTACAGTGTGACATTTCTCGTCTCTGAACTTCAAAAATTGTAGAGCTACAACCTCCGCTTAGTGAAGTGACTTGCATTTTGTTTTTTACTTTGATCTCTCAGCTCTGC
Source organism: Thunnus maccoyii (assembly GCF_910596095.1). Lineage (NCBI taxonomy): Eukaryota > Metazoa > Chordata > Actinopteri > Scombriformes > Scombridae > Thunnus > Thunnus maccoyii. Next base: position 15,875,171 of record NC_056553.1, read on the forward strand.
AGCTGCACAATTTTAGTATTCAGTGAGTGCACTCTAAAGTCAGGGAGAATTCACTCTCAATCAATGCCCTTTATCATAAGCCCAAACACTTTCAACACCGACAGCTCCAAACTGAATAGGAAGTGAGGACAATCAAAGCACGCAGCAAAAATCACAGTGGGTCGTCAGGCAATGAAACTCATTGAAACATAACTACTCCAGCAGTAATCCTGGCACTATTTGACTCTGGCATTGTGAACTAAAGAGGGACTGTGCCAATGATAACGTTCTTTCACAAAGATGCCCATAAAAGTCATTAGAAAAGTATTTGCTGAGAGATAATGACTCAGTATGTCATCCTAAAATTCGGAGCAGAAAGGTAGTTTGTTAGATTTGCGAAGGGGAATAAAGGAAAGAAAGCTATTAAAATATTCAGTCATCTGCTGCTACTATAAGACACTTCAGGGAATTGCAAAAAAATCCTGCAGTGCTAGCAAAAGGCAAACAAAGTTGGATTTCAAAATAACACTTGAAGGCCTACTGGGGTGATTGATTTGTCTCACAGTTGAAGTTTTGAAGGTGAAGAACAGTGTGACCGATCAAACATCCTTTGAATCAGGGTGTCCACTTTTAGTGGCATTCATAATCCCATGATCTACCTATTCAATTAGAGACTGAAATCCTCTTTTTTTACTGTAATATGCCTCTCACCTCTGGTGCAGAACGGGCCATCATAGGCGGTGGCGGTGCAGTCACACAAGTACCCGTTGTACCTCTCCACACACTTTCCTCCGTTGCGGCAGTACATCCCATAACTTGTACAGTGACCTTGGCAACCGGGCTTGACCCCAGGCGTGACCTTGGCTCTCTCTTCCAGGTCGAGGGTGATGCCGTTCATCCGTAGGGCCCGGATACAGCCCAGGAACCCCCTCTGGCCACCTGCAGCACCTGAGGAGCGAGGGAGAGGAGTGAAGGTGGCGTCGATATAGTGAGAATATGTAGCATTGGGGAGTAAGTGAGATAGGTAAGAAAACAAATAAAGAGACGAAAGGGAGGACAAAACGGAAGTCAGGGTCACAAAAGTCATTCTGAATGCAAGAGGCTCTGCTTTAATCTCTTTTAGAAATGTTAATATCCTAACGCCTGGAGGAAGACACTGATGTCACGTTAATTGTTCCGACTGTGACGCCGTTCTTCAAACAACCTTCAACTCATTTGATTTCTTCACTAATTAGAACAGCCTAATGAGCACTATGTCTTAATGAACATCTCACAAGCACATACACACGTAGAAGAATGCAGGCATGAACGTAAACTACATGGCAAACATCACACACAGCCTTCTTGATTTGAACAAGTCAATATAAGCATTAATGCTTAGCCTTGGGGTGTCGATAGCCATTCCTCTAAAGTGCTTCCATTGTCATTCTGGCTTTGCACCATTACAGTCTAACTACCCATTAACTTGGACAGAGTAGGGGCGTTAAATAGATTAATGTGCACCCAAATGACTATAGCAATAAACACACTCATAAACATACACCCACAGGTATAGATTCAAACATTCACGAGCAGAAACACAAAACACAGTTACACTGTACGGATACAGTAAACACACAACAACATGCGCATGCACATGCACCCTATCATTAACGAGAGCCAGGGGGCATTTTAGTTATTAAAATCTCTCAATGGCATCCTTTAGATTACAGAGAAGTGTCCATTCAAGACTTTAACACACACACACACACACACACACACACATTCAGAAATACACACAGTGTAGTGTTTCCATTACTTCAGAGGACATTACATTGACTTACATTGATTTCCTGGAGACTTATCCTAACCTTTGCCATAACTACTACTTGCCTAACCCTTACCCTAACATGAACATGACCCTAAACTAAACTTACCTTAACTTGAAATCAACCCTAAAATGAATGATTTACGTTAAGAGGACTTGCTTTTTGTCCCCGTAAAGGCGGCAAGTCCCATCAACATGAGGAATACCACACACACACACACACACACACACACAAAAACACACACCTGCTAACTTAGCCACACAGGGATAACACTCATATAATAAGATTACTAATACATGTAATTTGATTTTATCCAGCCAATACATTATTCACATATCAGGATGCAGCTGGGCTTTCGCTTGCTTTCTCCACTTTCCAATCCCACAACGGATTAGACTTTTAGTACACCTGTTAATTAATCTATTTTGTACCGCTGATTGGCTGGAGGTTTCTGCCACCTGTTTACTCAGGTCTAAATCAGTCTCTGATTAAACGGACAGCAGGCTCTGAGGCCTGCGGAGACTGCAGCGGACACGTACACAGGTACACACAGGTGTGTTCAGATTCTGTATTAATCATAAATTATAGGCAACAGAGCCTGACTGATACTGACTGCAATCAATATTAACTTTCACTATATATATTGTTATTGGTGAATATGGTGCCATATATGCAAAAAGAAAATGCTTTATATAATATTTTGAAGGATACATTTTTATTTAAGTTACTGTCTTCTTTGATTATTAAGCTTATTTTTCAATTGTAAAATATTTTTTGTTGCAATCAAATTTGGGGGCTCAAAAATCTTGATGTTGTATGTTTAGTGGCTTTATAAATGTCAATATCAGTATCTGTCTTAAAAATCAAGAATCGGTCCGGCTCTAGCATGTACACACACACACACACACAAACAAAAAGACACAAAACAGCACAACCGCACATTACTGCATAGAAAAACAAACACACATGCAGCATGTGTAGGCACTCATTTATTTATGTGTGACTCTAGGGTATGTCACCCTGTAATGATGTGCTAATGAGGAAACATGTTATATTCATTAGTATTCAAATAAACACACACACACACAACATGCAACAGGCAAATTCCCAATTAAAAGAGAGGACCAGTCTACAGTTAAGTGTCAAGCTTTAAAATTGATATAACCTTTTTGACCTTCACCATGTGTGTGGATATGTTGGTATGTAATCTACATTTCTGAGTAATGATGAGCTGGTAATGATGCACTTAAATACTGTAAAAAGTCAATAGACACACAGTAAGCATGTATATATGTGTTGCAGATACAATACCCTAATTTTTTTTTTTTTTTTTTACTAATATGCTGCACAGCTGTTCAACCATTACCATCGTATAACAGAATGATGGTACTATGTCCCATTTGGTCTTTTTGCTGAATAAATCACCACAAGAGTGTGTATTCACTCCATGTTTATATGGGGTGCTCTTAAGGATGCCATTTGTATTGGTTTAAGATGGGTATTTTTGATTCACATGGTCTAAATGCCATTTCAAAAGCCTTTCTAACCCACTGGCATTTTCCAGGGGGGAGATATTATCATAGAAATCCCATTTTACCAGCCCAGTGCTTCATATCTGTTGGTTCACAGCAATGTTATCTCACTTAAAGGGGCATAATGGGCTTACTTCTGATGGATCCTTGCATGAAAAATGTACTTGTGTACTGAAATAAGTCTGAGTCTACAGTAATTGCTCACACCTATGTGTGAATGTGTAGAATGAATCAAAAAAAGGAGCGGTACGAGGACATGAGCGGTTACCTTTCAGAATATTAATCCTGGCTACCGTTAACTCACCGCTGGTGTTGGAGTTGCAACTGAATAAGATGCAACAAAATACACTCTCTATTTGAACCGTAGGTGAGATCTGTGAGTGTGTGTTGGCATGTACTGTGAAAAATGAAGTTGTCGTCTCTGAATCAGTGTCACAGAGACATTTCATTGTACTCATTAAATGTTACCTACTGTCTTGGCAGGTGAGCGAGGCTGGTTTCCCTGTGACAGGTGTCGTACACATGCAGTGAGTAGCAACAAGCAAGATGTCGATCCATTTAGACAGAGGCGAGAAAAAGAAAAAAAAAAAGAAAGTAGAAAAAGAAAGACAAAACATCCAACCATAAGAGAATTGAGCAATAACATGCAAAATCATTAAAAAAAAGCGTGATAGTGAGCATCAATCGAGAGGGAAATCAAAAGAACAGATGGCGGCATTAAATGAATAAAATGTGGCAAAGATTTATATGCATGTATGAAGTGAATTGGAGAGCTAAAAGTTAACAGTGTGAAGTAAATGACAGCAGGCTGATGGTATAACATTTACTCTCAAGGCCATTAGAGCAAATGAGCCACTGTGCAGTAAACACTAAAGCAATCAAATACTTGATGAGGAGCATATTGATTGAGAAAGCGAGAAGGAGATGATACAGAGACGGATATCAGAATGGTGTGTTTATGTGAAATGATGCCTAGTGTGTTTTCCTTTTTTTCCTCTTCCATCAAATATTGCAAAACAAAGATGGCTGCAGCAGAATTCTAAGTTGTATTTAGTTTAGGTTTTTGATTTGCATTTTTTTTTTCCTAGCAGCCAAATCAATATTAATCAGAGACAACGTGTGAAGTGGCAAAAGACATTCTATTACCCGGAAGAATAGAGACGATGTCAGACAAAATCTTGATGCCAGTTTAGCTGCAGTGCTCTCCTCTCTCTTTCCAAATCTCTGGATCAAACACAAAAAGATCTCTATCTTTTTTTGGATGTCAGAAGCCAAATCTAAACCACTTCCCTTTAGTCGTTGGGTCACTTCCTGTGTGCCACACTGTAACTTCCCAAAAGCAATCCTCAAATGAGGATTAACCAGGGATTAGAGATCAGATATGAGAAATATGAGAAGAATCTGTCCCCTTGGTGGCTGTTGTTACATACAAGTCTTCCCCTGCTTTCTCTCTATCTGACACAGAGCAGGCCTGAGCCTCCTGTTTTCCTTCGACAGGAAAATAAGTCAGGATATAGGCATGCAAATGAGGCGGCCGGGGCCCTATCTAGCAGCCATTACCTTCCCGGTTTCATAGCCGCGAGTCGCACAATGACAAAACCTTTCTCACCCTTTTCCATTTCACTAAATGAAAGTACAAATACACTGAGAGGCAAATTGGGACATGATAAGGTGAGGATGTTTCAGCAGCGTTTGAATCAGCAAAAGTGATGAGACAATGAAATTATATTACAAACGGGGATTGGGGGGGGGGGGGGGGGGGGGGGGTTAAGGCTATCACATCGAGATGCCTGATTGGAATTTGGAACAATCTCCTTTGGGCAGAACTTTTTTCTACGAGATAGTAGGAGCTCTGTGATCCGCCTCAGCACTTTTCCCTCCATCCGCAAATCCCTAAAACTATTTTAGCCCGGGAGTTTGGTTTATAGACTATTGACAGCTCAGCACAAAAGATAGTGTGAGACAGAGAAGTGAAAGCATAGGGAGAAAAAAGCCAAGATCTTCTGCCATTTGTACTCCTGATGAGGTTGACAGACATTGTGTGGAGAGGTAGACTGCGCCATAAGGACCACAGCAGAGCTCTTTAACAAAATGTAAGCATAATAAGCATGATAATAAGGCCTAATAGGAGGGGAGTCAGTGGGCTGATATCCTTTTTGTGCAATAATAGTTTTTTAATCTAAAGAAAAATAAATGCTGAGTCAAAGTATTCATGTGTCAAAGAAACGACCTCACCAAGTGAATTTAGTGAGTTTTAGTCACACACCCTCACAGCCGGCACAGAGGCTTAGCAAACTACTAATTTAACTTTATTAAAACATCCTCTCACTTACCGAGGACGTGCGTGTGTCCACATATGTGCATATTATTAAATGTGAAACTCCTGTGTGAGTGTGTGTGCTGGATTAAATTTAAGTTAATTAGCAGTGGCTGTGGCTAAGCTGGACCGAAGCCTCTTAAGAGAGAACACAGACTGATTTCTACTAAAGGCTGGTACATCTTTAACTTGTGAAACAATCCTACGTCCTCGCGGCAGATGTCTGTATCTGAGGGTGGCGTTACTGGGAATACTGACAGTACAGAAAGATTTTTAATTAACAATTCAATCCAATAACATGGATGATGTGTACTTAGACGCTTGCTTTCCACACATAAGCGCTCATAATTATGGTGTGTTTGCCTTTGAGTGTCCCTTCTACACAAAGCGGATTTAAATGGTCAAATTGCAATCAAATGTGTGTATGTGAGTCATTCTTACACATAAGGATTAATTGTTTGTATAGAGTGGAAGGGTGTGTGTCTGTGACTTACCCACATAGAGCTGGCTGAACAGCTCTAGCCGTGTGTGCCCCTGTGCAGGGGCAAGCTGAGATGCCCGATAGGTCTGATCCAACTGAAGGACGGCCTCTTTAACACTCCGCTCGGCCATCACGCGGTGCCACTGGTCATCATTGAGGGGCATGGCCGAATGCACCGTTAACTCCACAGGTCCATTTCCGACATCGAAGGAGAAGGAGACAACTTTAGGAGCTGCAGGGAGAGTGTGAGGGAAAGAGAGAAATCTTAGTCAAAGTCATTTCTAAAACCACATGAAACGCATAACTCCCCGTTCTGTCATAGTCCACTCTATAGGTAAATATGCGTTCAATTTCTAATCTAATGGCTCATTTATTTCGAGTCCATTCATTTGGCTTGTATAGATTTCAGCTTTGCAATACACGACTGCTCACAGCTCTGGACAGGACTAATCTCACAGGCAGTCGATACAAGCCAGGAACTGTTGGTTTTGCATGACATAATATTATATTGCAGCAGCTGCGGCACTCCGGCTGTTTCCGTGTGTTTTTAGTGTTCTTAAACTAGAGTTTTGTTGGAAAGAAGAAAAGGCAAAGAGGTGGGGAGGGAACAGAGAAAGAGTTAAAGATAAATGACAGAGAGAGTGTGTAAATGAGCAGGAGAGAGATGGAAAGGCAGACAGAAAAATGAAACTGTGCCATACGGTCTTGTTTTTCTGCATTATTAATTTGTGTGCATGTGTGTGTGTGTGTGCATGTGTGTTGTGGGGAATTATTAGCATGTTGAAATGCTAATACACTTTAGTGTTTCCCCGTAGTTCAGTTACCTAATATTGCAACAGACCAACAGGGGGCACTGTTATACCTTTTATGACCAGGGTAGATTAAACACCAATGTTTCATTGATATTTCTGAATTACTGTGTGTGTGTGTGTGTGTGTGTGTGTGTTTGAGCCTACCACCTGTCCACTCCAGATGTTTTTGCTACTGCAAAGGCGAGGTCACTGTCTGATGCCTTTTAACCTCTCTGTAGGGAACAGTGATCAATCTATGTGTAGGCATGTCATAAAAGAAAAGGAGTTGGGAAAATAGACAGAGAAGGTTTGCATGTGTTGTGTGTGTTCAATTATCTCTTACGTTACCTCACCTTGATACAGTCAGATACGTTATCTCCACAAGTCTAAATATGTTACTGTTTAAATGATTAAAAACAAATAAAAGCCGAATGACAGGTCTCTCCTCTGTCTTAAAAGACACTGCTGATTTACATTCATAGTTTTAGTTGTAGTCAATGCCTCTGACTAAACATTGTGTTTGTAAGAGAGATGTTCAATGAATACTTGTTGCTGTAAAATGTCAATGGAATCCTTTTGCCTTGAACTATAAAGGGAATGAAGCAACAGTGAGGAAACAACGAGGAAATGATTTTTCCTGCTGGAAAGATGATTTACAATCGTCAAATTAAAACCCGATTTGACTCTTTTCTCAATGTCTGACCCTACTGCGAGACCGCTGAATAAAAGATGTATATTCTGGGTGGCGCCATATGGAGGTTATTGGCACCAGTGTGCTGCAGTCATAGAAATGATAAATAACCACTCCATGGCGCTATATGTTGCTGGTTCATTATGGCTTCATTAGGCTCAGATATTAGAGTGGATACTTTTATGTAGTAGTCGATGGGGAAATTAACTTTCATTTTTCCCCTTTTGCCTAATCAATATGCCTGGTCTTTTTCTCCTTTTCATATCGCTTTCATCTAATTATCTTTTTTCATTTCCATTCTTTCACCTCTCGCATCCCTTCTACAGTATCTACAGTACACCCATTGCCTCACTTTCTTTACTAACTTCTCTCATGTTTGAATTCTTTGTTTGCTTGTCCTTTCATTTCTTTCCTCCTTTTATCCACCCACCATCCCTTGAGTCCATTACCCATTTCCTGTGCATTCCTTCCTTTATTCTTTACTGCTTGCTTGCATTCACTCACCCATCCCCTATCAATCAGCTTGTCATTGTGCCCTCCCTCCCATCATTCCTTCCTCCTTTACTTTCTTCCTTGATTCCTTTCTTGTAGACATTATATCATTAGACGAGATGCAAAGACACCAGATATCTCACGGATGTGCTGAGTGCATTAACCTATAAGATAAATCTAAAAAAGCGCTTAAACATTCAACTACCCACAATACATCACACAGACAAACACAGACACACATAGGATAAGACCTCTGACAGGCTTTAGTACACTGAATTAATGATGTCTGTATGCAAAGTGCAGGTCTGCAGGGCAGGGAGGAGTGACATCAGTTATTCTAAATGCTGAAAGAAAGCCAAACATATATCAGAGTACTGCACTAGCAACAAAGTTACAGCAATGCTGCTATAGCGGCACTGAACAGTGTGGGTGTGTGCGTTTGATTATTTGTGTGTTGTTTTAGCAGCTCTGTAAAGCAAGACGGATGTCCTACAACTTTCTTTTTTATACTCTGCCCACAGGCAGGAATGAAAACTAAAGCGCCCTCAGAGCACAAAGCTCGCCTCATCTATTTGCATAGCCGTGATGGATGTCATAAGTGTTAATGTGTGTGTGAATGTAATTTTCTGTTTGTGCATATACTTGCAATGTTGGCCCAGAGAAATCCCAGCAGAGCTTTTTATTTTTGTTATTTGTTTTTCTATTAATCTTTTAATATGGAGGCTGAAAGAGCCGAGCTCTAAATTATGTGTCAGCACAGCACCAAAAAAACAATGATAAATAGTGATAGAGATTGTGTATGTCTCTGTGATAGGGATCACTGCATGTGTGGGTGTACATATGTATGCGTGTTTGTCTACAGTGAAGCTCTATTTGGCTGCTCTTCATCTATTTTCGGATGGCTGGCAGTGTATTATCTCTTCGATCCCTTTTCTGTTATACTTGCTAATTCTTTGTTGTCTGTCTCATTCGCTTTGTTAGCCTTTTGCTCTGTGCTTTTCACTCCCTGGACGACTGGAACACAGTCTGGAACCTTTCAGGAGGGAAAGTCTATTTAAGCTCAGCCAAACTCTTGACTGTCACAGCAAACCTGCTGCTGTAGAGGCTGAAACATGATTTAAAGCAACTTCTAAAAAAAGCAAAGCATCTTTGTAACAGAGCAGCTCTTCAAATATAACTTTTTTATGCTTATCAGCTAAACTTTCTCAGTGTGTACAGATATAGAGGTAAAGATGAACTTTTGACAGTTTTCTGAAGAAGAGTCTATATAAAAGTCTTAGTAGTGGCTGGTTGCTTTTTTCTTTAGTAGATAAGCAGATATTGCTTTAACAATTCAGAAACACCTGACAGCATTAAAAAGCTGGAGCTGCATAAATGACTGCTAAACTTCACATGTAAACTTTGTCTGTCTCCTCTTCACACAACAAGGTCAATAACACAGTTTTATAAGCCAGGGTCTCCAGGCAGGAGAGTGAAGTTCTCAGCTGGATCCCTGACTGAAAATATTTTTAACCTTTGGGCAAGACTATCATCTGAAAATGCAGCCTCTTAAGGACTCAAAACATGGTGCATACATACTTTCCACAGAGTCACAGACAGGCCAAAAGTAAAGCATTTCTGTATTTAAGGACTTTTCTATCTGTCCTCAATCCTGTTAGCAGCCCAGTTCACACACGTCTTCAGTGCTGCCTCTCAAATGTGTCTACTTCTTTCTATTAAGATTCAAAGAGGAGTAGCATTCACCCAATGACTTTGAATCTGCTGAGGTCACAGTAATGTGTGTTTTATACAAGGTTGCGGGTGTGTATCTATGAGTGTGTGTGTATATGCTTTGAGCTCTTGCAATAGCACAGCTACTGTATGCTATTCTGGCCTAATGCTAGTTATTTCATGCCCTGACTGGATTGCAGCAGATATAGTTTTTGCACTAGCGAGAGGGCAGAGATTATGTGTGTGCTTATGTGTGAGCGAGCGTGTAAGTGTGTGTGTGTGTGTGTGTGTGCATGCGGGTTGTTTTGCGATTGTGTGTCTAACCGTGTGCTGTGGGGCAAAATGCAAGATGATAGCAAGGCAGAGGAGAGAGGAAATCGATGTGGGGGCATTTTGAAAGCCTCAGGAGACACACACGCACACACACTCCCTATCTCCTCTGCCCTGCTGTGCAGCCGTGACAGAATAGATACTTACTGTATCTTTGTGTGTTTCTGTGTGCACGTTTAGAAGACAAACACCAACCCCCTTTGGCAAACTTCTCACTGTACGTGCGTGTCCAGTATAGTATCAGCGCATTGGGTTTTTTTTTGTTCTTTTTGGCAAAAAATAAGTGTCTGTGAATGTATATGCTTGTTTTTTACTTTGTGCAAAACCATAGTTTAGCTTTAACAAAGACTTTGCAAAGAAAATAAAAATCTTGTGGAGCTTTTAGGCTGCATACCAGCTGACATAATGTCATTCAATGTAATGCTTTAGAAAGCACTTTGGCTCAAAAATCATGTGTCTAGTTTGTCTGTTCACTGGTTGGCATTCTGACACAAAGTGGCAGGTCAGGCATACCAGAAGGATATGGTCAATGAGTCCCTTTGACACCAAATGTTCAAATCCCTTTGAATTCCACTGGAATGCAATAACCATCTATCAACAACCACGTTGTGCCAAGAACACCCTTCACAATGCAGCTCAGTGATTAAACTGAGGAACATGATTTTGACATTCTTGATCAGAGTGGTTCTACCGCAGCCGCTGGGATGTTAACGTGAGCCACTGGAACATGATCACAGAAACATGCTGCATGACATGTCAATCATAAGTCCAGTACTTAAAGAACGTGAAATGTGGTGGTGCAAAGCTGTCCTGTTGTTTGCTATCCTGTCATTTCTTTCTTCGCTCCTTCAGAGCCATCTCTTCCATTTCCTCCTACTGTTTACCATTTTTTAAATCTAAAACCCTTCAAAGTATGATATTGTATTAGTTGTGTCTGTGTTTTTGTGCTCCTCATCTTGGCACGAGGCTGCATGAGGAAACAAGTGGTTGTCTGCATGCTAAGGATTACAATTTTTGGAAAATAAGATGAAAGTTAAGCTGCACATTGTCACCAGGTGTAATAATTTCAACAAACCAACAATTTACTCATTATACTGGCAGCTATACTGACCCTGTGTGTGTATGTGTGCGTACCTGCGTGTGTGTTGTGGCAGTAAAGGTTATGAGGGAGAACTTTTAAGAAGTTTAAACTCCTCTATTTGCAAGAATGTTTTGTTTTTTCTCTCTTTCTTTCTTTTTTTTTTTTTTAGAAAAATAGAGAGAGACGGAGGAAGAGAGACAGAGACTGTGTGTGTGTATGTGTGTGTCTAGGAGCTTGTGTTTTGTCATCCCTGAAAATGGGTGATTTGGTTAAACAGAGGTTCATAATGGACATAATTATCGCACACACCAATTACCTTAAATAAATGATTGCTCTCTCTTGCAATCACACAAAGTAGTGTGCCATAATCAGGAAGGCAAATGACTTGTTGCTGGTGTGTGCATCTGTTTATGTGTGTGTGTGTGTGTGATTCTATGTGTGTGTGTGTGTGTGTGTGTGTTTGGTGACAGATTGCACCCAGTGCTATCAGACTGACTGCTGGATTAAACCTCACACTAGGCTAGATAAAGAGTCACAGTGAAAGAGAGAAAAGGGGAGAAAAACACAGAGAGAAATGACTCTCATGCACATCCAGATGCATCTTACATTTGAGCTCCAAGCGGATGAAGTCAGTGTTGCCTAGGTTTTCCAGAAAGACGCCATAGGGTGCGCTGGTCTTGAAATAGAAGGAGATGTCGGCGCTGGTCTCACCTTGGAAGGTGGCAAAGTGCAGGTAGGATGACGGAGTGGTGAATGATGCAGCGTTCCAGTAGTTATCTGTGAAAAAAACACAAACAGATTCACAATTCTGAACCAGATAATCCCCATTAGCACTGTGGCAAACATTATAACCCATTCTAATCTGATAAAAAATACATTTATTGCAGTAGGATTTCATTTCAAATGTCTTTGCATCCATTTTCATTTCATTCCAATGAGCTATCAATCATTGATAAAACATTGTTATCTCATGCCCATAGTTTAATGGCTCATTTAATATCTCCTCAGTAAAAATGATTTCTATGCAGAGGTTTTAACGTAGCCTGTAATTTCCTGCAACCTCAATAATATTCAATAGAAAGATGATCATATCAAAATAGCAGAGAGGGCTCATTTCTTTTCTTCAACATGTGGACCTGAGAAGGGGACAAGGGTACGGGGCGAAATCGTTGCAGATTTTTGATAACAACTTTTCTAATGACTTTTGAATGAAGCGAAACCAGCGGCTGCTAATGAAGACAAAGTAGCAGCACGCTAAACAGCTGCTGATGAATTATCAGACTGTGGTTGATGAAGTGAATTCTCTGCTGTCTACTCGCCCCTCGCCATGTCTCTTTCTCGCTCCTATCACTCAACAAAGTCGAAGAGTAGGGGAGAAAAAAAAGAGCATGAGGAGGAGCGGTTAAAGACAAAAGAAGTGGAAAGAGGTCAGGCACGGGTGAGAGGATAGAGTATTGAAGAAGTGATGGAAAAGAGGAGAGTAAAGTCATGCAGAAGACAGATGACAGGAGAGGAGGAGGAAGTGGAGGGTGTGTGGACACCAGGAGGAGGAGGAGGAAAGTGAAGGCTAATTCGGTATCAGTGTGAGATGTCTTTGATGCCTCAGTGGATTGGCCTCAGACCATCCACCATAACCCTGGAAAGACAAAGAAACCATGCATATGTGTACAAAATAATCAATTAATCTTTTAGTCTAGAAGATGTCAGAAAACATCGAAAAATACCCATCACAATTTCCAAGAACAGAAGGTGATGTCTCAAATGGCTTGTTTTGTCTAACTAAGTCAAAAACCCAAAGGCAGTCAATTTATAATGATATAAAACAAAGAAAATCAAATTGTCTCATGTGAGATGCTGGATCCAGAGAACGTTTGGCATTTTTCTAGATAAATTATTTAAATGATTAATTAACTGATTGTTAAAATGTTGTCACTTAATTTGTTGGAACAATTCATTATTTTAAGCTTTTTTTGAGCTTCCCTTTGAGTGTCCATGTGTGAGCTTATTTCTGTTTGTGTGTGCAAATGCACTCACATGTGTTTTTAAGTATATTTGTGTGAGCATGTGCCTGTAAGTGTAGGTATGCACCACTGTCCGTGCATCTCTGTGCGTTTGTGTGTGTCTCCTGGTTCTGTGCGATAAGCGTTCCCCAATGACAGAGCTGAGCTCCTCCCCTCTCCTCTTCCCCTCACATCCTGTCACCAGGGGCAAGGGCAGATAGCGGCCAAGCACACACACACACACACACACACACACACACACACACACACACACACACACACACACACACACACACGACCACCTACTGATGCTGTCTTTGTGATTAGTGTGTTTGAAGTTGGAATACTGTTCATTTCTCTGCAGGAGGCACAGCCAATTACTGACCGGGGTTAATTCAGGACTAAACAGGAGGATGCCTGCAGAAGCCACAGAAACAAATAATTATGTGTTTACTATGGTGTTCTTTCATAGCAAGAAGGGAAACCAGTGCACTTAGTTGGTAACACTCACATGTACAATCACTGACAGAAGAATTGTTCTGATGATAGCAGCATATGTAGGGGCTTAAAGTTACAATATAACAATGGGATTTTAGAAGAAACAACCAAAAAGCAACAGATGGGGCACAGCTGTAAAGCAAATACACACAGTTCCACAAAGAATTTACTCAGTTTACTTGAAATCCTGAGTGGTTTTGTACACTGCATAAATAATATCTGCCCTAACAGTACAAATATGTGATGTATAACACTACAATTACATAAATTACATTGAAAAAGTCAAATATACTGTAATATGTGTATGCACTGGATGAGACCTTAAAAGCTTCGAGCAAGAGAGGGGAAAAAAAAAAACACTGACAAAGACACAGAAGCAAGAAGGACACAGGGATATAGAAATACAGCTGGAGGGCAAGTCACGCTTCAGAAGGAGGCAGTGAGAACAAGAGGAAAAAGGGGGACGTGGGAGGTTATAGAGAAAGGGCTCAAAAGAGATCTATGGTGGGAGAAGCAAAGGAGAACAAAAAATTACAAGTTGACAGAAACTGAGTGTTGGAGAAAACAATATTAGAGGAATAAACATGGAAACATCATAAACGTCTGATTGTCCGCATGCCAGATCAACAGATGTGACTGGTTGGCTTGGCTCTGTGGTACATTTTATCACTCCCATATCAAAATGTTTATCAATCAAATGTTTCAGAAACAGCACATAAATGTCTTTTTCAGAGCTGAGACACTGCAAATAATAGACTGTTAACGGTAATGCCCAGTAGCTTGATTCTTTAAGGTAAGACAAATTAAGTTTTTTCTACAGATTTAGTGACTCAAGTTCTACAAAATGAACTTGATGTGAACAAGCACCTGCCACACCATATATGAGGAGTCCAGCTTTGGTAGACGTGCAGTTCATTCATGTGTTACAGTAACCTCCTGTGTGCTATTGAGCAAGTTTTTCCTTATTTGAATGTAGCACATTCACAGCATAGAAAGAAGAAACCAGAAAGCCTTTTAGGGACTATGTCAATGGATAGCATTGTGAGCTTCCAAGACAAGCTAGTTTCAAATGGTAACTGAAGTGGTTTTCTTGATAAGCCACTTTTCTTTGTCTAATTGGTTCTCAAGGTGACACCAATGCAGAACTTCTCATCCTGTTGTCATATCTTATCCTGGATGTCCTTGGACTCATTGTGTGGTCCACTACAGTGGACTCATCATCTCAGATCATTTCAGATCTACTTTGAGTTATGGCCTCTGTTGCTGAGATACTCAATTGTTAGACGCCTCACTTACTGGAAGAAAAGGATAATGGTCAAGTGATACGATACAGTAAATATTAATTCATTTTCTTTGATCTTTCAAATTTTAGACCAAATGTTTTATATTCTCAAGAATCTTCTGCTGCTTGGTGGTGACCTCCAATCCCTCCTATTAAATTGTACCTAGAATTATGCCACTATTTGAAATACTTACAGAGCTTCTACTTTTTTAGTCAAAATGAATACAAAGAGACTGAGTGCAGCATACAAAGAATTTATAGTTAGTGTAGAAAGACCACTGATGTCTGAATGACAAGACCACTATGGATTAGCAGAAAGTAATAACACCAAATTGGCATACACATCACAACAGTTCACATTTGTCAACATTAAGCTTTACAGCTTTTATGTACAGGGTTGGTGGTGCAGTGATCACAGTGATTTTAATGCAAGAAAAGCCCAACCTGAACAAGTTTTCAAGAAAGAAAGAATTTCACAGCATGCATTACTATTACTGCTCAGTTAAGCTCAGTTCTGTGACTGGAGGATTTTATTTAGTTACTGTTTCCATTAATACAAATTGAGAGTGAAATCAATGTTGCTAAAAACATATTTTTAGCCATGCCTAGAGGTATGGCTCTATGTATGGTGATGTCGGTCTTTCGATCGGTTGGTCAGTCAGCCATTTTGATTCTTGAGACTTAAATATCTCAAGAAATCTTGGGTGGAATACGTTTAAATTTGGTACAGACATTTATGGTCCCCAGCAGATGAATGCGACTGACCTTGGTGATACTCTGACTCTGCTAGTGCCACCAGCAGGTTGACATTTTGTCTTTTAGTGAAGTCGCTTCACAACTATTAGCTTAAAGGTCCCTCTAAACGGTTTTGGGCTGTCTGAGATGAAAATTGACAATCGTAAGATGAACATGGTAAAATCTTTGGTTGTCATTCCTAGACCCCACTGTGAGACACGTCCACTGACGACCAACTTGGAGTTATGGTGACCAAAGACAGCCTCAGGCCAAATTCTGAATAACGTTTAGGGGGTAACACACTTGTTCTCCTTAATGTGTCCATGGCAAACAAAAACCAAAATGATAGAGGTGAAACAGGTGAAACATCATAGAGTTATGACTCGCCATGCATTTAGCGCACAATCTGACATGCTGTCTGACTGGCAGTCAACAGAATTGTTAGAAAAGATACTTTATCAGAGTAATTCCTGTATGTGATCAGTGGTTAGACAGCAAATGATTAGCAGCAGATGATGCATTGTGTGTGAAAGATCAGCTGTTATATGATCTCTGCTTTGCTGTTTACAGTCAGCATTTTAGAAGGTGAACAACACTGTCATTCCAAACATGGTTACATTAAGATAAAGGTGTGATGAAACCTCACTCTGTCTAAATATGTAAACCAATCACAAAAGGACCATAATTTAGCCAGACAACCCATGTTTTACTTCTCTTCAGGGAACAATAAAGAAGATGAATGACTCTAACAAAAAGAAACTAAGCAAGATAAGCAGCTACTCCAACCTCCTCTTAAATCATTATATTTTTTGTACGATATCAGTTGGTTCTCCTTATAGATAGATGTTTGTGAAGATCTCTTAAACCTATCAGTTTATTTGACTGAACAGTGGTTTTGCATACAACACAGCTGCTGATCTCTGGATTAGACCACAGGGACATGTGTTTAAAAAAAAAAAAAAAAGTCAAGCCCACCGAAGTGTAAAGGCGGACATGATGACAGATACAGTTTGGGGTGACGTTTGGATCTGGAAGCCAACTAGATGATTCATCTGTCTATGCTTGACCAGATGGGTTATGTGCCAGTACCAGCAGATGGTAAGGATGACTGCCTGCACTGTCTCGGGTCATTAACACTAGTGCAGTGCCTGTTCAAAACGTGCCTGTTCAGAACGGGCTGATTGATTATTATTTCTCAAGAACCGCATATGTATATATCAACTGACAAACATATCAATATATATATATATATATATATATATATATATATATATATATATATATCAATTAAAATGATACTGAATTAATAAATTAAATGGTTTAAATCCAGACAGATACTTCACCAGTGAGACTAAACAGAGGTTGAACCGTAGAAGAAGTTTACGGCCTTCCATTGGTTGATTCTGCTGCTAATGAAATGTGGCTGCGCTCCTATTGGCTAGTTCTACTGCCTCCGCCTCTCTTTCTTTCTCCTGTGTTTACTCGTTCTTTTCTCTTGGGCAGTTTAATTGAGTGGGGCACATACCAAGCGACTACCTCCGGGGCTGAAAAATGAGGCCAATGTGGAAGTGCCAAAAACCTGCATTCTATCTAATAGCCATCAGGGGGCGACTCCCCTGGCTGCAAAAAGAAGTCTGGTTGTATGGAAGTCTATGAGAAAATGTTCCTACTTCTCTCTTCATTTATTACATCAGTAAACTGTTTCCTAATGAGTTTATGGTCTCAATTGCTAGTTTCAAGTCTTCTTCAATACAGCATTGTGTTCATATTGTAAATTATGGCCCCATTTAGAGTAAAATAGACGATAAAGCAGCGTATGCTTTAAGGCCTGGCTACATTGTGATTTACAAGTCGCCAAGTCGCATTAGCATTATCATTGTTAACCATGGATTGTAAATGCACCGTGCTAACCAAGCTAGCAGCTAGCACTATGGTCATAGACTGGTCAGCTCCACCCTCTCGTTCAAATATGGTCACTTCTGGCTCCAAAAATCAAACATGGTGACAGCAAAATCCAAGATGGCGATGGTCAAATCACTACACTCGAGACTTCAAAACGGCAGTTTGCAAACCGGTGGGTGACATCACAGTGACTACGTCCATATTTTCATCCAAAGAACTTCACACTCGACACTGCACTTCCTTGGGTCCCCATCAATACATCCGCCAGGTATGAAGTAGATTGGATGAACGATTCTCGAGATATGTGAAGGACAAACATGCATACAGACAGTCAGAGATTCCTTGCTTTATAGAGAGAGACAGACATTTTCAGGGACACATGAAAACAAACACACATGCATGGATACACATTAAATATTTAAATTCATGCACACTGTTGGCTGCCAGCAGAACAGACTACACTTAACAACCTCATCCTCACACATATAACATGTACACAGTGTGAGCTCTAATATCACTGTACGTTTGTGACATTTAGAATCTCAGGCCTGCAAGAGCACTTATTAATCAGTTTGTTGGAGCAAACACATGCTGTGCCATCTAATTTAACATTTCCACTTGCTAGTTATTCTGCTACCGACTTCGGGTGCAAAGTTGGGAGGCTTTCCATCAAAGGACTAAGAATAGTCTCATCTAACAAGAGAGACAGCACCTATCTTGGAAGGTGATGCATCTGACTTAGAAAGTGCCCCTAAGGGCATGTTCTGATATCATTGTTCAAAACATAACATTTGAACCTACACAGTATATAGTTCTGCAGTTTGTTGAACAATGGTACATCAATTATATAGATCAATTATATTTTCTTCCTCGCTCATTTTCAAATTACTATTGAGACCTGTATTTCATCTCATCTGTATATAATTGAGACATCCGTGGTGTGTAATTTTATGGTCTAGGTACTGTATATTCTCAGTAAATGTAGCATTTGAATCTTCAGGTAATTAAGTTTCTCTCTGTCATTTGAGACCTGTGAAGCCTTTATCAATCTCATTTTGTAATTAAATTGCTTGTTATACATTTTTAGCACTCAATTTTCACAGCTCATAACTATAAATGGAGAGACAACAAGAAATTAAGTTTATCACAGAGAGAGAAATTGGCATCATTACTTCTTTTTTTTTAATAATAGCATTGAAACTTTCAACTTTCAAGTGAATCAATCAAGTGAATCATTACCTGGTAAGCAGCCACTCATCTATTTGCAATAATATGCATTTACAATATTAATGTAAATGGTCCATTTGCATTTTTTTCACAAATTTTCAAAGAAAAATTACAGATTTTGAAGAGGTATTTTGTGTACCACCCATTCATAATAACTTTGCTGCTGCAAAAAGAGCCCGACCAGTTCACAGTGAACAACGTTCTGTGATGTACAAAGCTCAGAAAATATTCCAATAAAATAAAGTGAAAAGAAAAATGAGGAGAAAATACAAATTAATTGCTGAGTCCCTTAAATAAGTACCAAAAAAGCCCAGCAAAAATTAAAAATACAAAGGGCATGTGTTGCAACCAGTATTTAAAATTAAAATTAGTATTAAAATTAGTTTTTCATTCGTCTTTTTTCCTTTTTAAACATAAACAGATGAATTCACAGACTTAATTTTTTTTACAAATAAAAATAATACACAATGAGCCCTGTACAATGAAACAGACTCACAATGCAATAAAAATCATGTTAGAATGACATAATTTACAAAGACATTATATGTGGGCATATGAACAGTGACAAATGGGTACAAAGTAATCAATTAGTTTTGAACTGTCACAGGTGACCCTTGTAAGGTTTCATTTGCGGTCAGTCATGAGGCCATGCATGTCTCATAGTAGGTGCATTACATTATAATAACAGAATATAGGCTGCTTTGCTTCATTTGCTGTCATTTATTTTCATTCCCATCGATTAAAATGTCCAAACCCTTTTAACATCAATAAATGGGACTAATTCCTCTCTGTCTGGCTGTGACTGTATAGGCTGCTATTAAACTAGCCATGGAAATGGGCTTCATTAATGCCAGAGCACGTACACACACAGACACACACACGCAGAAAGTTGCACTCTTACTTGCTCTTGCGCCCACCACAGAAAGATAGAAACACACACACACACACACACACACAGAATTGTGCACATGCAGCTACACACATACACAAGTACCTCCTTACTAAAACTTTCTCTGACTGCCTAAGACATTAGTCATTTGCCTATGAAAACCCATTATATGGCAGCCAATCATCATTGCTCTTACTGAGACAGAGCTCCATGCACAGTATGAGAAGCATCAATCATACACGGAGTACCTATTCACGTGTGAAATTTTTAATATATGTTTAATATGCCTTAATGGGCCAATGTATAATGTATGCTCCATGTTCCAGTGTCTTGGGCAGCACTATGGCAAACATACCTCAAAGTCATCTTCATTTTAAAGTTAGTTTGTTAATGTGGTGACTCAATATAAAAGAGGATAACTCTCTCTTTGTCTCTCACACACATTCAGACACACACAGTGGATAATAGAGTAAGACAAAGAGAATATGGCTCCTTCCAAGTGACAGATGGATCCATCTTTAGTAATTGTGCCTGCCATACTGCTACAAGATAGCCGCACAGACACACACACACACACGTACACACACACACAGATGTGATGTCATGGGTCATTAAATCATGGTTTGTTTGTATGTTGGCAGCTCTGTGATGAAGGGACATTAGTGAGAGTGACACCGGCTTGTTGATGAAAGGACCATAATGAGTGCGACACCAGTGAGGAGTGAGGGCAGGTGTTCTGTCATGTTCTTCGCCCTCGACAGAACCAGGCCACTTCTTGAGTCACGATCCTCTGTCTCCCTAACCTGCTGCCATTCCCTGAGTGGCTCTCTCCCTCTTTCTCCTTATGTGTGTGTGTGTGTGTGTGTGTGTGTGTGTGTGATTGTCCACAGGTGTGCCGGAGTCAGAACAGAGTCACACCAGCTGCACCTCATCTCAGTAATCAAGCCCTCTACAAATACTTAGCCCTGCCACTTCCACTCAGCCAGATCATAGACTGTGCTACCCATCAGTGTTACGACACTTCAAGCCACCTCTCCTCTTTTCTCGTTATTGCCTGTTTTCCATTGCTTAACCCTGTCTCCTGTCCCCTGTAGTATCGTCTGCTTTGGCTCTGGTCCTTGTCTCCTGTCCCTTGTTTTGTCAGCCCTGCTTCCCTACCCTGGACCCCCACTCTTCCCAGCTTCCAGCCCAAACCTCAGCCCGGGTTCCCAGCTTCCAACCCAAGCCTCAGCTTCAGGTTCCCAGCTACCAGCCTTAGCTCCAGGTTCCCAGCTACCAGCCCCAGCCTCCTAGCTACCTGCCCTAGCCCCAGTTTCCCAGCTACCAGCCTCAGCCCCAGGTTCCCAGCTACTAGCCCAAGCTTTCCCAGGCTTGCATTCCCTTTGTCTCGCCTTACAATAAATACCTTGTTCCTACCATATCCCTGTCTCCTAGCCTGTGTCTGCACTTGGGTTCAACTGCCCCACCCAACGTAACATCTTGTCCACCGGATGGATGGACATAAGGACAGATGAAAATGGGAATGTAGAACACAGCGGGTGAGGGATGAGTAAACAACATCTACAGTATGATATTCTTAGCAATGGATGCTCCTGTAGTTTTAAATCCAGCACAGTGTCTCTGTGACACAGGCAACATTCACATATCTGCAGTCACAGTGCACGGAGATTGTATAGTTCCTCTCTATTATTCCCTTTAGTATGAAAAATGAGCAGCCAACAGATAAAATATGACGCGTTATTATCGTAATGATCTCGCTGCCTTGCATTAAAGATTAAATCCATGTTTGCTTTTCCTCTCCACAGGATATTACTTTCCTTTAAGCTAAAGCCAGACATTCTGTTGTCATTAGGTATAAACTCTCAGTTCTTTCAATGGGGAATACATTTGGGAAGTCAGCATCAGATTGTGGTTGCTTTCACACCTGTAGATTGGTTTACTTTTTCCAGACAAAAGATGAAAATGATACATTGTTGCTTTTCACTTCTTGGCCATTTTTCATTCAAGGCACAATCAGGAGGGAAAAAAAGACTCATAGCTGGCCCGAGGCATATTAAGCAAACTAAGCAGTTTTTTTTGCTCCTGGCAGTCTCCAGGGACCCCCACAAACAGACTGTACGACAGGCCACAAAAGGACTTAAATACAACACAATAGAGGTTTTGCGGGTCCACTCGGTTATGAGGAACTGAGACTTGATATGCAACCCAAGACGAACGGTACTCAGTCTAATCAGGTCTGGTAGGGTCTCATTCTATGGTCACAGCTCTCGGGTCGATGTGTCAATATGTAACACTTGAGTGGATTCAAATGGATCTGAGCCTCCTCACCATCAGCTCTGATCCAGTGGTATGTCATAATGACTGCAGGACAAAATATTTTAGGGTAATCAGTATTACTTTTTGGAATTTGATATTAAATAGGTTAGAAAACGATTATCTTCTGTCTATTGCCTAGTTGGCAACAGAATGTTTTATTGTTACTGCAGAAGGTGAAAATTTCAGTTATTACTAAAAATCAGTTTTGAAGCATATTAAGAACTTGCTTTTAGAATTGGTTTATATGACTTTATGTTAACACTTAGAATATTATTATATCATTTATTTGACAGTGGTTGTCTATTGACTGATGGCAGTCAGTGTTGGTGTTTTGTCTATTTTAGGGTCTGTTTGGGTTGACAGCATTTTTCATCAGGTGTTATTGCCCATGAGCATATTTGTATTGGATCTAACTATGCTTGGCTCGGATCAGGTCTCCCTTTTAGAAAAAAATGTATTTATGCACAGCAGGTTTTCCACCGGTCCGTTTTGGATCAGATCCAACGTGGACCCATGCAGAGCTCAGCGACAAACACCAGCCGTATAGCATTGTGTCATTCAAAATGTGCTGGTAGCACACACCAGACACACCATACAGACAGGAGTAATCAAGGTGCAGAAACCTGGCTGTGCTGATTCCGGGAAGCAAATGTGATAAAATTGCTGCTTTTCTGGAGAGTTGACTTGACAGTGGTGTATCCTGACAGGTCGATAAGCATCAGCCCGCATCATCATCAAGTTGACTTACTGATGTCAAGTCGGCACCAGAGTGTGGGCTGACATAGAAAGCAACGGTTGCAGGTTTTATGACATGCAGCATAGTGTGTGTTACTCTCTAATGCGGCTGTGCAGCTACTGAATGTTTCCTTGTTATGGAAGCTATTCCTTATGGTTGTATGGCTTTACATCATTAGGATAAGATTTCCATTATCCATTTGAATTTTATGAGTTTCTGTGATGCACTTGAGATTCAGAATGCAAAATGCTTCATTTAGCCAAGTATAACAGATGCATCGGGAATGTGATGCAATTAATCCATGTCAACCTGACAGAAACACAGTACACACAGCAAGTAAGTCCAGGACAAAGTGCAACAGGAGTGGCTCATGAGTTAAGAGGAGAGAGAGGTGGTCATTATGGTAGAGCTGCAGAATCTGTGTATCTTCCAGTTGACCCAAAGTCCCACAGAGAGCAGTGTGTCGACACTGATTAGAAGAGTAGACAGGAAGAGAAACAGCAAGGATTAAACTGCCTTGGTGTGTGTGTGTTTCTACTGATATCTGATGTTTACCTGAAAAACAACCTAAACTACAGGGACTAGATGGAAGAGAATAAAAGGCTGAGAAAATGAGAGTTTAGATGAAAAGTCTCTGAATAGTTTAGATACCTTTATCTGGCCACACATGCATACATAACAAATGCATATGTGTACAGACTCAAAAACCAAGACACACACACACTGAAATGCACACAGTAATTTTCCACAGCAGAAAAACAGCCAAGATAAAGCAACACTTTCTCTGAATGATCTGCATGTGAGTATGAGCAATGTGTTATTTTCACACTCAAGTGCAACCCCAGAATAACAATGTGCTACAATTGTACTCCGCTATGCACGGAGTGTTTTCTCTTGTTCTCTCTCATGATAGTTTTTAATTAAGACCCCATTCAAAGCATCAGCAGCAAGTTCTGATAGTCAAAAGAGGTTTGTTACTTTCCAAAAGTTTGGCTCACAATGTATGAATGTATTGTAGACTCCCAACATATTCTGATAATGTTTCATTTCTTTTTTGGATTAGGGATGAACTTGTGTGAAGATAATGTAAAGACCCTTAATCTCTGATTTAATTTACCACGTCATTCATTTATTAAGGTAAAATAAAGCAGCCTTTACCACCTTTACAACACAGTGACACTTCTTAGTTTGATTTTTGGTGATAGAATAAACTCTTTAAAGATTTTAACTACTGTCAACACCTCATTGGCCTCTAAAATTTTCTGCTCTGTCTTCATCAACCTTAAAGAAATATAGTTTCTGGTTTTAATTGTGAGTATTTCAGCCAGAAAAAACTGGATGTCCTTGACCGACTCCACAGTATGGTAGGAGGTGTGTGCAGTAGGCCATGTAATACTGATTGCAAACAGTAGGAATTACTGCTACTGTTTACAAACTAGAGCGACAAGATGAAACCATATCATAAGGTTATGTGCATTTTGTGTAAATTCTTGCTTGTGTGAAGATAATATCGTAAAGATAATATAAAAAGTTTTCCCTTCACAGCCCCAGTGAATTGCACATCATGTACCTGTCATTTAGTTCAGATGAGGTTAATGTAGCCTGCCATCATCCTAAGAGGCTGAGCAGTTTGCTTACCAGTATTACATATTATTTCATGAGTAATTTTCACTTAGCACAGAAAAAATGCATTGAGAAAGGTTGAGTAAAGCAGAATGGAGGTAAAATTAAAACATACGACTTTTTGTAGGGCATAAGGCATTGCCAAACAACCTGAAAATGTTGTCCTACATCATCTCACTGACTTTCTGAAGGGATGATATCTTTTAGAGCTTCCAGTAACTCTTCAGCACCGAAGGTCATGAGCTGAAAGTTTCAGTTTCCTGACTGGCATGCCTTCAGTACACTTGTTATCAATTAAGAATGCAGAATTCTCAAAGCTAATTTATTCAGTTTTAATTGCATTTTGGAAACATTCCAGTCTGGTTTTTGGCTGCTTCACTGCAGACAGAGACAGCTCTCCTGAGGGTCACAAATGACCTTCTTTGGACAACAGATATAGGAGACTGCAGTTTTATTTATCTTGGATCTTGGTGCATCATTATCCATTATCCATGACACTACTTGACCTGCATCAGCAATGTGTTGGCATTTCAGACATAACACTACCGTGGTTCACTAGACGTCACACAGCAATCTGCTTCTCAATCAGTAACACAACCTTTATCTACTAATATACAGCCTATTGACCTTTGCTGTAAGCACCATCTAGTTTTCTCTATACATTCTTTCACAGAGTAAAATGATAAAAAAACATGTATTCATTCCATTGTTATACACCCAACTATTTCAAAAGTCTGCTTGAGTGCCATTAACTGTTTGTCCAGGAATTTCCTACAACTTCACATCAAACAGAAACTTTCACTGCCCCGACTAAAAGCTACACGCATTGTCAACAGGGGAATTTTAATAAGAACTGTATTAAAGAGACTGGAGGTGTTCTTTTGATTCAACCTTTAGTGATCCCTTCACAAAAGGTTATGCCGCCATGCCTGTACAACCAGCTGAGAATTATTTGGAAAAAGAAACCACTCCTCTCAGCAGCTGAGGTCATTAGTGCTCATATTTCCTCTCAATTAGGCCATTGCAATTTCAGTACTCCAGCCTCCCTCAAAGGTCCCTTTACACCTGCAGCTAATCCAGAATGCTCACTCCAGTTTTAATCGTCCTGCACAGGCTTCCCTGCGAGGTTTGGAGCTCTTTTGAGATCTCACTGATAATTCCAAAGCATAGAGTGGTTTAGCTCCAAGCTACAATACTGACCTTTTAACTCTCTTTGAATCAGGGCAAACCTTTGTGTCCTCAGGCAGAGACCTCCTGTCCGTTCCACAGTGTAGACTCATGGGGGCCAGGTCTCCATTAGACTTACAATATTGTGGATTATTAAACCAATTCATCAGTCCAGTACAATCTACAAATGTGCTTTTCGGACCAGTTCTTACATAGATTTCTGGACTATGTAGTACTGTTTTGTAATAGCTTTATCATAAATTAATAACTTTTATTATAATCAGCACAGCTGGAACAAGTCTATATCCAAATGCTTGGCTAAAACTAATAAGTCACTGATCGCTATCATTTATTAATTACATTTCCAACACCTTGTTCCTTCCTTCAGTCCTTTCTCATTTCCCCCAGGCCCTTACATTTCTTAAGTTGTGTTCCAGCCAAACATGGTGCTATGCAAATTGAGGTGAAGATGTGTCTGTGCCAGTTTTTTTTTCATGCTTATCCAAGGGCTTTATGAATCTTCTTCATAAATGTACAGAGACAGGAGTAAAATGGAGAGCAGGTGGAGGAAAACTGCAGGTGGAACAGGTTTCTGGTGAGTTCTGAGATCAGTCAGAGGCTGAGCTGTCACACCCAAAAAAACACAGACAAACTCTCCCACACACGGTCTGTTTCTAGCTGGCTTATAGCTAATTTCTATACAGCAGGTATATTGGCTGTTTGGAGCGAATAAACACAGAAAGCACACACAGTCCAGTAGTCAAATCTACGCAAATAAACCAAGGCAAAAATTCACTTTGCTCACACCATTAGGAACTTTCCAGGCCTGTCATTCACCACCTGTTCATCAGATAACCTCGGACTCTCCTGCCTTCCCAGTCACCACACCCCCCCGTTCATACATCAGTGTCAGTGTTGACAAAGTTATCATTGTGTTATAGCTATTCTGATTGTTGCCTGTCTGTGTTTTTGGGCAATTTTATGCCTTTATTAATGATTTGGACAGTAAAAAGATGACAGGAATAGAGGTGAAAAAGATGAGGAATGACATACAACAAAAATTCCCTGTTACCAGTACTCGTGTTTAGACCTGCTGCCAATTTATGAACTGCCTGGATTTATTTGCCTGATTGGACTGATTCCAGTTGTCAACCTGTAACCTGTATTTGACCACTGAATTGAGTAAATTTCGGTCTAATCTACTTGCTCCCCTGTGTTTTAGTGTGCATTTGGGTTGTATTTCCTTTTGCCCTATATCCTGAAAACTACAAATATACCACTGGATGCCTGTACTCAAGCTCAATATTCATCTTCACAAGTGAGTTTGTTCAGTTTCTGGTCAGTTTCCAATCATCAAATTGGATTCTGATGTAGTTGCATAACATTTGCCAAGTCGCCCATCACTGAAAATACAAGATATTGCAGCTCAGTGTTGCATGAAGAAGTACAACCCCACAATACATATGTATCCATGATCCACAACACTTACTATCTCCCTGGCAGCGAAGCGGTCCAACTGTCAGCTTGGCCTGAGAGCCCGGTCTGTTGGTGTCACCCACGGCAACCTGGCTGACTGGCAGGTGTTCCTTATACACCAAGAGACCAGAATCTTCTCTCCTGTAAGATGAATGAAAAGAAAAATAAGACAGAGCTAAGAGGAGAACCCAAATTCAAAATGGCACAACAACAACAGCAGTGAATCACGCTGTCTAGTGTCTTCTTGTGTTGTTTATCTGCCATTTAAGCATCTTTTGCTGTTTAGAAACCTACTTTTTAACTTTAAATTTTTTTGTTTGTGATCATATGCCACACACAGGGGACACATGTAGTGTGTTAATATACACCGTTTATAGTTGACAAACAGAAGTGCAGGCTAAAGTTTGGCTGGATCAAAAATATCCACTTCTAGAGGAGGCAGTGTAAGGATAGAAGAAAATGCATAAAGCATATAGTATTCCTTCCAATAACAGTAATAGATGTAATAATAAAAATGAGAGGGAGGAAAAACAGTCAGTACACATAGTGCAAAAACTTGTTAATGCAAAAGGATGGAATGTATCGTTAATACAATGTGAGATGATATATTTATAAACTGTTACTGTACATGGATGCACGGATGGATGGTTGGGTGGGTGGATAGGTGGTGTGACACTTAATGTACAGATAAGAAGTGTGAAACAGCAAAAATGATCTATTAAAAGATTTAAAATGAATCAATGAAATGACATGAATAATGGAATTCACTATTTTATCTTGAGACCTCATTAACTAGTCCACTGACAACATCATAACAGACAATAGTACAGGCATTAAATATTTAAATCACAGCTTTTAAAGTGGGAATGAGTTTGACATGTTATAAATTCTTCACCCAGCTATTTGATTTTAATTGTTTCACTCCAGTTTGGAAATTTAACACCAAGATCCAATATTTGGCTTTGTGTATTCATGCATGAGTCGATGTGAGCATGTGTGCATACATACGTGTGTGTGCATGTTTCTATGTGCAGCCAAAAATATGGGTAATGATTGGAAATAGTTATATTGGTAATATTTCAAAAACTCACTCAGCCAAACAATGAGACATTAATACATACAATATTAATGGAGAGAACAGGACAGAGTAAGATGCATTTGTAACCTCATCAGTTTTAGAAATGCGGAGGGAGACATGAAAGCAAATGAAATCTCTCCTTCTCACTATCACAGTAATTACTGACAGACAAACATACAGTATGCAGATGCATGCACACACCCACAGACAACGATGTAATTTATTTAATGAGACTATCCATCAGCTGGCTAAAAGAGCTTTGAAACACAAACTGTTGATTGTGGAGGCAAATATTCCTCTTAAATAAATGCATCACTGACGGTGGCATTCATCATTTAGTCACTTCAGTCTTTGAAGTTAGAAACCTCATCACACTGTCCAGCCGATGCAAATTTTGAGATGACGGATTGATGCAAACATTAGCGTTTGCAGTTATGACAATTTCAGTTTCGCCGCAGTGAAACTGCTCCATCAAAACATCCATATGTGTGACATATTTCACTTTTATGTTCAATCTTACTGTGGGAGTTATGCAGGGATTCAGAGATTTTTATACAGTGTCAGTCAAAATTAAACTCTCGACAACAGAACATGCACTTGCACAATAATAGCTGCTTAATAGGCACATTGACCTTTACAGATTAATTCTACCCTGAGACTATATTAGAAACATGTCTAAAATACAGTATAAATATTTAAAGTTGTGAAAGTTAAATACAAGTTCAACCAGTTCTTCTGACTAAGTGAAAATCTGTGGGTGGGCTAACTTAATCACAAACTTCTTCTTTTTATGTCCCTGATGACCCTTGAGCGAGGCATTTATCTCCCAACTCAGAGGTTCCCAACTCCAGGTCATGGACTGGCACATAAAGTTTTGGTCTCTATTAAGTTTAGTTTGTATGCTCGCCCACTCTCTCTCTCTCTCTCTGTACCAAGGCGAACTGGCCTGAGTCAGGAAGATAAATAGGAAGAGATCATGCCTGAAACTTCTTAATGAATTGTGGAGGACAATTACAACCCCAGCCAGCTCTCTAATAAACTGGATTAAAGATAAACTAAGTAAGGTGGTTATCAAGGTGTGTTAAACTAGTTAGCCAGGCATGCTAACCTTTGCAGTTTAAATTAGAACAGATTAACACACTGTTTAATTCATTCCTTAGACTTTTGCACTTGTGTTTCTGATTTTGGTTTCAGAAAGGCTAAAACAAAGACACCAGCTTCCAAACTCTTTGAACAGGGCTCCATGCATACTGCATCAGACTGTGGAAAAATCCAAAGCTTAACAGAGCTGCTGTGCCTTGTTATGGCTAAGCTATGACTGGAAAAAAGGACTTTAGCGAACGGTCAATTGCTATTGTGTGTCAAGTGTCAAATTTTTTTAAAGTAACACTTTTGAAGAAGAAACAAGATAATGACTATTTGCCATTGTCAGGTGAAATACTGGGTCAAATTGATTTCTTTAGACAGTAGGTCTACATGTGCCATAAAACCTCATGGCCAGATGTACTGTAGCGTTGGTGATGGAGAACCCTTGTAAAACTGAAGTGGGATGGATACAGCTGGATACTCAAAGGAGCATTAATCCCAATGCAGAGCAGAATGACGTAAATAAACAGATGTGCGGACTCAGCTGTGTGAATGTGTGACTGGTTGTGCTCTACTTCAGTGGGTGGATTTGGTGTGACTGAAAACCTTTCACTGCCAGCTGTTTCAGCAGGCTTTAACTGAAGTCATTGCCAAACTGAAACTTTGAGGGAGTTAATCAATATATTACAAATTGTTTGTGCTCCTGCTGAACTTTTAAACAATAGTCTAACTTACCAGTATGCGCTGTCAGCGTCACAGTTGCAGTCGTATTTGGGGTCAGAGCAGTTCCTGTCGATGCCACAGGCACATTTCTGGATGCCAGGTCCCGAGCCCCCCCAGTAGAAGTGCTTCTCGCTGCCCCGGCCCACCCACCACGTGTAGGGGGTCCCATCTGGGGAGGCAAACACAAAAAACAACAAAGTAAGTTCCTTTCAAGAAAGAAAAAACAGTTGTGTACCAATTGATTTTTCTGGCTGAATCAGTCTGTCCCTCACAGAGAACTACAGCAGAGACAAAAACACAAACTTTTCTGAGTGCAATAAAGTTGTGTTGAAA
The DNA here is from genome assembly GCF_910596095.1 of Thunnus maccoyii. Lineage (NCBI taxonomy): Eukaryota > Metazoa > Chordata > Actinopteri > Scombriformes > Scombridae > Thunnus > Thunnus maccoyii. The sequence continues at coordinate 15,905,454 of NC_056553.1, forward strand.
CTGTTGAAACTTCTTCCTATTACAAGTGATTAATTGTTAAATCGTTAACTGTTTGAGGCTTTTGTTGCATTAATGTGATTTATATTGACAACTAGCAGCTGCACAGTGAATCTAATTAATTTCTTTAATATGTTTTACACAGCTGGATGGTGAATTCCTTTGAGACTGGCAGGCACACTTAGTCACAGATCACGCCTGTGATTTTAGAGATCTCTTAAAACGCTGATTCAGGGCTGTATTTTAACACTCATCTTTTGCATTATTATATGTGAATCTGTGTGTATGCAATGAACAAGTTAGCATTGTTTGGTTGGTTGGTTGGTTGGTTGACAGACAAACGTGTTGTCGTGTGGCAGTGAAAGTGTGTTTGTTTTAATGAGTGGATAAAAGGTGAAGGATTGCCGCTTTTCAATAAAAAATGTAATATTGTTTTCTTTGCCTTGGATAACATGCTCTGGCATGGGACAGTAACTAGGCAGAGATAGGTGTAAATCTTTTGGTGCCTGGCAATATATCACAATAACAGCTGAGAAAATGAAACAATATTACGTTTCACTTCTTATTCCAGGAAAATAAGCAACGTTGTCAATATCGCTTTGTCAAATTCCATTAGAGACAATGAAATCTCCTGAGCCACATTTTTTACAGAAGGGGACTGAAGCAGACTTTTGATGCAGCGCAATTGCATTGAGATGTGTGATATACCGTATTATTATACTTTTGGATTTCAGAAGTAGAGCTAAACTCCAAGAGGAAGCAATAGATGTGTCTGTGTGTGTTTATATATATATATATATATATATATATATATATATATATATATATATATATATATATATATATATATATATATATATATATATATATATATATATATATATATATATATATATATATATTCTGTGTGTGTGTGTGTTTGGCCTGGGTGACATGTGGGTTTATTGTCCTCATAAAGAGAATTAGCCTCATCTCTCTTCAGGCCACTGTTCAGACAAGCCATTGTCAATAGGATTAACACTGCCTCCTCAAGGGACTTCCCAATCCGCTCCCTTTGAGTGTTCACGTATGTGTGTGTGTGTGTGTATGTGTGTTTGTGATGTTGCACTTCTATACGAGTGAGAACCAAGTTTGAGCTCAAGACCTTCACAGTTAGGTCAGTGAGGTCCCTAAACACAGCAAACTTGCCTCCTAACCCAATTAGTGCATACGTGATAAAACTGTGCCCATGTCATTGTCCTTGAAGCCGTTCTGCAGCTACTTTGAACAAGCTGAAGTGATAGCATGTGGGCCTAGTTGGAGTCCTTCTAGGTTGAGTATAATTCTGAAGAAAACATGGATTAATGGATTAAAACAAGTCTTATTTTTTTTACAAGAAATAAAAAACACTAAAAATAAAAAAGCAAACTGCAAAACTCCTGCACAGTATTTTCCTAAACTGCCAGTCCATGATCTATAGCTACAATAAATAAATAATCAACTGTCTTGCACACTTGCGCTGTTTTCCTCAAATTATTATTTGCAATATTTTGTGGGAAAGAGAGATTAAATAAGGATAGTGTGGTCAATGTGATCTGTTACCATTTTCATACAAAAAAAAATCCAACTTGATCTTTTTTCATTACTTGTTTCTCAGACAGGAGAGGAGAAGAGAGAAGTGGTGTAGGAGTAACAGCAGGGCATCAGGTGGAATGGGAGTTATGTATTATGCCAGTTTAAGTCTCCTGTGTGATCCGGTTTAAGCTCTGCCAAAACAAACAACTGAGGAGTGGAGAGATGGAGGAGGATGAGGAGGAGGGTGAGGAGGGAGGGGGGCGATGAGAGAACGACAGCATGGGTGGATAGAGATGTGAGGGAGGAGAGATAGAATCACACTGGCAGAGGGTTCATATGGAGAGCCACGGAGAGAGGGCACTGCCAGTATGAGTGTCAGCGGCACGGCTGTGTGCGTGAGAAGGACAGAAGCACCACTAGAGTATGATTAGTCTTAAGAGCTGTATATGTGTGTGTGGATGCAACGAGAGAAACATCACAAAAACACAAGACAGAAGGATTTGAATCTGATAAGGCGCTGGAGTACGTACTGGAGGGCAAAACATAAAAAAAATCGTAAAGAGCAAGAGATTAACTGGTAATAGAAAAAAAAAATAGAATGAAAGCGGTGAAAGATACATGCTTTGTTTTGGGAGCACTGCTCAGTGGGACAGATGTGTACACCTGTTTACCACATCAAATGATAATTCCAGTGTATCACAACTTGGGTCTTATTTTATCATTTTAGCTGTCATTATATTAGAAATAATAAACTCAGTTTCGTAAAATCAGTCGGGGTGCTGCAACAATGCCAACCATCACAATGGTAAACTGTTTGACTAATTGGAAATCCTCCAAAACTCCAGAAATGAAAGAATGAATGAATGAAATTATCAGGACCACTACTTATGTAAAAATGTTGGAGACAATGAATGGAGAGCGAAAGGTGATTGAAATGTGGAATCATTTTTGGTACCATGTCTTCATCTACTGAAAGCAATGCGGTGTTTTAATTGGTGCTTTTATACCCTTATATTGTTAAGTTGTCATTTACTTTTGTGAATTTCTTATTATTTATCGCTATTCAAAGTCTAATGAATACTGTAGCTGCTTTTTTTTTCTTTTTTACTACTGCTTTGTAAACTCTTGATCTAAGAAACAAATCCGAGAATAATTCCAAGAAATAAGAACTTTACCTAGTTATTTTTGGAGATCTGGGAATGTGGAAACATTGCTAAGAAGTAAGCTAAGGCCAGAAACACGAGCAGTCAGCTGATCATGCAGATTTTAAACAAAGACTCAGGTTAGCCAAACTATTACCCGCTCTGTCTATTGGAAATGACCAGTGCAGTTTACATGCTGACTTCCTCGTTCAACTTTGATCTACTGTACTTACTGTATGCACTGACAGTTCTCTTGTGCAATAAGAGACTATCATCAACATTCTTTGTGTGGTCACTTTCAGTTTTAACCCAAAATAGTGGTTTAATAATCTGGCTAAAGTGGTCGAGTTTCTGTTGCTGAGCGCTGTTGCTGAGTTCTCAGATCCCAGCAATTAATTCGGAAAGTGCAATGTTATCATAAACAATAGATATGACGACCAGAACTACAAAATAAGATCCAGAACAGAATGATCCTTTAAACCTCAAAGGATATATAGCTGAATTAATAAATAAACCTGCCATATTAGAATTTCTTGTCTGTGTCATCTTTATAGTCTCACTTTTTACATCTATTTTCATCCCTTCCTTTCTGTCTTCACAGCCAAATCCCCCAACAAACATGCTGAATGTTCACAGGAGGGGAGAAAATGACAGATTGATAATGCCTGGAGTTGTGTTCCTTTTGCGTCTTCAGGGACAGCTACACAACACTACTTATTGTGATGGCTTTATCAATCTGTTATTTCAACAACACACACGCAAACACTTTTCACACGCTCCTGCATATAGACACACTCACCTATTTATCTCTTTCTTATCCAGAGAGTTTAATGTTTACATCTTCATCATTTCTGCTGTATTTTGTGCTCGTATACCCCCCCCCCCCCTCCTCCCCCCAAGCAAAGACAGATAGAGCAGTAGAGGAAAAGACAAAGACAGAGGAGAGAACAACGAGCAGGAGAGATATAGGCAGGCTGTGTGAGATAAGAAGAATGACATCAAAAAACCAACTTAATAACACCTTAATAATTGAAGATCATGCCTGAAGAAGAAAAAAAAATCCTCCTGATTTACACATACACACACACACACAGACATCAAATGTTGCTGTATGCTGTGCCTTGTTGGCTTTTGGGCATCATTTTACGGAAAATACAAAGATTAAAACATGCAATAAACTTGTAACAGTTCCCAATTCATCAGGTTTTTCATATTTTGTTGGCAGGGTGGCATAGATTTGATGAGCATCTGTGAATGTTTGACACTGAGTGTGTGTGTCACTTTCATATCAAAGCAAAGCAATGAGTCAGTTTTGATTTATTAAGCAATTACATGCTGGTTTATCTTTAAGACTGTTTAAGTGTGCTTCATCAGTCTGGGGAATTTTAGAGGTTTTGTCGGTGTGTGTGTGATGGTTGACTCATCTATGCTTGTTGAGAGTTACACCACCAGTGTTACTAGTACCTGAGTCATGATGAACAGGCAGATATAACAGCAGACTAGACCATGTCTCCATCACACTGTTGCACTGAATTCATTTTACATGTTTAAACACTGACTTTGGGTTTGACCCACAAAAAAATGTTATCTGTTGGGTGAGGGCCGGGAGATTTCAGGCCTGTACCGTAATGTACAAAGTGAGTGTTGAATGTCAAAGAGGGGAGCGAAGGTTGGTTGCTTCAAGCTTATCACAGATGCAATAAGATTTTCTGAGATTGGTCTGCAGTACACAGTTCTCGTGTCCATAAAACTCATTTTATCTGTTACAAGTGCTTGTACCCAACACAACCCAGCACAAGTACCCAGGCCACTGTTAGTTTATATCATGGGATCACACCCCTGCCAGTCAGACCGTGAACTGAAAGGTCAGTGGATCCAAAATGGCACTCGACATGCTCAGTCGCTCATATCCCCTGTCTGGGAGATGATGGCTTTTAAGAAAGGTGGTCAGTTGGCGCTGAAATGCCAAAATGACATTCATAACCCATAGATTTGGCTTTCTCATAACCCAGGTGTCACCTTTTGGTACGCACTTTTATTGGAGTCATTACATCTAAAATAGAGGTCATTACAGCCTCCTGTTTACGCTGAATTCCTCCTTTGACCCCGCTGAGTGACAGGTGTCCGTCAGTGGGCAAATGTACAGTAGGTACAAACACACAGGTGTAAGTACGCGCAGAACAGTTCATTTGCTCTCTACACTGCTCTCTAGGGAGTGTGAAAGTGAATCAATACTCTTCTTCTCTCTCCTCTAACAAGAACGGCTACTATTTCATTTAGAAAAAAAAAAAGCAAAGGCCAGAGTAAGTTGTACGTATGCTGCCAACCCCTTGTCTTTGCTGTAAAAACACCTATCAGGAGACACATATCCTCCTTAACACAACAAAAACACGCATGCCCATTCACACACTCACATGCCCCCGCTCTCACCCTGAAGGGCTCTGGACAAAGACAAAAGAATTCCCCTGTATACACACGCATGCATACATTTTCTTGTTGTTTTTTTTTTTTTTAAACACAAAGTCGTGGATCAATTCGTCTTTGTTGGGTCGGTGCTGGTCTGTTCTTTGTTGTCATCATTTGTTTGCATTTCTGTTTGTTGTGCAGAGAGCCTGGTGTCTCCACTCTGCAACCCCTGGTCTTTGTTAGTCTCCTATCCTCTTAACATCTCTTTTTTTGTAGGGAGACTGTAGGGAGGCATATTAGCCATGCCCTAGGATCTCTCCTGAGAGCTACAGATAATGCAGCGTGAGTTTGTGTGTGTGTATATGAGAAAAAAAGAAAAGGGAGAGTTTTCGTATGCCTCTTGTCTTTGTCTCCATCCTTTTGTTTATCTATACAAATGCATGTGTGTCTGTCTAGTCTCCTCTTTGCTTGGCTCCTCTGTCTCTTTCTATTGTCTCAATCTTTCTCCTCTCTCGGACCACCTATCTGTCAATTTACTTTGAGAACCTCCCCTATGTCCTGGCCCTTCAACCATTTTCCCCATCTCTATTGCTCCCACGTATTTAGGCCTCTCTCAACTTCACGCTCCCCACCTTTTTCCTTGCTCTCTCATATCTTTTGGTCTCAGAGGTCTCTTTCTTTTTATCTGTCTTCCTATTATATCTTTCTACTTTCTCTTTGCAACCCCTGGATCTCTTGCTCTACCTACTCTTTCCTCCTCCCTCTCTCGCTCCTATCTGCCTTGCACACCTTTTCCTTGCATTCTCTAATCAGTTGGTCTCAGTGGCCTTTCTCTCTCTCTTTGCCACATATCTGTCCATCTATTCCATGTCTCTGCGACTCTTTCTTGGCATCTAATCTCTTTATGTTCTCATTAGTCCCGCTATAATCTACCCTTTAATCCATGCTAATTGCAAACTCCCCTTGCTCTGATCATGATCTGAAGCTGTATTTGAAACACATCCCGCCCTCCCCTGACTATCCCATATGGTTTGATCTGCAAAGGGCTTCAATGAATACCAAAATATCAAATGCCTGTGATCTGTTAGTCCTTGTAATTCTTTACCCTTGGTTGATTAAATGTCGGTGAAACACTCAGAGCAAACTTAAAGGTACCCTGTGGAGTTTTTGACCAGTGCTATAGAGCAATGTTTTCAAGAGTGGGTTGGTATTTTGTTAGTATCTCGTGCACACACATGAGGACGCACATGAGTGGGCAGTGCAATACGCAGTCCTGCAGATTGTTTCACACTATTGATAGTGATAATGTGCCAAGAAATGTAGGCATGTGTCAACAAAGTCAAGGAAGAAGGAGACTGCTAGTAAGCAAACATGTGAACAAATACGAACCAAATCAACAATGAACTGATATTGTGTGTGTATCCGAAGCCTGATATATTGAATTCCTCTGTGCCATAGACATCTGTCCAAAAACAACAATCTCTTGACTTTGTGCCACGTTGTACATCGTAAATAACTTTAGTATGAAGTCAAAAGGTTGTGATATGTAGCACAACAAGCTAGTGAAGCACTGTAAACAGAACTGTGTTCCTGTGCATGCACAGTGCCATCGATTGTACAAGGAACAACTCTCCTGAGATTGAAAACGTGATCACTATTATCTTTGGAGCTGTTTCTAAACAAACTGCTCTACTCAGACTCTTCGTGCCGAAGGAACGTGTCACCCAGTGCAGCATTGTGGCTCACTGATGTGTTTTTAATAGTTTTTGGTCAACAATGGAGGTTGCTGGCACAGAAGAATACAAAATATCAGGCTTTGGATACACACAAAATACTTGTAAGTAGGATCAGTTCGTTGTTGCTTTGCATGTGAGATTTGTTCACAATAATTAGAAAAATAAAGTAAAATTGCCAGCCATATCCTTTAAATTCTTCCAAAAATCTGCTTTGCAAATGTTTTAAGGAGAAGTAAATGCATTCAACCTGTTTGCTGAGCCTCAAGTATACACATAATGTGTTTTGTGAGAAACAGTGGGTGCAATCATAACTTTGTTGACAAAACATTCCACAGGGCACTTTTAAATATGTCATTCATTCATAATGCTCTGTGCTTGCTGGTATATTTTATTGTAAAATATAACAAACAACCCACTGATCATTAAATCAAGCAATTGCTATATTCATTTCACAGGGACAGTTGTGTCCATTAGACAAAGCTGTCATTATCTTTAGTACTGTATTAGTTACCGCTAATGGATCTGAAATGCACTGCAATAAGCAAGAAATAATGAGTAAACCCCAGATTTCTCTCAAACTACTGCTTATATTTTGTTGCAAAAAACACTGATGTAGAATTCTGCAAGCACTTAATTTTGGTGGTGGAGGACTGAGGTTAAAGAGGAACAGAGCAGAAATGAGTTGGCTTTTGCCTGCGGTGCATGCAATGTCAGACGAGACATCTACGTTGTCTACATCAGAACACATAGCAGACAGGACGGGGAAGGATAATGAGTTATTTCAACAGTTTCTACCTGAGAGCACCCATAACGCGATCCACCTCCCTGACAGTTCTGAGGCCGAGCCTCGTTCCCCCGCCCGCTGTTCAGCACAGCGTTATGCTCTACTAAATTCACTCTGCATACCGCTGCACCCATCTACAACTCTTCACAGGTCATCACCGGGTGTATCCGGCCATTAAATGAAAAACACCTCGGAAAGAGGAGAGAGGAGGAGGAAGGGAAAATTAATATCAATGGTTATGCCCCTAATTGGCTTGTCTGCTTGATAAAGGACACAATAACCCGACTGCAGCTATTACCCCCCCCCCTTTCCTGAATCTCTATAGTATGCACTAGAGCTGGCACGTGTGCACATTCATTCACACAAACACGAGCACAAATGACGCAGAATATGTGCACGCACAAAACCCCACACCTCCAGCAGCCATTGTAACTGACAAAAGTGTGGGCTAAAGACCATAAACAACTATAATCATCATTACCGCAGGGTAATCTCAATCAGTGTGTGTGTGTCTATGACTATAAGTCAGATTTAGTACCGTGTCCCCTCAGGTCAAGGCCGATGGACAGATGTGTCATGAAGAAAATGGCTTCTGCTAAGACACACTCGTTTTTCACTCTGCTTTTTTACTCACACCATCCATCTCCCCTGCATATCCATCAGGCTCGTCATATGGACGGGGATACAGTGAACAACACTCATAATTACAGAGGAGGATGAACAGGGCATAAACAACTCCACTGAGGTGGGGGCAAAGAGGAACAGAACAAGAGAGAGAGAAAAAGTGAATCAGAGAGAGGCAGGTGGAGAGATGAGAGTTTGGAAAACAGGAAGCTAAAAAGGAGAAAAAGACAGAAAAGTCAGTGAGAGAGAAGACAAAAGAGATATTAAAGACTCAAGATGAGGACATCACAAGCGAGAGAAGACAGGTGACAGTTTCTCAGTGACATTTTGCTCTATTTGAATATGACACGAGAACAGTGGGAGTCTTGAGAAAATTCATAACTAAGTTGTGATTCACGCGGTAGTTAAAGGTAAATTGTCACCACTGAACTTCGACTGTATTTTCATTAATTACTGTTTAATCAAGATAGGAAAACAAATAGGGCAAAAATAGTGCACACCGAGTCATACGTCAAGCCTTGCTGGCAGAAAAACGCAAGCGCTGCTCCGATAATTACTCAACTTCGTCAAGGATGTCAGGAATGGACATTTTCTCATTTGCTCCTTCAAGTATAAACCTCCTATATTTTTTCTAAAGTCTGCTGAATAAGCGTGGATATACTGTAGCATCTCACCCACAGAGTTTGAGCACAGATTTGGATTTATCCCGCGCTGTCAAAGCAAACAGGATATCAAGCAGATGCAGCCGTAAACATATCCCTCTTTGAGTGTTAATATTTTCTTAGAGGAATAATCATTTTTGAAAATATTCATCAAGCCACACGACAACATGTTCGACACTCGGCGGCTGTGTTTGCTGCTTGGTAAACACAAACTCAAGAAGATTAGGATTATGTAAAGCACAAAGATCAAATGCACAAAAACCTGGCACGGTATGATTAGTTAGAGCCATATTGTTGTTACCAGCCACATTGTAGAAGAGTTTGCATTTGATGTAAATACTCTTCAGAATTAAATTTCTCAGCTGCTTTCCTTTCTAGTCCTCTAAATTTCCAGCTTTTACAACTAAAAGAGGCCTCATAAGTAGTCAGTTGATTGAAAAAATGTCAGTAAATGAATTAATAGCAAACTAATCCTCAGTTACAGCCGTAATTACAAACACCTCACACATCACAGTTTAGGACTGAGGAGCGAATAAGCCATAAACTGACTATACTTGTGTGCATACACCCACGCACTCAGGCATATACAAGCAGGCACGCACACACCCACAACAACAGTCTAAATTTCTTTCATGTTGCTGTGACACATAACAACAGAAACAAGTCTCTCTAGTGACTATCAATTGTCAAAGAATCCCTTGCTGGATTTTTTGCTTTGTATTACTCATGAAGGGGATGTGCATCCTGCTGACAACTGGGTGTAATATTCATCATTGCACCACTTTGTTGTCTGAAGCGTGATGGATTTCAAGCTTTTACTCTTTAAGATGTTTTTTTTTCTTAAATTCTGACTCCCCCCTCCACCACCTTTTCCCTTTTATGGTCCAGCTGCGCTCCTATGCAAACAACAGCTACTCCATCTTCTGTTTTTTTTTTTTTTTTGTCATACTCCCACATGGCATGATCAAATAATACCTATGGAGACAAGAGTAAAATTTATATAAGTGAAGAATGAAGACTGGGAAAGAAAGCAGAAGACATGTTGTCCACAAACGTCAAGGTGTGCTGAGGCCTGCCACTCTCTCTTTTGCTTTATTCCTGTCAATACTAATTTAAACACTTGGTGGTGGTATGGATATTTAGCTTAGCTTGTGGTTTAACCTTGGTGACTGTTTCTGAATGAGTCATCCTGTTATTTGTCATTACCGGCTCAAAAACCATGACGAATAACAGGAGGCGACACAAAACAGTTAAAGCAAAAAAAAAACAACAACCCATTAATTTATTTGAAACAACTACAACAAGTGGGCGCTCTTATAGTACTGGGAACACCAGGCCCAGGTGTTCCCAATGAACAACAACCTGACCACACCTGCTTGGCATCTGCAACACAAAACACAAAGACAAGCGGCCAGTCCAATAGCCAAAAGAAGTGGGGTTGTCACACACTAAAATAGCAAAATGTTCTGGCTTTGAAAGTATCCAGTATGTCTAAGTGTGTTATGTTCGCAGGATTTCATCATTGCATCAGCCTTGAGAGTTTCTTGTTTCTACAGTCAAAGACGCTGAGAGCCAGAGTGTTGCGAAGAGAAAAAAAAAAAAAGGTTGGGCGGCTTTAGAAAGACATTTCAGAGGTATACACGGTGTCTTTCAAAGGAGAACAAAGAATAACCTCTGACACCCCTCTCTCATCCAGCCTGCTACATTCTTCTCCTCTGCTTTATTCCTACTCTGCTCTTTGTTTGCAGTCGATCCGCAGGTGAAGAGGTTGACCTCAGCGGGCCAGACACTAACCCGCTGGGCTTCTCCCTGAGCACACAAAGACCCAGTAACCTTATGTTTCTTATTCTACCTCTCTTACACACTCAATCTCTATTTTCAGCTTTGTCCGCTCTCTGAGCTTCTTTCTTTTTCCTCCTCTGGTATTCCCGCCTCTCCGTTCTCTCTTCCCATCTCTCCTTCACTACCCTGCTGTCTCCATCTTAGCTTGAGTTATTGATTTCTGTAAAGGTTGACTGCAGCTCCCGCCTTCCTTTCTCTTTTCTCTCACTCCCTCTTATTTCCTCTAGATCTTTCACCCTAATCTCCTTTGCCAAGTCTACTACTTTTACTATTTACCTTATTTTTTCCTTTAATTGCTCTACTTCTTTCTTACTCTGTTCCACCCGTCTCTGCCTCTCACGGGGAGGCACAACACCAGGCAAAAACTTTCGGACTCCGACAGTCTACATAAATATGTCTGGTTCTTTGCGTCCCACTCATTCTCTATTTTGACCTAGCCTGGAAACAATGTGCTCATGTCAGTTATACTACACTGGACACAAATGATTTGGAAAACAATATTTTTTTTAAGATATGGTGAAGCATCAAATAAGAAGATATAAGTGTAAGAAGATATACAAACAAATCGTAGTCCATTGTTCCTACCAAACATAAAATACATCTTTCAATCAATCAATCAATCAATTTTTGTTTAAAATACATGAAATGTTTAAAATAAATGTAAAATAAATTATGTCAATAAAGCATTCTTTTTAAAAGCCAGCATAAAGAGGTAGGTTTTAAGTTTACGCTTTAAGCTACCAACACTTCCAGCTGCTCTCAGATCCTCAGGCAGACTGCTCCAACAGCGCGTAGCATAAAAACTAAAAGCTGCCTCACCAAAGGTTCCTGTCCTGCACTTTGAAACAACTACAAGACTCATGCCAGAGGACCTGAGGGGCTGTACTGGTTCATACATTGCAAACTATTTTAGAAAAAGTAGCCTGGTGCAAGACAATGAAGTGCTTTATAAGCAAGTAAAATGATTTTAAAATGAGTACAGTCTTCCTGAAATATCTTATAGTACATAAATCCAAGTTTTCTTAAAGACCGTTTACTTGGACCCAATTTCAGGACAGACATGTAACAGAACGCTTGTGTCCAACAGAAAACAATTATTGAAGAAAACACTGCATCCTCTTCAAAGATCATGATTGGCTTCAAACATAATTTTAAATCCTTTTACAAATCTTTAGTCAGAGCAGCAGAGAATTTAAACATATAAAATCAAGCATTTAAGCATTTGGTAAATGAGCAAAAAAGCAAAAATGTGTATAAAAAAATCCAGTTCAATTTCTTGAGGTAGTTTTTAGAGATGGGAGTCTATCAAGCCTGTTCTGAAGGGATGAGGCTCCACAGGAGAAAGCTCCACCGTCAGCCCATTTCTTACAAATATGGGGAGTGACAAGAAAAACTGCATCCTGTGAGTGCTTGTTGTTTTTTTATGGCGTGTGTAAAATCTGTTTACACTTTACTTTCTAAATAATACATGTATGAGAAGACAGATGTGACTGCAACATGATGATGAATATATACATCTTGTTCAAACTCTAAGTAGGGTAGAGTCTATCCAGGCTAGGGTCATATTTTACATCTAGACTACTCGCTGTCCTCAGGTAAAAAACACAGCAGGATTTATGGTGACAGTGATTTGTGATAGCTGTCCACATGACTGAGCTCATATACATTTACCTTTATCTCTTTATGTCCGTCTGTGTGCAGACACATTCTTATGAACACAGTAACTCAGATTCACGGACTTACTTCGCAAGTTTCCCTATAGATTTTAGAAGACCTTGCTGCATACGTTTGCATATTAATGAGGGAGAAACTGATACTGCTGAAACTGCTGTAACGGTTAATGTTTAAAGACACAGTGTCCATATTAATGCCACCCATGTGTTATGAACAGAAAGTTAAGTTGAGCATAAATATTTATTGGTGAATTAATGGGCATACTGAAGAGAATGAGCAATAGGTTATATGATTATAATAATATAACCTATTTGATATTTAATATGATTAGAATCATATTGAGCTATTTGGGACATAAGGCAGCTGAAGTGTCTCTTGTTTTAAAAGAATTCCATGCCTTTATGCCAGACTACATCTTTTATGAACACTTTCTAAAACACTTTTGATGTGTAAATCACCACTCAACTGTGTACATTTAATAGATTTTTTTTTACAAGAGCACCTACTGTAAATGGAACCGCTGAAAGCACAAAGTACACCAGCAGACTCACTGTGTGTAATGTACAAAACTACAGTTGCTTGCTTTAGTAGGTGTCGTCACCGATAATTCCACAGTAAATGAACACAGAGGAAATAATCACACATTTAGCAAGAAATGAAGAAAGCCATTAACACACCTTCCAGTCAACAGCCATACTGTTTACCTGACTTCTGACACTGAATTGAGTGCAAGACTTTAATCACAGTAGTCATGTCTGATGAATTTCATAAAACACGAGTTACAAACATACCAAATTGCAAACTTACATAAGTAATTTAAATAAATCTTTGCCCTTCAAAAATGATTTGCACAAAACATTAAGGCAACTGCTGCAACAGCTGCTGTTAAATATATCAAACGTACTGTAGAATAGATCAGAATACAATATACAGAATACAAAGGATACATCATTATATCTGTGCTTTGTATAGCTATTATTTAACAGGCCATGTTGAATTGCCAATTTATTTTCAGACGTGCAAGAATGATACTGTAGCAGTATATTTAAGTGTTGCTCGCCTGCCCATCATTCCCTAATAACCTGTCCATGATGTCCTGAAGAACATGATGACCATATTAGTAATGAGGATGTGGCTGACAGGTGAGGCTGCACCTGGCTTGTGGAAGCTCATTACAGAGTCTTAATGATGCGCTGTGTTCCATAATTAGGAAACTTTTCAGCTCTCTGTCCAATCTCCCTGTTTGGTTGCTGTATTGGCTGGGGGCAGAGCAAGTACTTTTGGTTGGTTTGACAGCTTGAATGCGAAGAGTGTCTGAGAGATCTGTGAAGCACTCATCGGATGTGCCAGTGGAAGGTTCTGCAGGAGTTTACATGAGGATACACACAGGATGATAATGGGATATGAGAAAGAGTGAGTTGGGGGGCCGGAAGTTGGAAAGTTGGAAAACTTAGTTGTGTCTGAATGTGTGTAATGGGCACATAATGTGTATTTTACTTTTTTACCAAGCTATATTTGTTTTTATATTTTGTGTTATGCTGACTGGCCTAGGACTAACTTCCATGAATGATGTAACAGGATATGTGCAACTGTGTGTGTAGAGTACAGAATATACTTTATGCAGGCCTGTATCAGCCAAAGTCTGTATGTTTGTACTTGTTAATGAGAGCCAGAAAGTTGTGTTTCCAAGTCCAAGGGCTTCTCTAATTGGGTGATAAAGACATTGTATTTCAAAATAAATCTGTCCTCTGAGTTTGTTTTCTTCTTTCATAGACTATACACACCTTTGCAGGTACTCTTTACATATACTCTGTCATGATCATGTCACTGTCCTGTCATTCCTGTCTTTGTGTTATTTTTTGTGGTCCCTAGTGTCCTGTACTCCTCTCCAGCCTGATTGTCCCTCCACACCTGCCCTGCATCAGCCTCGTCAGCCTTGTCCTGGTCCCAGTCTTTTCCCCCAGCCAATCAGCTCCTTGCCTGTTCTCCTGTCTAGTCACCTGTTCCTTTTTCCCTCGTTAGATCAGTTTGTATTGAAGTCCCGTTGTTCTGTTCAGTCGTCGTTGGATCATCTGTTCTGTTTTGCTTTCTCTGCACTCCTGAGTCCTGTTCCTGAATAAATATTCATTCTTCAGTTCCTGTTGCCTGAAGTCTCCTGCTTTTGGGTCCACCTGCTATGCTCCTTGCAACATGCCCTTGTGTGAGTGAATGAGTGCCAGAAACATTGGAATTCATTTATTCAGGAAATTGTTCCAGGTTTATTGGCTAGGGAAGCAGACAGACTAAAATGAAAGGACTACAAATAGCCTTGGACACCACATACACACTACATAACCAATACAGCCACCTACCTTCAGGTCACAGATACAGGTCACTACAATTTAAGACCAAGCGGGCCATGTCAAGCTTTGTGCCATTTGACTCATTAATGCCTGAGCTACCTTGGGTGCTTTACCTTATTTATTACTATTTATCTATAGACATTTTTAGGCATACTTAACCTATTGGTGGACATCCTGAACTGTATTAAACCGCATTTGTATGCTGTCTAATTTGTGTTTGTCGTTTGTCCTGTTATGTGTTGTGTATGCACCAACGCTTTTACACAAATTAAGTTCCTAACGGATAAATAAAGTCATTTTGAATTTTGATTTTTTTTTTCTTTGAATTTGAAGACTTTTTTTTTCTTTTAGGACTTACCATAAATATGATCTATAAGCTAAACAACTTCTTAATTAGAGCCATGGAGTTTTTGGGACTTTGTTTACAATGAAGATAGTCATCAATGCATTAAGCTTAGGTACCTCTAATGCACATCACCTTAATTCATTAGCCAACCGTTATGGTTATTTTTGAGTAAGGAAGGACAGTAATGCAGTTTAATGGTTATATATAATAATTATAGAGTATTAATGGCTTTATATGGTGATTGGTAGTCTGAAAATATAAGTACAGTCCATATTTGTCAGTAGATTTAAAAGGTCATTACAGTATGAAAGCATTTGTGCACCTATTACAGGGTTATATTCATTTTAAATTACCAGAAAGTGGCAGGTATGTAGTGCATTAAGTGCCTTGAGTGTGGAGTAAGTGTGTGTGTGTATGTGTGTGTGATGTTGTGCCAGTTAATGAGGGCCAGAATGATTGAGTCAGAGTTTGCACGTCCCGTCTCACTGCGGAGGAGAGCAAATGATGAATAAACTTCAATCATTTCAGGACAGGCCTTCATCATTTGTTGGAGCTGTCAGACAGTTATCAGGGCTCACTGTAGGCAGCTGGAGAGGAGGCCTCGTCCATAATTGAAAATTGAGTTTAGAAATGTCACATGTATCCGTCCATCTAAATTTCAAGCCGGGAAATCCCCATTGGCACACAGCATGTAGAGGTCTGACAGTACCTATCAATCCAAAGTTCAACATTTTAGTCAATAGAGACAATCACCGGTGGGGGAATTGTTCATTTTTAACAAGGGGCATGTGGGGCAGCTTCAGTATGAGAATACGCCGCAGGCAGATCTGAGTACTTTACTAAATATATCATTCTTTTAAAGAAAGATTCTTCCTTTTTTGTCTTTACACACTGTGTACCCAAATCAAAGATTACGAGGCAGGTGGTTGGCACCATCTTGAGATGCTCACATTTGTGTTTGCTCACAAATTTCAAGCTGCTACAGTATCTTTTAGGTCCTGTAATTATTCTTTGACAGCTACTTTAGAAATGCAAGAAAAAACAGATGATTTAAAGGGGACCTATTATGCTTTTCCTTATCTTCAGTCATATACAATACATAATGTTACGGTGTTGGATGTTCATATTAAACATGGCCAAAGTGTCAAATACTGAGGTATGCAGCAGTTATCCCTATGAGCAAAACTGGCTTCAGACTGCTCTGAATACTCGGTTTCCAACATTTTTTTCTACTTTCAGCCCAAGCTGACGTCAGCTTGTGACGGATTTCTTTATATGGTCATCTGCTCCACACACAGTGTGGAAGTTCACTGCTCTGCTCCACTAACATTATGGCATTTTTCCATTGTGAGTGTTTTTCCATTACACAGCACGGCAAAGTAAAATAAGTTGTTTAACTGTTGCAGGTGTGCTGGTCATCTGCAGCTCTTAATCACACATCTCACTGTGGCTGTTTCTGCTTGTTCCATTCCTCTGTACATTATTTCTAACTGATGAACAAATAGCTCCAAATATGTCCATATCTTGTTGTGTCAACCGGTTTTTAGTGCTGCTAACGAAGCTCTGCTAATTCGGTGAGGAACATGTTTCATTTCCTGTAAATTATTCATGATAAAAGTCTCTCATTATTTAGTCATTTAAAAGCTTTTAATATGCAGCAGTAAAGCAGGAAATGTTAGGTTTGCATCAGCGGTAACATAACATGACTCTGATATGGCTGCCCCTCGGCAGGCTTTCAGAGAGCTGGCCAATCAGGACAAAATGGGTACATTGGGAAGGGGGCCTTAAAGAGACAGGAGCTCAGACTGCGTGTTAGAGACAGTGGCTGAACTGAGGGTTTGCATAAAGGACCAGTACAAGATAAATAAGGAGTTTTGTGAATGGTGAATCATGCAAACCTACTCTAGTGGAGTCCCAGAATAAATATAGAGAGCCTCAAATGAGCATAACAGGTCCCCTTTAACCTTTAAATCACCAACTGAGTAACATTTATATTTATAGTAACAAGATAGATAGACTTTATTTTGGCAGGGGAAACCAATTGAGAGCAAGTCTCTCATTTCCGATGGTATACACAAAAAATGCAAAATCAACAGTCCTATGCAAAGCATAAATACAACACAAACACAAGACAAATGATGTACAAAATACAAAAAACACAAAGAAAAGGACAGTAAAATAAGTACACTACACGGGGACAAAACAGTCACAATTAAGAAAAACAAGAGCATTCATTATATAAAACAATATTTAAGGGAGTCCTGAAGCTTATTCCACCTATGAGGTACATAGTAGGTGAATGCAGGTTTCCCCAGTTCTGTGTTCATATATGGGATAACCAAGGTAATGCATTCTTGTGAACAAGTGTGGTATCCCATATATCTAAATCTTAAAAGTGATAAATAAAATAGTAGCTTATTTAGGATGGCTTCATGAATAAAAACAATACAATGTTGTTCCTTTTGATTGGTAAGTGTTATCCACCCTACCTTCTCAAGGATACAATGATGAGTTCTAAAACTGTCATCTGTAATAAATCTAAGAGAACTGCGATACACAGCATCACAGGGTTTGAGGACATGCATGTAAATTACATCTGCATAGTCAAGCACTGATAAAAATGTTCCCTCTACAGTTTGCAATCTACTGCTAAAAGAGAGGTACTGCTTATTTCTAAAAAAGAAACTCAATTTAAATTCAAGCTTTTTAGTCAGTTACTCAACATGGGTTTTAAAAGATAATTTTCATCTAACCAGATACCCAGGTAACTTATAACATGGGACTTTTTCAATTTTAGCTCCAGATAATGTACTAATAGTAAAACTTAGGGACTTTGGGATCTGGTGAAGAGCATGTTATTAGTCTCATTTGGATTTCGTAAAAGCTTTAGTTTAATCAGTGCCTTTTGAAAACACAAAAACTCTGCCTTTAAATTAGACAAAGATTTGTCAATAGAGGGCGCTGATGAGTGAATTACTGTGTCATCAGCATAATAATGAATAGAGCTGTTACTAATCAATGAGCCCAGGTCAATTATGTGTAATGTGAACAGAACAGGACCTAGTATTGAGCCCTGTGGCACCCCTTTTGTAATTTCAAGGAAACCAGATTGATGACCGTCTGCTACTATTGCTTGAGTTCTGCCTGTTAAATAACTGAAATCAGTTTCATGCATTTGTGTCAAACCCAATTGATCTAAATCTATCCAAAAGAAGAATATGATCCACTGTGTCAAATGCTTAGGACAAATCAATTAACAGGTAAATACAACACTCCTTCCTATCCTGATAACAAATTATATAATTTACTACCTTACATGCTGCTGTCAAAGTGCTATGTCCAGATCTAAACCCAGACCCATGGGGGTTTAAAATGCAATGTTGATCATTGATGAGCTTTTCTAAGATTTTAGCAAAACATGACAGTTTGGAGATTGGGCGCTAGTTATTTGGATTGCTGGTGTCACTGCCTTTATGCAGAGGCAGTACATTTGCTGCTTTCTACACTTTAGGAATATTCCCAGATACAAGAGTTAGATTAAAAATATGTGTTAAGGGATAAGCTATTATAGGTGCAGCCAGTAGAATGAGTCTTGTATTCAAGAGGTCTGCTCCAATAGCCTTTTTTGGGTCAGTTGAGGCCAGGGCATCAAAAACCTCCTCAACAGTTAAGTGTTTATGAAAAAATCTTTCCCCAAAGTGGGTATTATTATTATAACTGTGCCCATCTTCAACTGAGGTAAGTATAGACAGATTTGTATTTTCAAGCAGGTGACCAGAAGAAATAAAATGACTTAAAAATGTCACAGGTTTGTTCGTTCTCTGAGACAAGGACAGAATCTAGAGAAAGATATTTGAGTAGACAGTAAGCATGACAATGATTTAGTGACTTCATTGTTTTCCAAAATTTTGCTTGATCGGACAGGTTTTCAACAAAATAATGTGACTTAGCATTTCTAACAGCCTGGACACATTTGTTTCCTAACTGTCTAAAAATCTGCCAATCCGTAGAGGACTTTGAGCCTTGTGCTTTTTCCAGTGGTACATCCCTTAACCTGAACACCTCTGAGATTTCAGGTGTGAATCAAAGATTCGATCTACCTTTACCCTGTATTTCTCAAAGGGAGTGTGTTTATTTACTAAGGAGTTAAAAACATCTGTGAAATGGCTTAGGGCTAATTCAGGGTCAGGAATAGCACATAACCTTGTGATATCATTGAGAAATAAATCACAAAGAAAAGTCTGCTCAGCAAAAAGTTTAAAGTCTTTCTTTATAATAATATGTGATGGAATCTGTTTTTGTCTGCAATCTCTAATGCAGAAAATTGGACAATGATCACTTAAGTCTAGTGCAAACACACCACTGGCTGTGAATTTATGTGGTTTGTTAGGATTATATCTATCAGGGTTGACTTTTCTGGATTTCTGGTGTCTGGCCGAGTAGATGAAGAAAAAAGGATAAATCAAAATGCGATCAGGTCTAGGGCTAATCCTTTGACTTTCCTATATGTCTTCTTTTCCCAAATCCACAGTGTGTTACTCTCTAGTATATGTGCTCACCTTAGAATATCTACATCCAAGGTCTAACTCCTCCGTAGTGGTTTCTAAGTGAGGAAAATAGAACGCTAATCTATTCTGGTGTAATCATGCTTTGACCTGGCTAATGGAGGCAGCATACCCCAGGGCAAGATGTAATCAGGAAGACAGTTAATAAAATGAACAAGACTGCTTTACTGATCTTACTAATGTCCCTGACCTTCCCTGAGGAACAACACTTACATACACAAGCTCACACTTATACATACATGCATGTGCCATAACACATATTCATTAGATGCATGACCATACAAGTGGGCTGATTAATGTAAACACATGGATAACAAAAAGAAATCATGTAGCAAACATTAATTCTACAACATCATTATTATCCCATGATCCTTCAACCCAATTCCAATTATCTCTGCACTAAATCACCTCTTTATGCTGGGATAAATAAAAGTCAAGACAAATAATTTTCCCACACCTCACAAAAACTTTCAAACAAGTTCAGAGACAGAGTTTAAAGGCATCGTCTATTTCTGTATGTGTGTTCAGTTTACAGCTCGAGGGGGATTGTATCTTACTGAGGTCACGCATATCAGCTCCAGGGAGCAGAGTCACGACTCCATAAACAACTGTCAGTCAAACACTTTATTGACTGGCAGAGCACACACACAAGTCACTTAGTACCGGGCTATATTTACATGAATAACACAGTGAGCATATAAGTACAGAGCTACATATGGGTAGAGGTGTGTGAATGTGTACATATAAGACAAACAATCCCTTAAAACCAAAATAAAACTTCTGTGAAAAAAAACCAACAAGACACAAATCAATTCATGTCAAAAAGCTGTCAGTTTATGATCCTTCATGGAACTTAGACTTAGCCAGGACTGTCTCGACTGCAGTATATGTACTTATTAGTGCATGGCAGTTCAGCTGTAACCTTGCACACTCATGTGTTTCCAATTAACAACTCTGACTTTCTGTTTTACACTTTCTTCTTCAATATCCAGTCTGTCCTTCTTACTCACCACAAAGCTTTCTGCTCCTTATCTTGTTGCTATGTGTTCTTTTGCCTCTTTTTAACTACTTCTCAGTTGCTATTAAAATATACGGTTGTCTTGAAAACACTATTTCACAGTTTCAAGACATAAGGAAAATAACATAATAATCAAAAAATGTAACCATAATCAAATACAAACAATTTCAAAATTCTCGAAGGCATGTACCCTCGAGTAATTTGCTCTGGATGTTGCCTCATTTGAGCGAAGTGTTGAAACAAAAAAAACCCTGCCCTTTGAAGTTTAGTTATCAGCCTTGTATGTTAACATGATGTAATACTGTATAAAGATGCAATATTATTAGGAATATTTTGTAAATAAAAATGAGGCAATGCATTTCCCTGCTTGCATAAGCACCGTGCTTTGACAACAGCAAGCCTGTTTAAAAATTAATAAGACAGATATTGTAGATTGCTACATCTTCTGCTAATAACATTTAATAAAGATAGTGCATCAAATATTAACATAAATGTAATGATTACTGTGAACTGTGAACGAGCACTGCAATTAGGTATTCAAAAAGACATGCATGACATGTTGTATTGTCCCTGTATCCATAATACTGAACCTCAATGTAATGAATACCATTCACTCTGCAATCATGGTTTTATGATATTAGCAGTTTAGGTACAACCTCTGTTCTACCCTTGCGTGGGATGTACTTCAGCCACTTGCTGGATTACAGCAATGCATCAAGGTGCTTGCAGCAAAATGAAAATGTAATTCTCCGGGCGCTTGAGAGAAATACAAGATGAGGGGTTGAGAGTGATCGCTTGCTGGAACATGATCACTGGTTGCTGAAAGGAAGTTGTCCCGAAGCTCAAATGGTAAAGCCTGTCATATGAGGGATATCATTCCCCGGAAGATTATGGCTGATGAGCGATAAGTTGCGTTCAGTGTGTAAGAAGTCTCCTTGGGGTATGGAAACAACCTTGTCAGTGCAATATCGCCCCCTGACATCTTTTAATCAAGGCATACATGCATGAATACATAAACATAGACACCATCATGTTACATCATGAGATGGAAACTGGGGCATATAGTTGACAGTGATAGAGTTAAACACTATTAGGAGGTTATTGACAGAGTGACGGCATCTGTAAAAGCTGGTGATAATGGAGAATGAAGGTGGGGTTAATTAAAAATAATTAGCTGTGTGGGTTTGTCCATGAATCAGACATACACAGTAGAGTTGATAACTGATATCATGAGCCTTCATCAGAGGAAAACAAAATCAGTAAAGGTTTAGTTCACCACTGAGATCCATTTGGACAAAACACATGTTTATTCAATTACACAGCCTAATCTGAGGGGAAACACTCCATCTAAAAACATCTTGAAAACAAGAAAATGTGTCTCCTACACCTTCAAATTCAATAATTTTACGCCTTTTCTACCTTAAAATGGTATTTACAAATGTACAAATAACTTTTGGCTTATCTGATTGTAATAACAAAATATATTAAAACATAGATAGGTGGTTTAAATAATACTTCTCTCCCAGCATGAAATAATAAACTGCCTGCAGGTAATTGTATTCTGCATTGTAATATAGAGCAGGATTGCATGTAATCTTTTGCTTTTCTTTTTTCTTTTTTTTCTTTTTTACAGAAACAAAAAAAGAAGCTATAATTGATCAAAATGTTAACATCATGATCTGCTGGCTTAGTTTGTATAATAGTGGCCGTTAACAAATATTGTAACATTTAATAGAAAATGAGAACTATTATATTCCTATAAGGCCATGGAAAGTATTTTAGGGAATTGGATTAGTGAATTGATAGTGAAACAATTAAAATGATTTTTAATTGTTTCATGAATTTCTTGTCACTAATATATTTCTAATATATATAATAATTTTCTGTCACTCAGAATTTTATTCAAACCTAATGATTTTATTCCACTAATGACATTTTCTGTATCTTTTAATTTGCATAGTAGCATATCATTTTTCACAGCAGTTTATTCAGCCATCTCAGTCCGTCCTCTCTAATGGACTCTCCAGGTTGTGATGCGCTAGCAAAACTTTAACGCTGCTGCTGGTGTTGCTTTATAACACACACACACACATATGAGAACTGCCATCTCCTGTGTAATGAAAACAAATACCAGTAACGGGTGATTCTGTTATCATCTAAAAGGAAAACCTATTGCACTAGGACCGCAAGTTTATCGTTATGACAGAGGCCATGATGTGTATGCAGCATACATAAAGATGTGCACTTTAACACCCACCCACACACAAACACGCACACAAACGCGCACACACACACACAAAGTGCAGTAGAATGGTAGCGATATTAATTTACATACACCAGAGAGATGAGTGTGCTGTAAGAGACAGAACAGAAGTAAGCAAAGGTGATGGACTGTCATGACCTTCTTGACTGTTGGCAGTAAATGGTAAACAGAAATCATATCAGGGAGCAAGAGAGAGAGAGAGAGAGAGAATAAGGGAGAGAGCATACAGTAATTGGACTGAGGGGTGATATAAGAAAAGAGAAATACTGATATTAAATCACAGTGGAGGGGTCCGGGGGCTGAGTACGGCAGATGCTGCACTAACAAGGCATGGCAACACACAACTGATGCTCCTCGTTGTTTACTTCCTTCTTTCCATTGAATTCTCATTGTATTTCCAGTCTATGGCAAATTCTCTTATGTAACCACCAAACCAATAAGGCCTTGTGAATTCACTTGTATTGATCTGAGAGTGGAAGTAGAAAGAAAGTAGAATTTTAAAGCCTCTATGTCAGTCCCTATTTTGTTTATGAGTTCCTCTCCTCCCTCTTAACCTCTGTCTCTTCTTTTTATCTTTGTTCCTCTGCCCTGTTGTTACATCGAGAGCAGAGTGGTGGAGAGGAAGACTAAAACGCCAAACCCAACTACACTTCTCGCTTTCCCTCATAGACTCACACTGTTTCCAGCTTCTTCTTCTCTTCTCTCTCCACTGTACTTCTCTATCTGATTATATTTCTACCTTACACTTAATCTGTCTTTTCTTTACAGCGCTGCATTTTTCTTGTTCTGTTTCCTCTCTCTTTTCCATTTTCTCATCCTCTGCAGTCCATCTGACAGCATGAAACATGACCCCTCACTTTGGCTGAAATCCATGAAATCTTTGTTGTTTTTGTTAGTGAATAGACACACACACACAGACGCACACACAGACGCACACACGCAGGCACACACAAACACACACACCTGTCACACAAATCCCAAATGCTATTTCCAACTGGTCCGGAGCTGGAGGACGACAGGGGCTTATTGAGATGAAGCATGGGGCCTTGGGGGTGACAATGTGGGCATGATTGTCTGCTCTGCCAGCCTCCTCTTCGCTGAAACTCCACAGAAACTAAACCCCACTAGCGACCACAGCTAACCACCAAGGGAGAGAGAAAGAGAGAGCCGTATTTCAATTCTCTGCCTTTTGCAATTCATCACCACCTTTAACAGAAAACTGTGCAGTTAAGCTATCGCTCCCTGGATGAAAAACAGAGGATTTTTCAATCAAGTTGTCTGAAAAAGTAAGGTGCTGGTCAACCCGACTATATCATTCCTGCAGAATGGCTCCAAATAGATCTGATGGCATTAAGAACATGCTTTTCTGTGCAGAATACATTCAGGCTGCCTTAAAATGAACAGTCAGAGAAACGGGTGCAACCGTTCAAATTCGGTATTGCAAAATCATGTGGAAGGTTATCATTAAAATGTGAAAAGACATTCAAAAACCTGGCTGTGATAAAAGCTAAAAGCCTCATTTTGACACCAGTAAATGCTTCTCCAGTCTTTTTAAAATGTTTTCCAGTGAAACACCTCTGAAAAATGTTACCTAAATGCACTTGGCACTCAACAAGCTGCCTGTTTTACATGACTGATCTAATATCTAATTCATGCATGTGTGGGGTTGATGTGTAAATTTGTTTGTTTATAAGAACAATCAGTTGTAACCTAAAAAACAAAAGGAGACAGAAACAGACATTCAAGACTAATTATACTGAGGCAATAACATGAGAACATAAAATATGTGATTGATGCAAGTGTTTTTTACACAGCAAAACAGTACTAAATGCATATATTATTATCAGTAAAATGGATATTATGTTTGAGTTAAAGAGACTGATATTGTAGTTCCCCATTAGGCCAATTTGTGCTATTTTTTCAATACAAGAACATAAAGCCAAGATACATCATGCACCGTTTTATCAAAATTGGCCCACTGATGTGGCAGTGTTAGCAGCTCCAAGTTAGAAAATTATCCTGTTAACTTCAGTGTACCCATGGCACCACTCACAGTTTATTTCTTAATACTGAAAGATCAGTGATATTTTTCTGGTGGTGTGTAGGACAAATAAGAACTTAATACATTCGATGTTACACAAAAAATACATAAATGTAATTAATTTGGATTGCTTTAGCTCCTAAATCAGGATTTAGCATAGAGGCACTAGTGGAGAATACGTACAGAAACAGAGAGAGAGAATAATTAATGCAAATTCAACAGACCTCTGCAATATTTGCAAATTCCCATGATTTCTCTGCATTAAAGGTGCTACTAGGAAGATTTTGACATCAATATATCATTGTAAATTTAATGGCCATACCTTGTGATTAGAATGAAAGACAATTGCAACAAGTATTTTGTACAGATATTGTGTGCAACCGGGTCGTATTCACAAGAGTTGTGCTGAAGGCATTATGGCACAAAGTAAGCCTTTCCAAACAAAACTTGCTTTATCAACTAAAATAGTTCCTCATTTACAGTTAGCAAGGCTCTTCAACCTCTCCTCTCATCATCATAAAAAAAAAACCCCCATGCCAGTTGACCGTAAAAAACAGCAAAACAGGAAGTGATGGGTTTATGGGAAATGTGGTCTTGTCATGAGAATTAGGTTACCAATTGTCACACTTCCCTGCGTCAGTCTAATCAAAACAACCAACGTGACACATTATCACATCGTGCATTCAGATGAAATTACATGATGACGAAATTGAACCCCTCTCAATTTCAATGCAAAAAAAAGGAACATAAAACTTTACAAATTGCATCTCAATTTTTGAGAAAAGCCACTGCAACGTCAAGCAGTTGATGGCAACAATAACAAAAAAACTGTGAAATCCTGGGGGGACTAGATAGAGAGCCGGGAAAAGAGAGAGAGAAAAAGGAAAGCTTGATGTTGAACGACAAAAAGAAAAAGAGAGACGGTCAGGTGGAAATCGGAACATTTTGAAGCACCGATACAAGAAGGCTGAACAACAAAGCAAATTCCACTGTTGGTGTTCGCAATAGTCATGCTACGTTATGTGATCCTGTTAGCTTTCCTGAGTTATTGTACTGGAAGCATTGTCGGGCGGCAAGCACTGAGGAGTCAGTAGGCTTCTTAGAGCCACAGGGATAGAAGGCTAAATGACAGATGATACACAGATTTAAACACCACAGGATGGCCCAAGGCAAGCTGGGAGCCACAGACAAGTATCCTTATACAGTAACACAGACGCTGTGCATGCATACTCAAACAGATAAACTCAGAACACTCACTCTCAGACACACTCGCTGTTTCCCATTTCAAGGGAAGTTTCCTTTGAAATCTGCATTTTGAAAACAAACATGTCTAATAATGGGCTGACAAGGCTGTACCTTTTTAAAAGCTTTGCACAATGTGGCCTTATTTTGGCCAACTTCTATCTATGTAGTTTCGGGATCTGCTGTAGAAGTTGATGGAGACAGCTCAAATGCACCATTCGCTATGGTATCACTGATGAAGAGTGAAGAGGAGCGAGAGGGGTTCATCCTACTTGTCTTGACTCCTCTGAAGGCCATACCGTTGTACATCATGTCCTTTGAAGGTGTTGGCCCCCTAAAATGGGACACCACTAACATACTATCTACATTTACACGCACAGAGGTGCCTTGGTATCACGCTGTGCATCTAATCTCAGTTTACAGCCCACCACATGGCGCGAGTCTTCCAGTGCACCCTGAAAATGGATTATGATAATTCCATAACTGCCTTGGAAGGAGCAGTCAGGTGTTGTTGCAGAAACATCAGTAGACTCCCTGTAACCTCCTGCAGAGGTGCGCAGCATGAGACATCATTGGAGAAATCCAATAACACATACCTCTGTACAACCTTTCATTTTCCTCTTCTAGTTTTGTTTCTCTGTTCTGCATTTTATTTAGTGTAATTCCTTCCATGCTCACTGTCTCCTCCTTCCTAGTTTTCCATCTTTCCACTGCTTGTTTCTTTGGTGGAGTCTTTATAAACTCATACAGACACAGCCATGGCACCTTTTGAAATAGGTGAAAGCTTTGTGACAACATCAAGTCCTGTGTTTGGCACCTATTGTAAATGCATAATGTTGCTGACTACAAGGACAATAAAAAACCCATGGCTTCACATTGAGCCAGAACGGATGGAGAGCAACATGGCATCTCAGAGTCTCTGGCTGTAATATTTCTCAGTGTTGTGATGGTGTGCTATTTTCCACTCCACAAGGCACAAAAACTGCCATGTACCAAACAATACATTCCCTCAGTGAGAAGTTGAAGGTCCCTACTCAAATTACAATAAAACTAGAAGTGAAAGAATATAAAGAAAATTACCTCAGCACCATTTTCCTTTGCAGTTGGGAAAAGCTGCATTTGTACAAGGAAAGTGAGACAATGAGACACAAGTGGAAAGGAAAAAATTTAGTGTGACAGGGGGGAAACATAAACAGGAGAAATAAATGAACAAAACGGGGCACAACTTTCTTTGTGCAAATTAACTGACAGCTGTTTTTTCTTTTATGTTTTACAATTACAGTCACAAAATCGTTAGACTTTATTCGGATAGTCTGATGTTTATGAGTGCCAAGTGACCAAATGTATTGTAGATGTTGATTTTACTATGAATTTAGTACTGCATGTCCTGCAGTATTTCCAAATGTGGTCTTAAAGCAGCATTCAATCTGGAACTTTATTATGCTGGTGATCACTTGAGTCTCTTAGTGACAGTGCTTCACAGCAGCTATAAGAAAGTTTACCTGTCTGATTTGCTAGAAATTGGTCAATGACTCAATATTTTTGCTACCAATAAAGTAGGAGGCGTGTGTTTGGATCTTGCAAAATTATATATATATTTCAAAAAAGAGCATGATTGCAGTCTAATTAATTTACTTCTCTTGATCTAACAACACGGGTCATCTACAGCTCTGTATTTCTATATACAGCTCCATATCACCACTTTTGGGCAATCCAGTCTTTCGGATTTGATTTAAATCCTTTTCATAACTAAACCTCGCCCACACACTCTGTTTCACTTTGGAACATTATCTTCTGTATTATATTACAGAAGGCAAAGTGCTCTACAGTAACTGCTGTTTCACTGGGTATTTGAAGTGCACTGAATATTGAAACTGTGATAAACATTAGGAGGCAAATAATATACAGCGTCTGGATGTGTTTCACCTAAAGAGATGAGGTCATTGTAGAAGGCCTTTTAATTTGTGAGCATGAACAAATTTGTCTGGATTAAGCCTCCTGAATTGCTTATTTTGTGGTCACATCTGGTTGCTTGTTGAACACATTCATGGTTATGAATTCAGCACTTCTATTGTCTGACGTGGATTTATCCTCTGAGGAAGTAATTTGGACATGAGGTGCTGAGCACCCTGATTGGACTCGCAGTTTATGAAATGAGCTGGTGGCCTGGGTTGACATGGACCTGTGTGAGTAAAGGAGCGCTCACAAATGACATCAAACTCTTTGCTCATGTAATTGGATGGGATTAGTCTGGGCTGAGAAAAGCAGCCCTAAACATGGCTGAGCCACAGACACAATTTGCATAATTCAAAACTGTAGGGGGTTGTAAGAAGTGAGTATGAAAAAATGAATAACAAAAGGGATTCATTTAGGTTGGATCCAGGTAATCAACAAGTCAAAGATGAGTACTCGATGTCACAGTCAGGGTGATTTGGCCATTTTAATTTATACTCCAGTGAAAAAGAGTTTTATGAAAAAAAGAATCTCAGCATCAACTAAGTAGTGGCTATTTTAACAAAGAAGATGGTGATCAGTGCAGTATGTCTCTTTGATAGAACAAGGCAGATTTCTGGCTGTTCAATGTGGAGAATCACCTTAGTGTAATATTTCCTTATCTTTCACAGAGCCAGTTGCAACTTACTTACTTAATAGACAGATTTAAAGTGGTGTAAGCCTAGTTTGTTTTGTTTGTCTTTACAAGATGTTATTTGGATTAGAAATACAGACTACTGAGTAATTATTCCTTTTGATGAAGAATCTATATGCATGCCAGGTCAGTTATGGTCAGATATAGTCTTTGTGGTTTTTTGAAATGCAGCTTTTAACAGAAGACATGAGGGCATTCAAAGCATTGCGTTTCATGTAAGCAGATGTACTGCCATCAATGACTTGGATGACTGAGAATCCTCCTTGAGGTTTTGCAAGGGCTCCCCTGCAAAAAGGGGAATCATTTTCACTATAATTCCATCCATAAGTAACACAGTGACAGAATGTATGACTATTCTGGTCACGGGTTTTGTACACTTTCTGTAATAAAACATCTAAAAGCAAAAAACTTATCAGATGGGGGTCCCTGGGACAAAATCTTATCAAATGGGGATCCATGGTCTAATTTGTCAGTTTAGGAGTCCTTGACGTGAAAAAGTGTTGAAACCACTGTCTTAATCGTCCTTCACCTACTGGGGTTTCGTTGCGGTGGCAAAGTCAAGGTTGAGAGAAAAGTGTGTAAGGAGCACCCACTGCAATGCATCACTCTGGGATGAACAGAATGAAAACCTAAATTGAAAATGACTCCCACCTTTGTCGGGTCAATGATCTGTGTGTGCGTGTGTGTGTTTGCATGCATGTGTGTCTTAGAAAGAGAGAGAGAGAGATAGAAAGACAAAGCAGAGTGAAACTGCATGTAGAGCACTTTCTTGAGCAATGGAGTGCATCTGCATGAAAGGCAGGTTGAAATCTTGGAATCCTTTTAGTGTGTTAGACATATAAATTGCCTTTCACGGTGCTACATAAATCAGAAAGGACTATGCAAGTGTGGCCTTTCTCTCCCTCTCTTTCCTCTCTCTTCCTCCCAGTCAACCCTTTTTTTCTTAGATAGGCCTAAAAAAAAATACATTGGCCCTTCAACTCTGCTGTTCCTTCTCATCCCTTGGTGATGGGGTGACTGTATGTGCATGTGTGTGCGTGTATGTGTGTGTGCCTGTATGCTGCCTCCTGACAAAAGCTGCTCTCGACAAGCCAAACCTGCCCTCTCTGAACACCCGTCTTATCCACTAACATCGTGATCCATCACGCTGTGGTTCACTGGACCCCGCCCCCCCCAACACCATGATCCCCTGCTCTCATCCTCGCCTCCACCCTTCCAGCTGCCTGTCTGACCCCACTCCTCCCTTTCCTTCCTCTTCCCACTCTCATCTTCCTCTCCTCATCGCGCTCTCCCCTTTTTGCCACTTTCCCTCAATCCCACCCATCTGCGCTCCATTTCCTCCTCCCTCCCGCCCTCCATATCTCCTTTACTCCTCGTCACCCTTCTCCCTCCCCGTTCCCTCTTCGGTTGTTTATGTCGCTGCCCGCGCTCCAGTCATCCAGGCAGTAAGGGGAACGACAGAGAGCTCTCTCCCCCGAGTTGGTGACCCTTGTCAGGGGGACAAACTGCCCACTGTTGCTTGCCTACACAGCTGGAAAATTAAGGACTTGTGGGGGCGAAAAGGTTCAGCGTGTCTACGCGTGTGTGAGAAAGGTAGAACAAGACAGAGAGGCATTCATAGATCAGTCTGTGTGTGGGAAAGAAAGAGGAACAGATTGTATGTGTGTGAGAGAATTAAGAGTCTGTTCAGTTTTTGTTTGTGTGCCGATATGTGCGTGTGTGAAAGAGATCAGGTTAAACAGTCTTGTTTATAGAGGAAACATGCTACAGCTGGTTGTGGTTGTCCAGCTGTTACTCCATCTAATGGGTTAATGAGTATCACAGCATTCATCAGCATTCTATCTCCTCCTCTCTTTTGTCTCTCTACCGCTCTCTTCCACATTAGCGTGTTGGCACACAACCACATGACTATTTAGCAAACAGCCCCCCCCCCCCCAAAAACCCCAACAAAACATTAAAGTTCCTGCTCCATTTTTGTTCCTGTCCTTGCATTTATGATGCCAAACATCAACTGCTGTTTGTTTTCTATGAAGGTATGAACTACAAAGCTAGTGCCCAGGTTCTGTTATTATTGCGTAACATTACTGCTGTTCTTTGATCGGAATCCAAATCAGTTGCTCTCTGGGATTATAGCAAACACTAAACAGACATTTTATTTACTCGATTTTTTCTCAGGGGGCTTTGACAAAATGCCAAAAAAGGTGTTGTTGAATTAAACTGCAGCATAAAAAAAAACCTCAAATCACATGAACTTCAAAATGTTCCAAAGCTGTCCAAAATTCAGTGAGCTGTGAATCAGTTTTACAAGGCTGAACCATTCAAGCCAAATTTTTTGACGAGATTTACCTTTATGATATCATTTCATTTTATTTCTGAGAGTATGTCCATACAGTATGACATGACTATTGGTCCTTCAGTTTGATTTATATGAAAGATGCAAGAAAAAAACACTAAAACAATAAGAAACTTACATGCTTTAAACAGAGGAGACAATTAGATACTTCTTGACTTGGCTTTTTAGAGATAAATTTTGCACATGGCAGCAGAATAATAAAGAAATACCTAAAAAGTAAGTAAAAGTATACAACAAATGATCAGATGAATATTTCTATAAGCTCCTCAACAAGCTATACCTTTCATAGAAAACAGTAAGATGTATAATTTTGACAGGAATGCCAGCTGCCAGTGGCTTCTTGTTATTAGAGTGAAAAGCTACATTTGAACATGATGGTAAAAACATGTGAACTGACATTCATGGACTTATGCAAGTGGCTCCAATCTGTGTTTGTGTGTGGAGTCAAGTCGAGTCAAATTTTTCCTGTTGATTTCTCAGGTGTCCTTGCTGATGTTGTTTTTTCTTTTCTTTGCTCAGTGGAGTTTGACTGTGATGATAACTGGTGCTGCAGAGCCTTCAGCTCACAAACTGTTCTGCTGTGTAAATTATCATCTTTTGTCAAAGTGAATTTATTTGCTGTGGAAGGACTTGTTGCTTATTCATTTCATCCAGAAGGTCATTCTATCCAAAATGATCATTTGCAAGATGAAGTTACATTTCCCTCTGATTCTGATGTGTCTGTATTGAACAGGTGCTACACTTCCCTTTATGAAACACACCAACATGGTTGTCTGGAAAGGAATCTGTGAAGTCTTTGCTGAGCTTTTTTTTTTATTAAGTTCACAACCTCCATGTCCTGGTATGTGGATTCCAAGTACTGCACCTTGTCTGTTTATCTCACTTCAGGACCGGCTGTCTGCTTTTTCTTGATCCAATTCTTTTTCTATCATCTTCAGCCTGGTACTCCATGTAACTCTGTGATGAGCTTCTGTGGAAGAAACTCTCAGCAGTAGCCAAATCCCCAAATTTCTTCCAACAAAGAGAAAATACATTGGCTATTTTCTTAAAGCCATTGGTGCTGTACCTCTGTGACTAAGTACAGTACAGCCTCAAAGAGCTGCTAGCATGGCTGTAGACTCTGGGGCCTTTTCAGACCTGCTCCTTATAGTCTGGTTAAATGGGAGTCTAGTTTGTTTTCCCCTTTGGTAGGATTCATTTGAGCAGATCTCAGTCTGCTCCTAAACGAACTCTGGAGCGGTGCGTTTGTGGTGGGAACGCAACAAGTTTGACCTAAACAGCTCCTGTAGCCAGGTACTTTGCATACTGGGAAATCAATGGAGAATGAATTGGACTAGTAGACCTGGACCAGCACAATGAAGTACATTACATTTTTGATATATAACCAAGGAGAAAATGCCCTTAGTCTTGACCAATACTCCAATATCAGTCACAACAACATTTTCCAACAGATGGGGACACAGGGACTCTACTAGACACAACAAAGAGCACTGGGCAACTGCTCAAGCTAACATACAAAACCTCTTTCATTTTGTAATGTCCTGTTTGCACAGTTTTTGTGGGTAATGAGTAAACATCTTTAGTTGTGGACTTAAAAATTGCTCCTCTTGGCTCACTCTCTTAAAGTATGAAATTAATTAAGGGGCCTTCATCTATGACTCAGATATTAGGACTATGTCAAGTTGACCACAAAGCTGCCATTTGTTGAGACCCAGGAGGATGTCATATGCAAGAGCACTCAGGAATCAAAGACAGATGAGAAATATGCACACACACACACACACACACACACACACAAAAAAGGGAGCTGAGTAATTACAAGAGAATGCTGCATGGTACATCAACATTCGATAAGAGAAACATCATGAATATTCATTAGTTTGTTTATTCTCCCTATGTGAGAGACAAGACAAAAAATGCTCCACTGAGATGTGTGATTGGCACAAAATAATACACCCCAGGCACAGGCACGAACACACAAACTGACATTCACTGACATCGATATAAACACACTGATATTAACACATCGCAACAGACAGACATTAACAGTTTAAGAAAAACAATGAGATAAAAACAGGCACACACACAAACATGTTAATGCACAGTACTATAGCAGACAGGTACACACTGATTAACACTTTGGTCCATCTTATACACAAAGACACACACATCCACTCCCTCCCCTCGACGTGACAGCTGTAACTCTGTATCTTCCCCAACTTTATCTCTCTAACTTTCCCTGGGTTAGTTTTAAAGCCCCTCAAGGTCAAGACGGATAATCAACTTTCCTCCCTGTGTTGCTTCATTAGCACCGCTGAGTGATATTTCCTCTGTTTTGCTCCTGTTGTTTTTCCAATTGGCCTAATCTCTTTGTGCCCCAATATCCCGCTGTAATCCGAGAGCTGTGTTGAAACTGCCTCCAGTGATCACCGCGTACACACTCAGAGGCGCCAATAAACCATGCGCTTGCTGATGCAGACACACTGCTGCATGCGGAAAAATTAATGACACTGAAAGTACTTTATAATATATACAGTGTGAGTCTGTGTGTGTGTGAGGGAGAGACAGGTAAAAAGTCCATTAGTATATGCATGCGTATGCAAATGGATGGATGCATGTCTTCATTACGGAAGCTCGTGTGATCCATCACCGAAAGTGCTATGTTTGATGATCAGTTTGTGGTCACACACCACACTTTGCCGTGCATCCGTTGTCCCTGGCAACCTTGGGGAGAACAAATGGAGAGCTGAGGATTGTCTTAGAAAGCCTCATAATTGAGATCAACCCTTCAGCTCGTCACAAATGAGAAGACCATATTATAATTACTCCTCAAGCGAGCTGTTTCTATTTTTCCATTTGCCTTTTATCTTTCCGCCAGGCGGTGGCCATATGGTGTATTGTTTATGTGTATGTGCTCATTTGGGTGTGCTGGTGTGTGTGTGTGCACGTGAAAGGGAGCAAGTACAGCTCAGAAAATCCCATTAAGGGGGATATGTATTGGTTTGCTGTGTTATTCAAGGCTTTCTGGGACATTAGTACCGACATATCTTTCAATGTCAGTGCAAGCGGCAGAAAACAAACTAATCTGCTTCTCCTTCTATCCTCCTTCCTCTCTCTCTTCTCCCTCTTTTACTTGTTTTCTTCCCTCTCTGTCACTCTACATCAATCTCTGTCTTACACGCCCCCTTCTCTCTATTTCTTTTTCCCTCTTCTCATCACTATGCTCCCACAAGATGCGACATTTTGCTTCGTACTTTCTGTCCATCCTTCTCTTCTTACCTCTTCACACCATGAAAGTCTGAACTGTTAACCTATCTGTGTATTTGCGGTGTATTTTGGAGTTGGAAACTGGGCCATGATCCACTTTTGCATGATGTCATGCTGTCAATATCAAAACTTTGCAAAAACAGGGAAAAAAACATGTTTCTGGATCAAAATTCCTCCACTACTTTATGTACTCAACAGCAGCGACAAATCAAATCCCAAGTAACACATACATGAAAATACACAAACAAAAACATATTAACATTTCCCAGTCCTCTGAGAAGTACACAATGGATTAAATCCAATTATATAACGTGTAAACTAAAATCCAGGTGCTCACTTTGTTCTCAGTTTGTGAACTGAAAAACAAAAAATGCAAGCAAACATGCAGATAAACACACCACACACAATACCACACACAAGTTGAATGTGGCAACAGCTGTAAAAGTATTTCTCTCTTTTTACATTTAGATACTTCTCTGTATTAAGTGTGTGTGGAGTACGCTGAGTATGATAGAATAAAAGGTAAGTTGTTTCATGATTCTAACCTAATTTTGAAAATTAGAGCAATACACACATACTGTGTTATCTACAGAAGAAATTAGCTGCAATTGAAATAACACTTCACAACATGGTACGATGTATGTTGTTTTTAATGTCATGGAATAAACAACTTCTTTATTTCAACTTGAGGAGGTGAGTGAACTCCATAGAGACATGGAGAGGCCTCATCCCTGGACCCCTGCACTGACCTCTTTGCTGAGTGGGGGTCTGACAAAATGACACTGACCAAAGTTAAAGACTGTGACAAAATAGAGATTGAACGGACCTCCTGCCATTTCGGACCAATAGCTAAATTACGGCCTGAACTGAAAATGACCTTTGGGGTCATTTGAGCCAGGAGAAAGGACCGATAACTCAACACACATGGACAGAAAACCCCTGTTCTTATCTCCCAGAGTCATAAACCCACATTCCTGAAGGACATTCATTGAGTCCCTGCAAATCTGAGCCAAATCTGAATTTGTGTGACTTAAATGTCTAATTATTATGTAAATCATATCATGTTGTTTGTTATAAAAATTCATAAAGAATGTCATAACTCTGATAACTATGCTATAATCTTCTGAAGAGATATTGATTTTTGATTTTATTACATTTTTACTACATCTGACACTACTGCCCCCTATTGATAAGTTAGCACTTCATATTGGTTTTTAAATGTTAAGAGTTAAAGAATGTTTATATGGTAATTATGCAATGATATTTTAAAAATGACCTAAGTGTCTAACTTTTGTTTAACTTTAATAGTTAAATTAGATAAGTAGTTGTACTGAATGTATGAAGTTTTCTGAAGTAATAGGAATGCAAAGATATAATGTGTGAAGAATTTCAGGTTGAAGTTTTCTCCTATTATTAAACTATAGTCATATGAAATAGTTTTATATTATGAAGTAAGGATTATGCTGAATTTATATTTGAATAAATTTCTGAAAGTTTAATCCTGTTTGAGAAAGTTGAATCAATGAAGGTTGAATGTCTAAACATCAGGAGAAGTGTTAATATGAAGGTTAACATTTGGTATGTTGATATAAATGATTCATTTATTATGAAATGAATGTATAATGCTGAACTGTTCTTCTGAATGGTTTTACAATATATGGTACAAGGTGATACTAAGTACATAGTGACTCTGAAGTGTGAATTTTGCATTTAAAACTAAAAACTTAATTCTCCAGTGTAGAAAAATAATTTATCATCTCAAGTCAAAGTCAACTGCACCTTAAAGTCCTTGAAACAAAGAAATTTGAATATTCATCAGTAATTCGGCATGAAAATGTTTAAAACACATCCAAAACTCTGCCTGTTTTGACCAAAAATTATCAATAGAAAAGCTTGACTGAGCTCAGTTGAGCTGGACTCCAGAAACTCTTGAGCCAACAGTGCTTCTATTAAGATGTCTCTTTTATTTGTCTTTGACCAAGTATATGCATATTTTAATCTTTTATTGATCTGTAGATTTAACATTAAGTCTAGTGCTTCCACATATAGTATTTCATTTTGAAGTTTACATTGCTACTGAGTGCAGTCAGGAAAGTTTATTCGGCACTCAACTAAGATTACAAGTAGTCAGCCAAAGCCTGAATCCTCAACTCAAATGTAGCTTTGAAGAAGATAGCGACTCTTACACTGGATCTCAGCCTGGTTTCTGAGAGCATACGGCCAAACTGGGAGTTAAGCCGACATACTCTTTCACAGAGCAGCCTGAAACATGGCTTGACTCCTCTGCACCAGTGGTTCAACACCACTGCACCGAAGAGACTCAACACGGCCTGAGGTGTATAATTACAGTTTGACACCAGCTCAACCAACAACAACGCTGGACCAGCTGAGACGACATCAACTACAACAAAACCAGTGAACAGTAAGGCTTTGAGATCAAGTGACGATGTTGAATAACGTCAAAATTAGAAAAATGAATTTCTTTAGAGAAGCTAAGTTAGCTTTCCTTTAGCATTCCCCGTTGCAGTACATTAGCCTCGAGACACACTTCAAGCCACTATTTCTAAACAATATAAATATTATTTTATTTATATGATCATTTAAGGGCCTTATTATTCCCTTTCTTTATTATCTTATGCTTTATCATGTATCCTCAAGATGTTTAGCTATTAATAAATGTCTTCATTTATCCTAAGAAGTTGTTGTTGCGATTTCTTTGAGAACAGCAGATAGAGGTCACTGCTTTGAAAAGAACTTGAAGTTATGAGACTGATTAATTGATCAAACTGAGAATTGAATTCAGAGTTTAATGTTTTGAAGATTACCCTTAAGGAGGTGGTGCCCATTATACAAGGTTATATGTTGATTAATATCTAATATTCCTACAATGTAATGAAATAGCTCTAACTGCAGAAGCAATAGTAAGTAATGTTGAAAGTGTTCTAAAGTGTATGATTATACATGACAGGGTTCATGATCACATTTTGAATCATTGCTGCTGATAAAAAAGCATCTGTGTTGGTGGGGTGACCTTGAGGGAAGGAACCAGGTTACTGTGAAACTGGTTCATCATCTCACCAGATGCAGTGAAGACGTCTTTAGACTGTGCAACAACATACTTGATCACACGTCATGTGGCATGTAGGTTGGTCACTCAAGTGCATTCTCTTTACACGTTATCATAGAAGAGCAAAAGTTTAAAATTGTGGCAACATTAAAGCTAGTGTGATAACAGCCTTCAATTGATAATTCTATTTCATATATTTGAAGGAATTATTAATAAATGAATTAATTATATTTTCATTTTGTTATTCTCTTTACAAATGTGTCTTTCTATATTCCATCTCTCAATTCATTTGTCTACTCATTTACATATTTACAATTCATTTCTCTTCTTATTATTGTTGTTATTGTTATTATTGTTGTCGCTGTGATTCTCTGTCTCTCTCTCCTCTTTCCCCCTCCCTCCCTCCTTTGTCTCTCAACTCAACCGGTCAAGTCAGATGGCCGCCCACCTAGAGCTTGGTTCTGCTCGAGGTTTCCTCTTGTTAAAGGGGAGTTTTTCCTTGCTGCTGTCGCCAAGTGCTTGCTCATGTGGGAATGTTGGATCTCTGTAAATTAAAGAGTACACTCTAGACCTGCACTATGTGAAAAGTGTCCTGAATTAACTTCTGTCGTAATTTGGTGCTATATAAATAAAACTGACTTGACAATTGACTTAATTAGTAAATGTGTTTACATACTGTAACATGTTAACATACATGTTAGATACAACACTGGATGAAATTAACAATAATACATTAAATACTCTGCAGTGTGAATGGCAGCACTCAGCGCATGAACCGTTCTCTTACATTTTGAAGACTTTAAAAGGATAAAATTTAAAAACAAACAAGCAAACAAAAAACAGCTAAATAAGACTGGCAATTTCTTTATATCTTTCTTATCGTCAACAAATCTCATGTGCAGAGCCAAATCAACAATGAACTAATCTTACTTATTAGTATTGTGCGTGTATCCAAAGCCTGATTTATCGTATTCTTCTGTGCTGTAAACCTCCGTTGTTGAAAAACTATTAAAAACACATCAATGAGCCACATCGCTGCACTGGGTGACGTGTTCCATCACCAGGAAGGAAATGGTTATGGTAGTTTGTTTAGAAACGGTTCCAAAGACTAATAACAGCGATCCCGTTTTCAGTCAGAGCTTCACTAGCACCAGTTGTTCTACATGCAACCTCTTGACTTTGTAGTAGCACAATGTCAAGAGGTTGTGATATGAAAGTCAAGAGGTTGTGATATCCCATTATCTTCTCTCCA
Source organism: Thunnus maccoyii (assembly GCF_910596095.1). NCBI lineage: Eukaryota > Metazoa > Chordata > Actinopteri > Scombriformes > Scombridae > Thunnus > Thunnus maccoyii. The sequence goes on from NC_056553.1 coordinate 15,944,278, forward strand.
AAGACAGAGAATGGGATCGCAAACTACTATAAGCATTGCCTGAACATGTCACCCAGTGCAGCGGTGTGGTTCATTGACGAGATTTTAATCATTTTTGGACATCAACAGAGATTTACTGCACAGAGGAACAATACATACTCGGCTTTGGATACATACACGATACTTGTAAGTAGATGAATTCATTGTTGGTTTGGCTCTGCACCTGAGATTTGTTGACAATAAAAAAAAAATAGATAGATATTCACCATATCCATTAAAAGTATCCCCTCCCCAAAATGCTGTTGTTTCTGCCTAATATGTAAGGTGTCAGTTGGTGGGTAATTGGAGATTTAAAAACTCTGCACAGCACATAAATATACTCACTCACCTGGAGAAAGATAAACCTGGCTACATCATTATCATATCTCTAACAGCTTTTTTCTTATCTTAAAGGTCAGGTCTGTGGGTGCAGTAACTCAACAAAATGTATTATTAAAAAAAATGATCCAGGGAGACACATATGAATGTGTGTATATTTTATTCATCTAAAATGTAACTGCACCCACAACCTGATATTCAAAAACTTGGTGTATTCCTTTGAGCAACATACTGAATCTCTAAAGCCATGAAAATTAGAATTTCCCAGCTGAGCTATCATGTTCATTTTATCATCACTCAGTATGCTTACATCAGAAATCTGGCCCACTTGAATGCTATCCATGCGGAGCTTTTTCTCTCAGGAGGATTCAGTTTAATGTTGCTGTCTGACAACAATCTCCATCCAGTAATATCAGGAGTGTGGACATCCACAGGGGACAAACTCACACGGATTATATCCCATACACACACACACACACACTTTTCCCAGATGTATCAGTATTGAATGGAATGAATACATTCAACTGGAAATGAAACTCAATAAGTTTAGTGCATCAGCTAGATGAAACAAGCACACACAGACACACAGACACACACACACACACACACACACACACACAGTCCCACACTCATACAAATGCCATCATTGACACACACATATCCGTTTCATCAATGCTGGGTTGGCAATTCTTCTTTAAAGGCATGAAGATAGAGCAATAATACATGTTGTTAGTTAGATTTTTTGGATGCTCTCAGTGCATTAATGTGTGTGTATTTCTGTGTGCTGTACTTTTGTCTATGTAATGCTTGGAGCCCACCCTTTAGTACAGATCATTTCAGAGTAGATGAGATAGAAAGGAGGAATAAATATATGGATGATGGAGAAGAAAATAGATAACAGGGAGAAAAGAAAAGAGAGAAGCTAAAGAAGGAAACAGAAAAAATACAGACATAATAAGAGAATAAAGATTAAGGTGTGCTTTGTGTGGATGTTTGTGCACCTGTATGGATGTTGCAATGATTGGTTATTTTTCCGTGTCCTTGCTTGCCTCTTGTGTGTATTTTTTTCAATGACATGTCTGTATTTTTGAATATGTGGGCTTTTGTGGGTTTGAGAGACATAATGGTCAGGAATGTGTAGTATCTACTTTGCTGCTTGTCCTAGAAAGACTCTGATTTTCTGAAAATGTCTCCTCTTTCTTGTAGTTGCAGCCATGTGCAGTTTGTACTCTCAACTAAAATATGAAGTGAAAAACACACCATCGCCTCCCCTGTAATTCACCTGGACTGCCTTTATGTGGATCCTAGAGGACCATTAACAAGTTTAATGTCTGATGTTATATTGTAGGCTCTTCATATTGACTGATGTCTAATTTTGGCTGAAATGGGCAAAGGCAGGAAACAATACTTTGTATGCTTAATGTTTAAACCTTTGAAACAAAAGCCTGTAATTACAGATGTAGTTAAAAACATCAATATTATGAAAGGCAGGCAACATTCCTTACTTGCATGTTTAATTACATCTTAAAACTCCTATATAAACACAATTTATCCAACAACTGAGAGCAACAGAATGCGTAGAAAACCTTTATTATTTCTGCAAATATAGTAGCACCAATGAGACAATATCTACAAATGTAAGTTGAAGTTTAGCCTCTGAAAGCAAAGATGCATGAAATGTAATTAGGCTAAATTATTAATTATGTCCCTAGCCTTTTAGTTAGTTCAAGTTAATTAGGGACAAACATAAGAAATGCCTATTACAATTACAAAAAGGATGCTCATACAAACAAATATGGCTCATATTCATCATGTTCTCAGTACAATTATTATTATTTATGTTATTATTATTAACCAGTGAATCACAAAGTTATCATGTCAACTTACCACACAAATAACCACACACAATGTTAGCTCCTGTAACATTATATCACAAACAAGATAGCAAAATGGAGAGACAAAGAGAAACATTAGGCAAATAGCAGAGAGGTACAGTATGGTAAGTAGCATTTACTGTACTTACTATAAAGTTGTTTCAAAGTAAAACTAATTTTAAAGATCCCTTCCATACATTTATTAAGACATAGGAATACCTTTCTTAGAACAATGTGTGTCTGATATGTTTTTTTTTTCACAAAAAAGTACAAGTGTTGTATTAAAATCCTTAAAATGACATCTACAGCTTCAGCTTCTCCCTCATTAAAAAATACCAGAATCTATATTCATTCAGTTCATTAAGTCTAACTGCTGGACACAATATGTCTCCTACTTCATTCTCAGTGTATGTGCCCTGGAAGCTTCAAGTTTTTACATCACACTTTTCTAAGCTGCATACTGGACCAGGATTGGCTTCCAACTATTTGTGATGTCACAAATCATGCTGATAGGCCCGCCCCTTAAAACCAGATTTTCAGAGAGCACATAGAAACTTTCCTCCTTCAGCAGATGAATGTGAAAACAGCCTTCTAGTGTCAAACTCTGCACATACATCATTTTGCACGGTGAAGCTCAAACATCCAATTGTAGGAACAGGAAGATAAACATATTTTTGAGTGGAGGGGGACTTTAACTTCCCTTTTTTTCCAATCCAACAAGCTCTTTTGTGTTGTCTTCACTTACGTGCTACTTCCAGTAAGAAGTCCTCAACATGTACATTTTGAACTTTTGCAAAACATAAGTGCATGATTTTATTTTTTTGAGATGTGATTCTGATATTCTGTATCCATAAATCTATGCTTGTCTTTTCTATAAAATCAGCTCAAAGTGCTCTATTTCTAGTGACCCTGTTTGATTTCTTTGCAGATGATATTATTCACACCTAACAACACTTCCCTTAAAGAGGTTTCGAAAATCATGAACACCATCGAGCCTGCATACTGAGGATGGCATTAGCTGAAAGGTTTGAGCATGTAATACTTCTGGCGTGCAAATAAATAAATATATAGTAAATGAGGCCTTTAAAAGACTATTTTTAACTTTGAGTGTGAACCATTTTACCTCTAGCAAAACAAGACTGGGAGCATACCATTTGATCTTTGCCTCTGCCCTGAAACAGAGCACTAATTTCAGCTGCAGCTGCAGGAACTTCAGACAGATTCCTCTCAGCGCGTAAATACATATGAGAGTGTGTGAAGTATTTTTAAGGACAGTTTACATTATTTCTAGGCTTGTAAGATTTTTGTATGACTGGAACACTGATCCAGAATATATCAGATTGTTGAGTTGTTGTGTTGCCGTTTCAAATAAATGTGCAATATATATATTTAACAATTAAAATGTGCTCCACTGCGGAGGTAAATACCACGATGGTGACAGAATCTGTGAGTATTTGACATGCAGGGAGAATGCTACAGCCAGCAGACATGGGAAGCTCACTCGATGGCAATACCAAAGAGCACACAACACACACACACACACGCTCCATACAGATAGACACACGCACCAAAAGCTTCACCAGCAGCTGGCGTTGTCTTTACAAACAGTTCAACTACGATCACGCACGCGCCACCCATCCACACAGATAGACATATTGTTACACAAAAGCCATCGCTCCAATGGGAGCCCCCATATGCATACAAAAACTCTAGCACCCATGGGACTCTCATGAGTTTTCGTGACTGAGAGACTGAGGGAGTAAAAAAGACAAGTGCAATGAGAAAGAAGGAAAAAGAAGTATGAAATATAAAAGCGTAACCAAGGAAATAAAATGGGGAAAAAGAGAGAGATGCTGCCCTTGCAAACACCTTATTACTCCAACTTAATGTAGTGTAAAGTGTTATACTCTTTTCCTTCGACACAGGCACCTGTGCGGCTATAAGCAGTAAGTGTTGCACTCAGGTAGACAGACATGGGGCGGGATAAGACACATGACTCTGTCAACACAACATATGACAGCATTATCCCAGGCAATGACGCATTACAGAGCCAAAAGCAAGCAGAGAGCACACATTATGGGATGCAAATGATTTGGGTGCCTCTGTGACAGATCACACTTTGTTGGTCTATTTCTTGACCAACCTCTCTCACTAAACACCACTCTCAGAAAAAAAAAAAAAAAAAGAAAAACTCACCCACCCACAACACACACACACACACACACAAACACACACACTGCTGCTATTTCCCATTAGCAAACCGTCTACTTCCACCACCGCAGATGTCTTCAAGTGTCTCCTGTTCTAACCTATGTGAGAGGCTGGAGAAAGGTTTCGGGCTAATTCCGTCGTCAATTTGCTGTGCTATATAAAGCCTTACTTTACACGTCAGCCTCGAGTGCCTCTTATCAACTGAGTGAACACCCTCAGCTCCCCTGCCCGTAATGGGTGAGGGCCAAAAAGCTGCCTGCAACCTTGAAGGGAGGCGGATTCTCATCAGTGCATTTAAAGCAGGGGAAGATAGAGAGGATAATTTAACGTTAATTAGCATCTTGTCTACAGGGGGTAAGAAAAGGAAGGAAAAATGAGAGGCGGACACTCGGTTGATGGGGGTGTGGTGAGAGACCCCTGAGGACCCTGGTGATAGTTCTCCTTTCTCTTGTCTTTCGATATATTAGCTCTTGTTCTCTCTCGGCCCCTGACTTGCTTCATGCCTGGAGTGCTTTCACAAATTAATGACAGTGTAACCAGAACATTAGTCGGGTAATGAAAGATGTGTCACAGTAGGGCAGTGTGTGGGAACAATAGGCTAATAAAAAGGGATAATACATGAAATATAAAGGGATATTTAAAATTAATAATGACATTAACCCAAAGGGTTAAAAGCAAACGACACCGTCCCTATTGTGAATATAACTACCAACTAACAAAACACACGCCAACAGGTGCGAGGTGACATAAAGGCCACACAGCAGAGGAGTCAGCTGTACTCGTTGCAGATCAGTTACTAACTGCATTTTTTTTTTCAATAAAACATAATTAGGGGCAGACTTTTGTAGTTCAGCTTAATATCAGCTAGCCTTGTTTACATTTCACAGCAGTGTACCATTTTTGGTACCTGTTATTTCTGCAGAGAGACACGTGAGCTTAGAAGACAAGTGGGGAAAAAAAAGTGATTGTCTGCAGCTTCTGCATTCACAAAGGTTAATGATGAACATCAAAACCCACAAACTAGAGAAAAACAAGTGGTTAACCAGTGCTGCAGAATAAAGTCATTATGGTTTACTGAAAGACCTGTGAGTGTGTGTGTGTGTGTGTGGTATATTACTGTGGTTGGCTTGCTATGACTTGTGAGGCAATAATTGAAACCAGAAGTGCCAAAGGAATGGACTGCAACAACACCATGACTACACACAGCCTCATTATCCTGAACCACACTCATATCTCCACTCCCGTTTCTTCCCTCACCTCCCGTCTCTTCCTCTTTCCTTCTTTATCTGTCATAACCTTTCTTACACCAAAAAACAATTTTTGTCCTGCGTTTCTGCACACAGATACGAGTCGGACTGTTTTACCCCCAATTTTGATGAACACAGGTCAGGTAGTCTGTTATGTTTAATTTATTTGCCAAAATGTAATATTGAAAAAAAAAACTACCCCCTGCACCCTGCACATATTCATTAAAACTTCATAAAGTCAATTAACAACTTGTTTACATGTAATCTTGTTATTGTTGTTCTCACAGCTGTGGTCAGCCAATTAATCACACGTTCTAAGTCCGTTCTTTCTCTCTTGAGTGACCTAGATATCATGCGCTTTTCCAACCTTGATATCAAGGTTGTCTATTCCTGGACACAAAACAGTTGTTTTCCAGTGAGGCTCGATCTGTGATTGAAATGTGTTGAAAGCTTGATGCAACAAGAGCACATGAGTATCGCTTGCTCCCTCTGTTTCTCTTTGTCTCTCTTTAGCTTTCTCTGTTTTTCCCCCGTCTCTGTAAATCTCCTTCTATCTCTCTTTAATCAAATCCTTCTATTCTCCTCTTTCCGTCTATCTACTGTATCTAGCCGCCTTATTATCTACTTCACCTACTTTTTAGCAGCCTGTAACCTTTTAACAGCCAATACATATGCCAACATAACAAAACTCTGCAATATGATAAAACTCTGAAATAACAAAACTTTATAATGATAGCATTTTTACCAGTAACATAATAACTTTTGACATGATTTGAAAAAAAAAGCTTTATTTAGCAAAGAGAAAGGGGCTATTATAGTTAGCTAGCAAGTTATTATCTCAAAACACTAACATTTACTGTAATTGAATTTTACTGTCAGAGATTGTTTAATTACATGAGACGATGACAGTATTATATTATTCAGACAGCAACTGTTTGAGTCAGTCATATTAAACCCATCAATAAATTAAATGTTTATGTGTAACATAATCATTGTTATGGTAATTTTTTGAAGTTACTTATTTATCTCATTCCTTAATTACACTTTTATAGCTTAAACTGCACTTGTTTTGTGACATTACTGCCATTAATTTGAGTTAATGTTGACCAATTTCAAAATGGTAAATAGGAATACATTTGTAAGGCTAAAAAGTGTAATGGTATGGCTTTGTCATTCAGATATAGGTGTCTTTTATGTTAAGGTTCCATACAGCTTTATTTAGATGCAGACCAATTACAGAAAGAGCCACCAACGCTTGCATGATAATTGCCACCTGGTGTGCTGGAGAGAGCACGGAACAAGACGCATGTCATCTCTCTCTGTGCATCTTTAACCTTGTGCTGCTGCGGGGTCTTTATATTAATCTGGCAGCAATCAGCTCAGACTCGTGCTGTGTTGATAGTAAATGTAACCAGCACCGAGCTAGTAAGATTGCTGTTGTGACTTTTACGTAAAAGTGACTCAGGTGCTTATTCAGACATGAGACTGACTTGATAAATTGCCATCACATTAAAGCGTTGCATGTCTGAAAGGGGCTTAATCATCATAAGGCGCATGCTATCTTGGCCAATGATTTAGCCAAAGTCTCTTCATATAAGAGGAAAATCAGCTCACATATTAAACATCGACACTGTAATGAAGCACAACTCACTGGATTAATGAGCTCATTTATGTGATGGAAACATTTCTCTCTTCATTAGCCTGGATTCTATAAATGATTCTATCAATTGCTTCAGGCAAGTAAGAGAAATAAATAGAAACAACATGGGTTTTCACAAAAGCTGTGTGTGTACATATGTGTCTTTGTGTGATTGAGAAAGAAAGAAAGACAGAGTGGAGTTACAGAAGTTTTGTTTGGTGAGCAAAAGTAGAGATAAGAGATAATGTTTCAGTTTCTGCTTCTAAGTGGCTCTACTGAGAGCAAGGCAATTGCAGTTTTGATGATCTAAAACAGGTAATTATTTACTAATGAATTTTTTTCAAGAGAATGTCAATTTATCAGCAGTATTACACTAATTTAATCTCCTCGGGGTCTCTAGTAACTGCATCTATATCGGATGATTCTGTGTCAATGGAAATTAGAGTTTCCGCCATATCACAGATGTTTTAGTTGCCTTATCCTGACCATACCTTCATCTTTTTTTGCCATAATCACAGTCTTTCCCTACCCATATCCATAGCTGCACTAACAGATATTATAAAAATCAAGATATTTTAAAATGTTGACAGTGGACAGAAAAAATAAAGTAATTGGATGTATTTTGGGGTTTCACAGAATCGTCATATATCGGCATTCTTATCTGACGATAGAGATGCTCTGATTAGAGGTTGGCACTAAATATGTAGACTTTGTTAAACAAGCTGTTTTAATATATTGACTTCTACTTAAGAGTTGTTGTGAACGGTCACTTCAAGTAATATTATCAACTTCTACACACGTGGGTTATGGTCAAGTGCGCAACACCAATTGTACATCACTCAGCTAGATGGATGGAACTCAGGTGAGGTATGATAAACATAATACACATTTCTGAAAGAAGAAAGAGAAAAAGTTACAAGAAAACCGCTCTGTCGTTTTACTGTTCATTGTATGTGCTTGACCTTTCAAGGCAACTGCTCTCTGATGATGTACTCAAAACCTTTAGCATCCGCTACATCCAAACTCCTTTGTGGCTGAGTGTGTGTGTGTCAGAGAGATAGATGAATGTGTGTTGTTATCTTTGTCTGCATCTTGTTTGTGTAGGCCTTGTGCCATTGGTTGTTTACAGGTTGTTTACACTGAGAGGAATTATGCTAAATCATTAGTGAAGGGTGCTAATACTCCTCTAAAAGCTGTGATTCCAACACTAATGGAAACAGTGTTCAATAGAGTGAGTGAGAGGAGAGGGTCAGAGAGATGTGGAGGGGGGAAAAGGGAGATTTAAAAAAGAAGGAAGAAAATAATGTGAGATAAAATTGGGGGTGAAGAATAGGGAAAAATGCAAAAATGGAAGCTTGAGATGGCAAATGGGAAGAGGGGGAGGATAAGCAGAGATTGAGGGTTATTAATGTGGAGTAGGAAGTGAAAATAGATGGATATAAATTTATAAATGTGGATGCAAGGGAAGACGGGTAGCGGTGAAGAGAGGAAGAGATGAGACGGAAGAAGAAGAGCGTGGAGGGAGGAGAGGAAAAAGGAAATATTACTTGCGTGTGTGTGTCTGCTCGAGTTATGTCTTTGTGCGTGTGTTTTGCTGCATGCATCAGCAACAAGCTCTCCCATTATTTTATCTACCAATGCTGTGAATGAGCAGACAGAGACAAGCTGTGTGTGTGTGTGTGTGTGTGTGCATAAAGGTGTTGGATGTTGTGAGAAAGGTGATAAAAAGTGATAAAAAAGGACATAATACGTGAAAGAGGTAAGAAAAGGGGTCAGACAATTAGAACAATTACTGCCCAAGATCCAAATTAGGAGTGTCACTGGTGGCAGAATATAATTCCCATTTAACGGTTCGTTTAGCTCCAAAATGCCAGCTCTAGTGTAATAGATCAGATCTGGACAGGGAAAAAAAAGGGGAAGTGGAAGAGTAGCAAGTGTGCATCTGTGTGCATAGCCGCGTGTGCGTGTGTGTGCCTGTGGTTCGCAGTGGATATGCTGTTGACAGTGTAATTTGATGAAAGCTGACAGCTAATTTATGGAGCATATTTTTGGGTAAATGATTTTTCCCGGTCCTACATTCTCAGTCATTCTAGACTGGTAATTGGATTTCCCTAACTTGCAAGGTAGTGAATTAGATATAAACTAGTTAATGAAGGACTGACTGTCTGTCTGTGTGAGTGTGTGTGTTTTCAACAGCATTTTAAACTTGAGTGTAAAAAAAAGGTATATTAAAAAAGTGTGTGTATTTGTGTCTCTGTGTGCGTACACACTATGTTTGCAGGTGAAAGTGTCATCTCATAGTGCAGTGAAGGTTAATTGCAAAGTTTTGGTCTGCTGCACTAATACCCAACTATTACTAACCTATTGCTTTATTCCTACTCAGTCAATCAAGGACCATGAGCACGCATACACACACACACACACACACACACACACACACACACAGGCCTGCAACTAACAAACCCGCCATCCTCTCAGTCACTCTAATTGCCAGAAATGTCTTGTCTTTATGAAGCTATTCCCTATGGTGGGTCTTTGTGTGCATGCTTGTAATGCCTGTGTGTATTTGTGTGTATGTGTGTGGGAGAGTTTGTGTTGGCCAGAGGAAAATGGCAAAGAGTGGTTCTGACAATGACAACAAGCTTGTTATTCTCATAGTGAAAATCACACAGCACTGTGAATAATACTATGAGTGCACACGCACACACAAGCGCACACGCTCACACACACACACATGAAGATGTCTTGCTCAAACAAGATATTAGACTAAATACCAAGCTTTTATACAGACAGAGCAAAACAAGAGTAAAATACCTTTGTCTTTTCCGTCACCAGCTGCACATCTGCACACTCTCCTCTCTTCTCCTCTCGGCTGCATAAAAACTATTTTAAACCCTGTTTAAACTCTGCTAAACCGAGCCATAACTCAAATCAAACATATCTAATCCAGGGCAAACCTTTCACAACTTAACCGTTTCACGAGCCAGCCTAACTAATCCAAACCAAACTGACACAAAACCCTACCAGGCCTTGCTCAAGTACATTACAGCCAAACTGACTGAGTCCAAACAAATCTAATGCAAATTAATGTAATCCAAGTTAATCTACTCAGAATGAGCCCAGCCAGACAACAACTCATTACCAATGGTCTGTTTCAACACTATCATCTGTGGTTCTAGTGCTGGGTAAAGGCAGGATGAAGGCAATAGTTGAAACATATAGATGGGTGACAAATTAAAGGAAAAATCATGTATGGGGTGTCCAAGTAAACTTAAATACTCGTTGGCATTGATTTGTCAAGCCTCTGAGACTCTACTGGAGGAATGGAGCCCCATATGTTCAAAAGATATTCCTGCTTTTGCTGTTTTTAATGATGGCAGTAGAGAGTGTTGTCTAGCATCTTGGTCCAAAATCTCTCATAGATGTTGACTGGGTTCAGATGTTGGGACTGTGAAGACCATAACATATGATTCCCATGATTTTCAAACCACTGGCATTCTTGTTTTTCCATTAATTTATTCAGATTTTAACTTTCAACTGCTGCTCATCTGTAGTATCCCCAGACAGGAGGAGATGGGGAGACTCTGTGTTGCGTTTCCAATGTGACAAAAAGCAAACATTCTTTCTGCCTGAGTGCTGTGTGCTTGTGTTTGAGTCAGTGTTGAATAAAGATGCCATCCTCAGCTTTTACCTGGAGTGTTGAGCAGTCTGGACATGCTACATCTGTAGGCGATTCGCTGCTCACAGTATTCCGCACTGGTGGTGATGGCTGTCACCTGGAAACACAAGCACGGATATTTATTTTCATTTTTATTTCGTGTAAGAACAAATTACTGAGCTGCAAAATGAAGCAAAATGTACTGTAATATTGTTTTAATTTATCTCCCCGTGATTTTCAGAAGCTGAAAATGGAACAAGTGATCCGTAGAAATTAGGAGAGAACATAATTACAAGAGGGATGTGCTACTCAAATCCTGTCATTTTGAGGACCACAGCGGTCTGGCACACATTACAGGTAAATACTGCTGTCACTCCTCATTGGAGGGTTAAAACCGGTGAAGTTCACACACAGTTTGCTTTTGACTGAGAGTGACAACTGCAGTCTATAACCACTCACCAGAAAGATTAAGGTATTGACTCATGTGAGAGAGCAGAGTCAGGCAGTCTGAGTTGTATGTTGCAGAACCACAGCAGACAAGTGGTAGCGACATAAGGTGGAACACTCGTTATATTGTATTATCATTGTGCATTTGTAAAATAAAAAAAATATAGGTCTGTGAAGTGAAATTATGCTATTTTGTCATTTCTGTCACTCCTATAAGATATATGGTAAGGAAGCAGCCTATATGATGCACTATACAGGTGACAAGTTGCTTAAAGAGTACTAGCATGGTAAGAGGAAAGAGGATATGATGCTGCTGAGGCAGGTTTATCATAACTGTGACAGCAAACATATTGGTTTATAGCATTAATGTTACCATGGTAACAGATTTCATTTATTCTGTGTATTTACAGGCATCACAAGATGTGAGAGGAGAAATGACTCACTTTATTATCATCCATAAAAACTGTGGAAAGAAGGATAGTCACTTCCAGAAACAATAACAAACGAGGATTTCAGAATATATCAAGAATCCTGACTTCTACACTCAATTATCTTGCTTAGGGAAGAAAACCACAACCTGACCTGGACACATGCCAACTCCTGCTCAGTCTACTTGTATACATGTTTACTGTAGTTGAATTAGAAATTATGGAAACTGGGCAATCATGACTCACTACGTTCTGAAGAGCACTTCATTAGCACTGGGCAAACATTAATTAGATTTAATTTAATTTGATTTTTATTTAATAATTTGATTTAATTTAATGTGCAAACAACTCAAGGCACAGCTCTGCTTTATTAACACGTGGACAAAAAAAAAAAGTTAAATGATCAGTGGTTGACATGATTTAGAATTTGTCTTTGTGCCATGGGAAAAGCAATTTATACAATTAGAATCTACTTCCAGTACTCAGTTTGTTTTCTCTCCACAGGAGATGTGAATGTGTTCCTGAGAAGTAAGTGTCCTCACATACTCCTGTGCTGATGCTTGCTTAAAGACCACACATTTCATTAAAAAAATAAATATACCACTTCATGGAGTTCAGACATGGTGAGGCTGATTACAAGGCCTGGGATCGTCATAGAGCTCAGATGTTTGATAGGTGTTAGGATATTGAGAGGATATTACCAATCTATATAGTTTTGGGAGAAAAAAAACCTTTGGATTAATATCAATAATCAGGAGTTCTTGGTAACACCTGCTTCACCTTTTATCGACTGCATTGTGAAATATTCACATATAAATTATACTACTGTCCTTAATGGATAACTGTAAGTGACTATTAATGGGTGATTTAAATGAGAAATACAAAGCAAATAACCAAGGATGCAGTCTGACATCGTTTAAAATGTTGCTACAGTGTAGCAGGTAGAAATGTAGGAGAATATGGCCACAAACTCAACTAACAAATGTTGGAAACTGGTCTCATTGAGGAGAGTGGAGATACTATACTCCATGTTAAACCTGTTAAACCATGTTAAAGATATCATATTGGCAGAGTTAACTGCCAATATGAAACTATTTTCATCTGCAAAAATGGCAAATATTCCATGAAATATTTATATGCTCCACATCCTTTACAAGAGGATGTAGATGAGGAGTCTCTTGGCATGAATCTTTTTATGTTGTATGTACATTAAGAATCACATTGCTTTTACATGTGGAAAATAGTGACAGGCATAAGTACAGTTTCAGTTTTTTTTATATTTATTTTTTTAGTTGGATAACTTTTAGTTAGATGTATAAAACTTAAAATGCAAATATTGTACTAAGCAACACAATACTTTCTATGCATAATGCATGCTGGTGTGTGTGTGTGTGTGTGTGTGTGTGTGTGTGTGTGTGTGTCTACATGTGTGTTACCTGGTCCATAGAGGCACTGTAGTTGACCTGGAGTACCGTGCGTCTCTCTCTACTGGAGCCAGTCACTGTAGTATTGGGTGGTAGGTTGTTCATAACTGTCGTCCACACTTTGTCCTCTACAGATACAAACACACATAAACATGTTAGCATGTTACAGTATATGGAGCAACAGAATTATTCTTCAACTTCACATTTACAAATAAAGTAGCTCAACCCACATGTTAATATATCCACACACACATACACATGCATGCATGCACACGCATGCACACACACACAGAAAACAGCAGCTGTTGTCATGGCAGTGAAGTTCTTTCTATGTAATCTAAGTTACAGCTATGAGACTCTAGGATTTAATAGACACTTCTGTGCTGTTATAGCATGAGCCAGTCACTCAGACTTCTCCCTGTTCATTCACACTGTCAGTCAGGGGATGTGTGTGTATGGGTATATTGAAGGTCTCTGGGGTGTGTGTATGTGTCGGAGAAAAAGAAACTCTTAACATTTCTGAGGCTTGTGTAAGTGTGCTATTCAGCGTGACTAAGGGGCTAGCCAGTGGAGTGCAGTGACATTTCATTAAAAGTCTCGCCTTTGCTCTGCCTGTGTGCTCTGCTGTTCCAGACTATCTACTTATTCCGCTGTGTGTGTGCGCGTGTGTGTGTGTGTGTGTGCATGGAGTCAGGCAGGTGCATGTGTTGGTATGCGTGTGTGTGTAACAGAAGTGTCACTAAGACTGTTGGAGCACTCTTAGGTTTGCATAACGGGGCTGTTTCATATGTGTTCATGGTGTGTGAGTGTGTGTGTGTGTCTGTGGTGGCTACGCCTTCTGAGTTAAATGTCAGTAGCTGTGACTGTGTTGCCATAGAAACCCTAGGTATTGAGGGTTAAGAGTGCTGCTGTCTGAGGATAAGAATGAGGAGGGTGGGAGAGTTTTCTTCCTTCACAAGTCACCAGGGCTGGACGGGCTATGGAAGAGCACACACACACACATATATATATATATATATATATATACACCACATCAGAGCCCACACATGGACACAGAACAGTGATCGCAGGCACTCACACACACCTGTCATGTTGCAGTTGACTTTGAAGGGGTCAAGGGGTCCACTGCCGTCAGGGTCGATCCAGTAGGTGTCAGAGGATCTGCCCAAATGCTTATAAGCCTCACATGATGGCTCATAGATAGCTGGGGTTAAGGAAGTGGAAGGAAAAATGTAGGGGACAAAGAGCAGTTAGAAGATATTAAGAGAAAATGTCTCAGCCTCAGTCTTTAGTCACTGAGGCTGTAACGCTCATTACATACCAGACAAATAAACTGTCTCTCTCTTTTTTAAAAGTTTTTGTTGCATAAATATGAATAGTTGGGTATCATGTAATACCTAACACTGTAACACAGGTCAATGCTTTTAAATTAAGTTTGAATATTTTATGTGTGATTTGCATGAATTTGCTAAATCAATATAGAGTTGCAAAGTGTGTTGCAAATGTTTTTCTACATTCTGTATTTCCATTTCAAATATTTCTTTAAACAATCTCCTCAGTGTTACTGAACATAGAAATTTAGGACTCTCTTGGATGATGTAATGACCCTATATGTACAGTACCAGTCAAAAGTTTGGACACATCTTCCCATTCCCTTCAATGAGAAAGTGTGTCCAAACTTTTGACCGGTACTGAATATATTATGACCACCAGTTTCAATTATTTCACCTTCCTTTCTGAGAAATCACGCTTTGTCTGTGATTTTGGCATGGTGGATGGCCAAGAATACTACAATACCCATGAGCCTCAGCCACCGTTGCTATGGAGAGGAAGCAAGGGCACAAAACAGAGCATAATGAATTCAAAACGCTTCGTCGCTGAAGTTGTAGCCGTAATTGCTAAATTCACTCAAAAGTGACCCAGAAATTAAAAGTAAACTGATTCATGCTGTAGATTGTAAAATCAATTTTTTTCAACACCACAATCTTTAGCTTCTGCTTGCTGTTAGTGGCACATGTGACCACATTTTAACCTTGTGATTGGCTGTTTCTTTCTAAAATGCACCTTGAGAGTCGTAGTTAACTTCTACCCTGAAATTTTTATGTACATAGTCTTGTACCTTCGACTTTTGACTGAAGAACCAGTCTTTTATTATAGTTTTGGTGAGTGTTTGCTGCCACGGCTGTCAATTGGCAACATCAGTATTCTGTGTTTTGATTCATCATGTTTACATCAAAAACAAGGGGGGCGGTAGCGGCAACAGCTCGCTGTCTGAAAGCACCTTAATTATTCATTTATTACTCATTTTGCATTTACTCTTGTGAAATGTGGAAGTGTACAGTTACTAAAGGAATTACTATGTTTTAGCTTACTTTTTTCTTCTTTTTGTTTTTACATATTCCTGGCATGAGGGTCAATGTTAAATAATTTGTTTCTTTGTTAATATATTAACCTTTGGTCTTGGTCCAATTGTTTGTAGTATCTAATCTGTTTCTGATTTGTAATCACCATAAATGAGTTTGTTGTCCAATTCTGTTTTAACAATTACACAATTGCTTCTAGTAAAGACTTACACGGTTGACTGTTGTCTTCAACCTATTGAAAGTGTGTTTAGATCACTATACACATTCTGAGGGAAGAAGATTAGGAAAAGATCCATACTAATTTGTGACAGGCCTAATGATTTCAAACGGATCACTGAGCACTGTTGTTCAAAAGATGAAAAATGGAGAAACAACATTGCTATTCTTCAATCTTTACCATTAGTGGGGCAAAAATGTAAAATTTGTCCTGATGGTGGCACCAGAGTTAGTGTTATGTTGTTATCTAAAATAAAAAGGGTTGATTCTATGGTGAAAATGTATTGTAAGCATTCTCATGTTCTGCCCTGAGGGTGGCGCTAGACAAGAGGTCATAAAAATAAGCCGCTCAAGAGATTTTGGAATATCTTGTGTAGGGGTAGGAATCACAGGATAAGTCACGATATCTTGTGCCGCAGCATGAACACTTTATTTAAAAGATAGCCTGCGTCTGTCTCTCCATGTGTTTCCCTATCTGTATTTCATGTCCTCACTTGAATATACGCTTGTTATGTAAGAGGCCAA
Source organism: Thunnus maccoyii (assembly GCF_910596095.1). NCBI lineage: Eukaryota > Metazoa > Chordata > Actinopteri > Scombriformes > Scombridae > Thunnus > Thunnus maccoyii. Next base: position 15,960,667 of record NC_056553.1, read on the forward strand.
AGGTTAATTATGTTGCAGAATTGGATCTAATGGATCTAAAACACATAGAGCACATCAATGTCTGAAGTTCTTTCCTTTTTTCTCCTCCTTCCAGAGGGTAATTTCATGTGGTTGCCAGTCTATTCAAGGCCTGTCAAGAAGTGGTGTCTTGTCCCACACACTCTAGCAATCTATCTGACAACATATTGATGTTATGTTTGTGTTGATCTACACACAGACAGAGACAGACAGAGAGAGGAGGGGAGGAAGAACACTTCAAAGAGAAATGTGAGAGTGCAACTTGGAATGAAACTTTCTTGACTGAGGCGAGACTGTTCACAGGCTTAATGCAGGTTTAAAAAGAAAAGAAAATCTCTCCCTTTTGACTCTTTCCTAATTTTCTTCATCTTTCTTCTTTTATTGTTTCAGTTTTTCACATTTCTATTCTATTCTCTTCCTTTCATTTTCTCCTCTGAACTATACTATTTGTCTTTAGTTTTTCTTTGATATCCCTTTCCCTTTGATATCAAGGAGTTTTGTGATGCAGTTGCTTGTTGAGAGTTTCTGTTCTTCAAGGAAACTGGTGTTTGGTAGAGCTGACCCTGCTGAACTATCTCACAATGATCTGGACAAAACTTAACAGAATTTTTAAAATGCCAACTCCTGATTCAAAGCCATGGGTTAAAGGCTGTAATACAATGGAAGTTGAACAACCAGTGTTTCTCTTGAATTTACTTCACTGTGGTGGAACATGACAGAAACATTAAAAAGCCAACAGAGAAATGTTGAGCAAATACACTACAGGAAATGTGATTAGTATACATATAAGTACTGTGAGTACAAGTAAAAAATCACAAGAAAAACCCAATCAGTTGTTTCAGCATGTGCCCAAAAACGGCATATGTTCACGTTCAAGTGACACTGCCCTCTAGTGGCCTTAGTAATTATGACAGGACCAAAGAATGATTTCAAGTGACGTTATTATAGAGCGGCAAAATTGTCAAAGCTCTCTAAATCTAATCAATTATTTATCCACTTCATTTGGAAGACTCATTGGCCATAAAATACCCATACAAAGGCAGTTGTAACACCTACGCTACAATGACACTTACAGAACTGAAGTACAGTCAAAACAGGATTGGACATTAACCTGAGATGAAATTTAAATATTGCAAGATATCAGTGATTTATACAACAGGTTGGATATCAGTAGCTAGCTGTAGGTCTGTTAGCACCAGCTGCACTGATTCAGGTGATGTGTGTCGACCTAGGGCTGCTACAACTAACAATTATTTTCATTACTGACTAATCTGTTCATTAATTTTCGATAAATTCATTCATTGTTTAGGCAATGGCATGTGAAAAATGCCTATTGCATTTCCCAGACCCCAGGGTTTGTGTCTACAAATTGGTTGTATTATCCAAACAGTCCAAGTCCAAGCCCAAGCATAAAAAATTACAGTGATAAATAAACATTTAAAAACAGCAAATCTTCACATTTCAGAATTTGGAATCAGTGAATAAGTTTTTTGTCGATTGATTAACCAATTAATAAAGTAATAGTTTCAGCACTTATTTACTATTGCAGTTCCATAAAAGGTAGGGAAATTGCAAGAGACTGATTTTTAAAAAGAGTAGTTACAATTGTTGCAGCAGAGGCCAAAATGTCTTGAGTTTTAGTCCCCAGTATTGGCCAAGCTCCAAAAAAAACCCTACAATACCCATAAATCACACTCTTTTCATTAAATTTTGTCTGCATCTTCAAGCTCAGTGCCTTGCTCAAGAGCATGTTGAGGGAGGGTAAACCATTACTCATCTACTCTCCTATTTTATTGGCCAGTCCCAAACCAGACACCCAAATCTCCAGGTTACTGCTGTGCCTTCAGTTATCTCTTGTTGCTGAATTAATATTGACAAACACATACATAGATACAGAGAGAGAGAGAGAGAGAGAGAGAGAGAGATATCTTTCTGTTCTTCTTTCTATGCTTTATTTCCTCTCTGATGCTATTCAAACACATGTGTCCCTCTGCAATGCTAAATCCAGAACAATGTCTGTTTCACTCACTCTATTCTTCTATCTAATTTTCTCACACTTCAGTTATATAATATTTGCTTTAGGCTGGACATACACCATATTGCCAAAACGACTCTCTTTCACTGTCTCTTAAAAGAAAATATTATTTGTGGCATATGGAAGGAGCAATGGCATTCTCAAATTTCTAAGCTCTTATCAAAAAGAAGAATTCTTTATGGGTTCTCTCTCTCTGTGTGATTCTGTTCTCTTTGTGTGCTGTTGCTTTTTAGTCAGGCTGCCTCCACTCAGACCAGAACAAAACACACAACAGAGTCAGAAAAGCTTGGCTTCTGAGCACTTCAAAAGTTCATCTGTCCCTCTGCTGAGAATTGTGGCTTTGGAAGGAGAAGCAGCCTAATCATGCAGAGGCAAACAGAATAAGGCCAAATCAAACAAACACACAAGGACCGGGATACAGCAGTGTTAAAGTGAGGGGAAAAACACAAATGACCAGGAACACACAACTGCATACACACACTCAAATACTTACAAGTGTGGCAGGTGGCTCCAGTGTATCCTGTTCCATCACAGGTACAGCTGAAACTGTCCCACGTCTGTTTACACCGACCGCCATGTTCACAGTGATTAGGCATACACCTGGAGAGATAGACAGAGAGAACTTTTAAACATTAACAAGACATGCGTTGCCTTATAATGAAGGAAAACAAACTGTAATATGTAAAAGCAGATCATCAGAAACACACAAGTATTTCATCATCATCCATTCACTCAATACCACCACCAAGCTTCAGAAAAGTGATATAACTCTGTTTACTGTATGTTGCAAATGAGAATACTGCACCAACAACATCCAACAAAAAGCCTGGAAAACATCTGTCACATCTGTGTGATATTGGGACTTAAAGAATATTAGTATATATCTACTTTATGCATCATCCATCATTCTGTTAGTCTGTTTTGTCCACTGTATGTTAGAGGATATTACATGGTGAAACCTACACTTGTGTATGTAAGATTTATGGGGAATATCTTCCTCCAGGGGACAGATTGGATCAGGATCTCACAATATTCTTGGATTTTGCATGAAATGGTAGGATACAGTGTGAACTTGTTTTAAATACTCATGTTAAGCTATTGTGACAGATGAGTAGCGGCTTGCTTATATTAAAAACATCTTTTTCTCTCTGTTTTGACCCTTCGTCCACACTAAGATGGCCCTTTTCACACGCAAAAGTGTTGTTATAGTGTTAGACAATGCTTTTCAGAGTGGATAAACCTGAAGAAATTGCTGTTGTGTTGAAAAGTGGCAAAAAAAAGAATATTGTGACAGATGCAAAAAATGAAAGGTGATAGCTGGTCTTGAAATGCTGGTTAATAGAAAGCAACTATGAGCTGCAAGAAATCTCTTTTATATTTATAGACAACAGAAACATTAAAATATGTCATGGGGAGCAGGATGTGACACAGCTGAGGTGTAACTTGCTGATTATGACGGCCGTTATGCATAATTTTGTGTTTGGACTTTATCGTTACAATTCAGTATCCACATTTCAAAACAAACCCGTAAAAAGTAGTGTAGAAACAAGTAAGTGTTATCAGCATTAAGTACAGAGCAGTTAACACATCACTGTTTCTCTTGTTGCAATATGAGTACGAACTCATATCCTGAAAAGTTACGTGGATTGATCAGCCTGCAGGCCTGATGGGGATGGATCCCAAGGCACTGTAGGCTTAGAGCTGGATTTTCCATACAAAAAGACATGCTCACAAATTATGTAATTAAAATATCTGAGTCTGCTGATTTGAATGAATCAAAGTGATGTTAAGAGGAAAACCAGCTGGGGGATAAACAAATATTGACTCATAAGAGCTGCAGGGGTCTTTTAAAATGCTGAGTTGTTCTTAAGACATGTAGGGAGTCGGGCAGTGAAGCTGGGGATGATCATCGTTGTTGGTACACCTACAGTAACTATGAAACTGACATACAAACACAAGCTTGGCCATGTGATGTGGAGGTCATAGACAGTGGAGTGTCTGGAATTGTGAATGCTTTTTTTTACGACACATTAACCGTCTCACAAACACTGAGACGCTGCAATGCGAAAAGCAAGATGCAGAGAAAACATAAGGCTGTTGTTACAAAGGTTGTGAACAGTAGAAAAGAAACTTAACACAGTGCAGGTGCATTGGGAAAAAGACGCTTTGGTTAACACTTGTACATATGTATCTGGTTGCCATGTTGACTGTAAGAGTTTGTTGTCATCTGCTTGGCTGTGTACAAACTTGAACGTGCAAGTGCCTAAAAGCTGCAGGAAGCAAAGTTCCTACAGTGGCGCCGCTTTATATAAACAAGAAAAAAGCAACGATGGAAAAAGAAAGGGACGTGATATAAAAGTGTGCACTGAGTCCACACTTTGGTATTCAAATCATAAAAAAATACATATTTTATGACATATAATTGGATTTACTACAAATTAAAAAAATAATAAAAAAAACATAAATAAAAAATCAAATACACCTGTGATCCAAGCACCTCTAGAGTGTGTGTATACTTTTTTACACCACTGCATGTGTTGTTGTGGTACCCTTACCAAATGACAGTGACATTGTGGGATATAGGGATTTGCATGTTCACAGCCTAGCCTTGCCCCTGTGTGTGATTTGCATTTGTTTGGGGACGTGTGTGTGTGTTTTCCTTCTTTCACCGACTCAGCCTAAACAGAATCCCACAGTGGAACGGCATTGATCAAAAGCAGGTCAGACAGGGCTATTGAACTGCCTTCAAAGACATTCTGATTAGTTAGATGGTAACACTGCACCCATTCATCTTCCATGGCAGTACAGGGCCCACCACAACTACTGCGGGGCTACACAACATTATGAAGTAATAGAGCTGGGCAATACTGCAAGCAGCAAGGATAGAAAGCTATTGTGGACATATTGGGACCTTCACAAGAGTTAGTTCTGAAAATCTGACCACAGCCAGCCTGCTGTTAGCAACTATCAGCAGTGTTAATGTACCACAATCTGAAATAATAACTCTTTCATACTACATTACCTCACACTAGCATTGCAAAGGCAAAACAAATGGTAACAGAAAGCTGCCAGTAATTCCATAAATTAAACACAAACACTTATCCAAAAATGAGGGCTTCATCAAAATGTGAGTTTCAAAAAATCTGGTAACTTCTGTGTAAGGCCATATTCAAAATAAACATTGAAGCTAGCTCTTTTTCATTCTTTTTTACCTTTGAAAACTGAGTCTTTTGAAAAAACTCTCCAGACTGGATACGTTTGAAAACCCTAGTGTCATGCTATAATATGGACTGGGATAAAAAAGCTTTTTGAATTGAAAATGCTGATTGTTAAAAGCAGCTGCGATCAATATTTTATATAAACAATGGATCAAATGACTACGTGTAATGGAAAAGGAGTTGCTTGTAGTGATGAACCCACATAGAATTATTACCAAACAGTTTCCCTCAGCTCAACACAGCTATATAGTGTGTTTTAGCTTGTTTGGCTTCTCTGGGGCAACTGTTTTGGTGGACTCTTACTGCTCTCGTAGCACTGTTTTCATTAAAGCAGGCAGCTGTTTTCAGCAGAAAAGCTTTTAAACCCTCGGCATGCTTCCTGCCCAGCACCAAACAGCAGGCAGAAAAAGTTAGCGACTAGCTGCTGAACACAATGGAGGAATTGGCAGCTAAGGAGTCAGATACTTCCCTCATCAGTTAGTGAAGACCAAAAACAGAGCAGATTGGACTTACTTTCTCCAGGTGGACAGATACACAACTCCAAATGAACACCCAAGTGGCCAAAAAATCTCTTATTGCAGGATATAACGATCACATATGGTTAATTAATACCAGTAGTCCCCAAAACTTTCTGTGGTTATTTTCTGTATAGTCAACTACAACAGTATAAAAGAATGATTTAACTGAAGATTCCATTGCAGTTGCCCATGAATGATAATTCACAGCTTCAGTACTGTATCTGTTACTGTTGTATCTAACATGCCTCTGATCAAATCACTATGTTATACTTAAGAAGTCATCTAAATACAAAAAAACATTTAAATATAGTATATTTGGCCAGATAGAAACACAAAATAAGCAATCAAACAGAGTCAGAGGTGACAAACATGAGCTTTTAATTGTTGTGCCATTTTCAAAATGTGAATTTTTAAAATATGATATTAAAATGCTTTTGTGTACAAAAACCCTGTTTGACATGTAAACAGGTTTTTCAAATGTATCTGTCTGCATTAGTGTGGACAAGGCCTAAGTTTTGGTCTGAACTAAAGTATCCCAGTGAGCTGGACCTCTCTTGAAGTGAGGACAAAATTGATTTAAATCAAGCAGTGGCAGTTGGTGTCTACTTCTCTGGGTAAGGATATTGATGTAGGTAAGTGTTATCGACAAAACTGACCTGAAAACAAATCGCTCAGTTCAGGGAAAATGCTGTTCCAATCAGGGCAAGGTCAACTCCTCATTGTTCCTACCCAGCCTTGTTCACCTTAACGGCGCAATCCAGGCAGTTACTAATAATAACTGAAATCTTCCTTTATGTCCAACACCAAGACCCCTGAGCCCTTATTTAACATGGGACTTGGTTTAATACCTGAAGGTTAAACCTGTTCACAAAGTTTCGGTTTTGCACACAGGCATCCGATCTCACATTGAGCTCAAGGCATGGATGATTCCATATATGGGAAATCTGTCCCAATGTGTTTGTCTAGTCTATGACAAGGAAATAAATTGAAATGTCAACAAGTTGTAATGAATGATTTCGGTGAGCCAACATTGGGACGTGCTGTGCGAAATCTCCTGCTCTGTTATGCTTGGCAATGGAAGAGAGAAATGCGCGTGGCTCATTTTTGATGTTTGATTAGGATCATACAGTGTTTTTCAAGGATAAACCCTACTCTTTTCTTTCAGTTTTAAATCAAGTAATGTAGTGCACACACATATCCCTTACACTTGGAATCTACCCCATCAATTATATCCATTTATCAGTTTGACAAGCACACAAAACTCACTACACACAAACATATTCTTGTGCAGTTAGACACACACACACACAACAATCAGAGCAATGAGTCATACATCTCCGGATAAGAATTCAGAGACTCTACAGACCTGTCTTGTATATGTGACTCATCCAATTTAAAAGCATTTGATTTATGACACCACTAGTTTCAGTGCTTCACATGTGTCTGAATGTGAATTTTCATTTATGAATGATTTTGTGGATGTGTGCTCCATGCAAGAAAGATTACTCTTACCTGTCTATGATTGCACACATGTCCAGGCTGACATTCTCGAAAGCTCCCACTGTGCCTTTTTCCACTGCATGCAAATCAGCCGGTTGGTCATCCACCAGGATTGCTTGCATGCAGCCCTGGAAGGAGCGCTGGGAGGGCGGGAACAACGTCTGGAGAAAATATCCTGAAACCGAGAAAAGCCCAAAAGAAAACTTTGAAAAAAATTATATATTTTTTACTATTACAAATCACAGAGTTGTTTTTAGAAATGAATTAACAGAATTGGGAAAGAACAAAAACAAAGGGATGCACGGCAGCTTGTGTTTGAAAAAGCATTGAAAAAAGGGAATATTTAGACAAGAAAGTGAGAAGGAAGAAGACAATAAACAAGGAAAGATGGATACTTTTGATCCAAAATTTAAAACACATCATGAAAAGATGACCTTCTGCAGAAGCGGACATCAAACTTAACAACGACATCATCCTTGGTGAGGAACAACAGACCTGGCTAGTGCCTAGTTGTTGTCACTTTTTACAGCCATGAACCTTCATCGATCCTCTTGTTTTAGAGCTTATCCACAAGGCCCATTAGCCTTAATACGAGTCCTAAGGCTGCAATAGACTAGAGGACATATAGGTTTTACTATATACTGTACCTTTATGAGATACAAGAGTCAATGGGCCGTCCAGAAGTAGCACTGGTCCTTGACTGAAACAGGGACAAGGCTAGGACAAAACTGTATATGGTGTGCATGTGTGTGCGTGCATGCTAAATCTTTTGCACTAAAAAAATTAATGTCCATGGACATTAATCTAAGCATGTGAGTATTCTGCATGTGGCTTCATGCACGTGTATACAGTATATAAGCATACTGCATATAATATATGTGTGTGTGCACATCTACAGGTGTTATTACAGTGTACATGCACTGTCGGATAAAGAAGATGAGAGCTTGGAATTCAATCTTTGCCACGAGCACACAGGTCACTCATAAAACACTCCCGCTCAATGACATCTCCATCATCATGATGTTATAAGCTGTCACACTCTCCAGCATGCCTATCATCCTCAAGGCCAAAGCATCAAAGAGGCTTATTATAGAGGGCATATGCACTGCGTACGTGCGTGCACTGACATAATTGTAGATTATGTGGCTGGCTGACATGCCAGCAAACAAAGCGGCAGTGAAGTGGGCATCCAGCAGGGGACCCCTCTTTCTCCACTTGTTTCCTGTCTGCCTCTGTACTGTCCATATACTGTATGTATATGATGGCAGCAAAGAAAGTACAACGTGTGTGTGCCTGTCTATGTGCTGGATTCATCCACTCCTTCTTATCTCCTGTTTTTTTTTATTTCCTCCTCCAAAACTTTCTCCTGTCATCCTTGCCATCTGTCTCTTCTACTGCTACACCTGTCTGCTGTCTTTCCAGAGGAGTGGGAGACAGATAGACAGAGAAAGGAGAGAGGGAGAGATGGAAAGGGAGAGAGAAGATGGGAAACAGAGCAGACTACAGCTGGCTGGCAGCACTTTGTGTCCTGTGGATAGCATATGAATGCAAAGGAAACGCAGCCTTCCTGATGGTTTGGAAGAACAAACAGAGCAATGTGTGGAACGATGGATGGGTGGATGGATGTATGTTGCTAGGCCGTGAAAACTGATAGGTGGTTGGCTGCTCTGTTATTCTATCTACGCCACAGGCTGGGTATTTTCCAAATTTAACTTTACCAAAACATTCAATATCGTTGGGTAGCTTCACTGTTGTCACATGTTTTCAGCTCCAGATACTGCTCACTTTGTATGGAGAGAATTTTTAAGACATGCAACTGAAAATGTTTGTCTGCATTTAAATTCCTACTGAAACTGATATGTTTCACTTAATAAATACGTTTTGGAAGTAAAGTAAAAATAAAAAAAAAAGAATAATGATAATGTTTTATATCTGTACAAATATCTTGGATAAGAAACCAATCCCTTATCTATGTCTATTTAAAAGTACCTTTAAGTAACCACTTCACCTCCTGTGTCCCCAGTGAGAAATTAGCAGCTGTACTTGGCAGCTCCCTTGTGTCAATTTGATTAACACTATAAATGTTCATCTGGGCATTTCATGATACTAATTTGCATATTAAATGAACATTACTGGGCTAAATAACAGTAAAATGTATCCTGACAGTGGTCATGCTTTAAGTTTCAAAGCACTACATTTTCCTTTATTGTCTCTTTAAAACCATGACCAGCAATGACCATATGTGTCATGTCTTTGCTATTTTTTAGTCTTCCCACCTATGGCCAATTTTATTTCCCCATGAAATCTTGAAGCCATTTGTCCTTTTTACTTCTCAAAAATCTAGCATTCATTCAGAATGCTGTATTGCAGCTGTAGTCTCAAACAGTGGAAGATAAAGACCAAGATTAAAGAGGTGGAGTCCCACAGAGACAAACACTTGGCAAACATAGCATAGATGTAGTCATACACCTGTCCAATCTCAAGCTACCCACCACATTTTATTTTTCCTGAGTGCAACTACGCTGTGTGGTTTTAATTTGTAGTATAAACAAAAACTCTATCTCCCATAAGCCTCTAGGATCTGGAACAGCAGCAATTATCCCCTGCAGTCTTGCTGGCACTCTATCACAGCCCCCCTGTTGTGCCCAAAGAGCTTCTCTTACAATACACACTAGAAGACCAGCACCAGCTCTCTACTACCTGGACACCATCACACTGGCACTGCTGGTTCTCAGGCTACACAACACTTGTTTTCACATCCCACCACGTTTAGAGGGGATGTATCCGCTTTCAAGAGAGGTAGGCAGGAAATCTGCCAAAATGCTTAAAGGTAAAAATTAAACAAATATTCTGAAGACGTAAACTCTACAACATATTCAGAAGGGACATAACTTGTTGCCATGCAATATGTAGATTCTCATAAAATCCAAATTCATGCAGCTACCAGAATAAATTGTGCTTATCTATTGACCATCTGTTGTTATTTCTCCCTGGGCTGTTTCCCAAAGCTGTACATTTACCTCTCTTCTGATGGTCTTGGTCCTATAAGCAAGCTTGTAAATGGATGTCGGTAATATGTTTTACATCTAAATAAAAAGAAGACTGAGATAATGGTACTAGGTTTGAAAAACCACAGACAGGAAATGTATTCACACCTAGAATCACTGACTGGTTCATGAATTCATCTCAACCAGGTTAGATTACTGTAATGTTCTCTTTGCTTGATTACCCAAACCAACAATAGGAAGGCTACATTCATTAAGAACACATTTCACACGTACAGGCAAAAACACACAACAACACTTCACTGTAGTTCTTAAATAATGTCACTGGCTGCTGGAGCAAAACAGAACCACCTTCAAAACTCTACTCAAAGGCTGTCTGACATCACTCCCTATTAACTATACAGTGCACTCTATTAACCCGCCATCATTTTACTTGAGTGTCCAAATTCTGAGTAGTGTCCATGGCATGTAGCTTTACACTACTTTCTGCTAACAATCCCACAATGCATTTTATCGATGCAAAAATGACCATTGTGCGACCCTACAGCTGATGGTGATGCCCCAAAATGATGATGATTAGTAAGTGTCCAAAATCTTGATTTACTGCCTACTATTGAATGTCTATTATATAGTGAGTAGTGAATGAGTGAATAGATTTTCGACACAGTCATAGTCTTTAAAGAAATTCATGGTTTACAATCCAGTACAATCTCAGGTCATCAGGTGGTGGTTTTCTAAGTGTACCCAGAATAAGGTCCAGATCTAGTGAAACTGCTTTTAGCTACTTCGGTCCCGGGACAAACTGCCTGATGCCCTGAGATCTCTCACATCTGTGTCAACATTCAAGAGTAAGCGGAAAACTCTTCTGTTTTCTCAAGCTAATGATTAGTTATTATGTGCATGTGTGTGTGGTTTGTGTCTGTGGGATGGCTGTATGGTTTGTAAGTCACTTGTTGCTGTATACACTTAAATGTAAAGCACAATCCTCATGCAAGAACATTTTTGTATTCTTATCCTAACCATCTCTTACAGTTTTCTTAGAGATTTGCTCATGTTTCAAGTCAGATTCACCAAACTCTCTTAACTGCACAAACTGGCTGTAAATGACTCGTTTCATGAAGAGGTGCGCATCCGTGAGATATGACCATTAGTGTAATTGATGCAACTAAATTGCTATATAAGGCTACCTGTTCTGCTCTGTTTGTGGACAAGTTTCATTCACAAAAAAAAATGTTACCCATGTCGTAAAAAGAAAAAATTCACACTGTGGAGCTTCAACTCCTGCTGTCAGAAATCAGCAGACAAAAGCATAACAGATGTAGCAGGGTCAGAAGCGGAATTAGGGCATCCAAAACAATTGGAAAATATGAATACAGCTGTCAACGGCATGTCATCATAGCAGCACTGAACTGTGATGTGTGTGAAGGAGGAATAGTTTGACGTGAAGGTAGATGCTGTAAAACCTTTTGCTAAAGCACAGCGGCCCTTGACTTTGATGGGAGGCAGTTTAGGGTATGTGACAGTCATGTAAATACATGATGAGAAAATAGTAACCCGCAGGTGATGTTACACTCTCTGGTACAGCAGAGGATGTTTCCCCTGACAGCGACCTGCATAAGGACCCTGAGGCAGCTGTCAGAGTCAGAGAATTGTCCTAACAACTGAACTGTAGCCTGCAAGTCGCCTTGCCACAAAATATACCAATAACACTATAAAATAAATACAAAAACAACAAATTCTCATCCCTTAAGAATTAATCTGTTGGTATGAGTGGTTTGTGCATGAAGCCCATTGAGTTATCTGTGATGAAATGTGCTATATCAATAAAACTGCCTTGCAAAAAACTGCAACGCACATTTACAGTATAGCACTTTATATAACACCTTCAAAAGGAACATAACATCTATGCATGTCTAACATTACTGCATGCATGTCAAGGACTTTGTGTACCAGCAATGGCAGATGTGCAAACAAGACTGTATGTACACACACCCACACACGAAAGCACACGTGCATAGCAAACACAGCAGGCATTTTTTTTGATAAATGTGGGCATCAGAGTCTCATGTCTAATTCATCATAAGTTTTATGAAGAAGAGGAAGAGGTGGCATGATGTAGAAACCAGACTAGGAGCATGCTATATATTACCATTATTATTCCTACAGTACTGTGGGTATTAATTTACACTACGTGTGTTAGAGAGATTTTTTTACATCCCAACTAACTGAAAAAAGGTGTGTTTCAATGGTGCAAGAGTGTGTGAGCAGCATTATTTTTAAAAGGTTAGGAAGGTTTTGCATCATAGCCTACTGTAGATCATAATTGAAAAGCAAAATTTTAGACTGTCGATACGACTGTCATTCATTCATGCACATAAAATAAATGTGAGAAAAAACATTTCCAAAATGATGAAAAAAGCAGAGTTCTAAAATTGGTAAGGAAGTGCAAAACTATTAAAGGAAACATTGCACACCATCAAATAACTGCATGCTTCAGGGTTGATTGTCCTATAATTGAGTACTCTCTCATTAGTATATGCATTTTCCCTGTTCCTGCAGAGAGAAGAGCATGACGTTATGGCCTTGTGTATGTGCATGTGTGTGTTTTTTGTGAGTGTCCGTCAGTCTTCCCTCTTGAGAAATTCAATTTGTGGATGTGTTGTGTCAGTCACTTACTAATTTCTCTAAGCGCAGCGTCAGGAGTGAGAAACTACTCCCCGTAAAATAGGCTTTGGGTTCAGGAGAGTGCTTCTAAAAGCAGACGCTCGGAGGATAGAGGGGTGGAGATGAGGGGAGAAGAAGGGGGATGAAGGGAGGCAAAGGAAGGAGTCGACCCGGTTAAAGAGGATAAGAGGGATGAGAGGAAAGGGTGATGGCCAAAATAGAGTGAGAGAAGATAAATTGGAGAGAACGAAAGAAATGAGGGGAGGGAAAGAAAAGTGGAGGAAAGAAAACAGAGAAAAGAGAAGAATCGAATTAAGAAAGAGGGCAGGGTTGAGGGTAAGATGACAGAAGCTCAGAGCCAAGTCCCTTCCTTCCTATGACATCTAAAGTATAATATCCTGTCACTCTGTGAATTTGGTGTTAGGCAGTGCCACGTGAATTTTAATGCAACAGAATCACAAAAAGAAGGGCAATTATGTCTAAGACAACATTCTTGACTGGTCACTTCAGCACCACTTAACTCAAGGAACACTGTTCTCAAGGAATATATCGTTTCAGTGTGTGAGAGAAATGTATGTTAACCTGACATCCTTGTGGCAGGTTTCCAAGACAAATAAGAAAAGTAAAGAAAGGAAAATGTATTAGCCATGAAAATTTGCATAGCACCTGAACTCTTTGGGACTGGTGCTTGAGCTGCATAATGTGTCATCATATAGTCATCAATATACATTAAAGATAAAGCAATTTCTTAAGTCAATGAAAGCAATAATTAGCAAATAATTTTAAGTTGGAATGCTTGTCTTGCTTTTACCCTTCTTCAATATGACTAATTAATGCTATCTAAAAGCATTAAGGAGCTGTGTTATGTTTAAAAACTAGTTTTCCTTAATTTAAAAGAAACTGTCTTTAGCAAAGTGCTTAATAAAAACTTAACATCAACAGCAGGAGGGAGGCTGTGGTTTAAGTATTGTGTCATGTATTGCTGACAAGTATGAATGTTTGCAAAAATGACATGATTGTCACTAGTGGGACAAACAGATGCCAACCAAACAGATGCAGTAGCTGGCTTGACTTTAATTTTTTAGAGCGAGCCAGTGAGAGAGCATTGCTAGCCTCTGGCTAACTGTTTTCCATGTTTCACATTTAATGGAGACAGAGTATTTGGCCTAGAGGATACTAAAAGTAATCATGTCCCACTGGTAATATTCTGTCCACTGTAAATGGTATGATTGCACATGCACATATACACACTTTCTATTTTATTTAACACAGTCTGGTAACTATTCTCAAATAATGCCTCCATGTCAACAACCTTTGTGTGTGTGTGTGTGTGTTGCATGTGTTTGTTTGAATCCCTTAATAAGAAAATGACCTGTTACTCAGATGCACTGATCCTTTCTCACTCAAGAAGAGGGAGAGGTGGCATGAGAAAGCCAACTGGAAGCATGCTCTATATTACCGTTATTATCACGACAATACTATGGGTATTAATTCACACTTCATGTATTAGAAAGATGTTTTTACACCCCAGCTAACTGAAAAAAAATACACATTCTGTAGTGGCCAAATAAAACGATGTGTTTCATTCATGTGAGAGCAGCATTATGACACTTTTAAAAAGGTCAGGAAGGTTTTGCATCACATCATACTGTAGATCACAATTGAAAAGCAAAATTGAAGACTGCTGAATACTCTCACTGACCCTTTCTCACTCTAATCGTATTATGAGTGTCAAGCAAAACACTGCGATTCAGACTGTGTGTGTGTAAGTGCATGTGCATGTGCATACTGTATGTACAGTACCAGTCAAAAGTCTGGACACATCTTCCCATTCCCTTGCATGAGAAAGTGTGTCCAAACTTTTGACTGGTACCATATATTCCTGTATGTGTGTGGCAGTCAAGCTTCAACATAATACTAATTAGTCTTGATTTCGTTTGATGTGGCAATTGGCCACGCTTAATAAACACTTAACCGCAGTGGAAAAAAAACATAAATGAAGAATATAGAAACAGACAGATAGTCAGACCCTCTTTCCTCTGACCAAGTAAGATTTGTACAGCGGCAAACACCCAAGACGTCTACATTAGACCAGCTCACTAGCAATTCCCATTTCCTTCATTAATCGTTCATGCAGAGCAAACAGTACAACATTTCCACTAAATGCATAGTATTAAGTAAAGGGAAGACAACCTAAAACAATTTAGAAATGACTCCAATTGAAATCCAGCAGACATACTCCTACTGTCAAAATAAGTGCATTAAGAGCCACATTATTTTAACACTGACTAATTAACTGCATATATACTTTGTTTATGCAGTGTAGTCCAGTCTGTGGTCACTGATAAACAACTGTTGCCAATGAAAACAGCAGATGCCTTAAGGCCACGAAATTTAAAGCAGATGGCTACCTGGATGTCTAAAACCTCCACAAATGACTCTCAGACACTATCTGAAGCCTCGTCCTGTATATAAAAGAACATGGATTGTTCATGATACTAAGGGCTTTCTGCTAATTATGGCACACAGAAAGTCACATAGAAAGTGCTGATGGAATAATGTTAGAGAGCTTTAGGACAGCTTAATGCGCTTGGCCTCTCTGACTCATCAAGCTGAGCGATCAGAGAGTGTAATTGAGGGCAAGCCAAAGGATAAACTATCTTTTGTAGACTGACTATATTATTCTGTTACCTCTGTGCCAGGATGGAAATTAGCCCCAAATGTGATGAGGTGGAGTGTTTTGAATAAATGTTCTAGATATTCTATCATAGTTGTTAGTTAAGTCTGTTTCTGTGTGTGTGTGTGTGTGTGTGCTTGGGAGTTTCACAGCTTTTGGTCAAAAACACCCACATACTCTGTTCAAGTTCACAAACCCACATATACAGATTCCAATAACTTGAGGCCACCATTGTAAATCTATGATAATGGGGAGGCAAGACATTGAATAACAGAAAAAAAACAAGTCATGAAATTGGAGGACAGCAAAATATGCTGTATAAATCTAACATAAAATTACCCAATTACCAGAAAGTTAAGAGAAAAGTAAAACATATTTCTAGGAGCTAAAAACAACCTGCAACTGGTTAAAAGAGTTCTAAAAATGTCTGTGAAGCGGTGGCCTAAATAACACTTTGTACTCCTTGCCATTGTAATAATCAGCAGTTTTGTATCCCCTGCAGCCTTCAAACTTGTGTTTACCACCGGGCTCCCTGCTCCTCAGCATTCATTATGTCATGTAAAATTAACGAGTAAAACCCCAGTCACAGTTGCTGCCAATTCAGCCCACACGCTACCTCCGTCAGCAGGGGGAAAGACGTCTGAAAGAAAACAGTTCTATTTCTCTGGATTGTAGCAATGATTGTACCACGAGTGTATATGTGAGTATGCATATAAGTGGATATAGCACATACAATACAATGCATTGTGTGTTTCTACATGTATGTATATGGAAATTAACATGTGAGATACAATATGTCTCTCAGCGAGATAGAAATGCTCATCATCAACCTGCTATCTTGTATATTTCACTGCCAAAAACCATCTCTCTTCATCTAATACCTTGTCTCTACTTTCTCTACTTCCCTATCTTTTATTGGTCCTATCTTGTGTTTCACTCTTCCTTTCTATGTCTGTATCCTGTGCCTTCTTCAAGATGTACAGACATTGCAGGGATCCTCTCCTCACAGCCACTATCGACTCCCAACTCAGCTTACCAAAATCAATAAATCACCAATTGGATCAAAAGGGAGACTAGAGGTTGAGAAAGGAAGACGGGGGTGGGGGTGGGAGTGGGGGGTTGGAGGAAACAGAAAAGACAGACAAAGAAGAACAACAGAGAGAAAGTAAAGGTAAAAGTATTAAAGTAAAAATATTAATATTTGATGATCCTGCAACACTCTAAATTAAAGAAATCCAGGAATAAAATCCTTACAAAAAGTGAGAGTTAAAAAAAATCCTTTAAAAATTAGATAAAACTGAGGGTAAAAGGAAAGTATTTTCCTCAAATAAAGCAAAATAAAATAAATGAGTCCTCACGGGCATGAGGTGGAATCACTCAACGGCAGCGAGAAGTAAATTAAGATGGACAACAGAATAAAAAGAATCTGGATGTGTGTGTGAGATGCTCTGATCCTTATTGACTGGCCGGAGGAAATGGGTTGGCTTGATGGAGGAGATTGTGTTCGGTTAGAGAGAGAGGGACAGAGGCCTGATGAAGCTATCAGAGCCCAGACTATCTCTCTCAGTTACTGTAATTCCATACAGGTAACACACACCCAGCACACACACATACACACACAAAGTCACATATGCACACTTAGATACGGACCATCTTCCAACAGACGGACAGCGGTGTCTGGCATCATTAACCTGGCGTCTTCCTAATTCAGACAGATTGTGGCTGCCGCATGTGTGTGTGCATGCGTGTGTGTGTGTGTGTGTGTGTGTGTGTGTGTGTGTGTGTGTGTATGCGTTTACTCTGAGTGGTTGTCTATACCTGATGGTCGAGTTGTGTCTGTGCTCTTGCTAAGTGAGCAACTTTCTAAACTCTAGCCACTGGGATATAGATTTCTAGTAAGAAATGATTTATAGATATATTTAGCTTGCACACACACACATAAATAAGACCTCCACTGTTGGCACAGTATGCATCAGAAGTTTCAGTTTAGGCTCACAATTAAATCTGTGCCGATGATGTTGGGGTGACCCTTACCTCCCAAATGATAGGTTCCTCCCGTGGTGACGGTGAGGGGTGAGGTGGAACGCACAGCAGATGCCTCCTCGCCATCTATCGTCAACATGGCGAAGTTCTCCTTGGCGACCAAACGTATCGCGTGCCACTGGCCGTCATTAAGGCCCGAGCCTGCAAGAAGAAGGCAGAAACATGTGTAAATTATAAACACTTTGTTGTGATGTATAAAACCTTCTTGGTGAGCACGAGCTTTTAGCTGACGGACTCATTGCAACACAAGAAATTCAAAAATTTGATTAAACTGTTTCAGAAACAAATCTTGACCCACGTCTATTAAAATGCAACACCGCATACCTTCACTAATTCATGGATGATATGATGAAAAAATGCAACCCACATAATGTCCTGATTTTAGCTGCTGACTTCACTTTAGGTTAAAGTGAAATATCCAAGACTGGTTCCTCTTATTAAGTGGAAAAAAAGAATATAGCGGGGTGTCAAGGACCTGACAGAGATTTAAGGAAAAAGTCCAACGGGTGACTCATTGTGGATGAAAGGTGTGTGGGTGGTGAAACTAGGTAGCAAAGTTTCCATCTATGACCTGTGGCTATCTTGTCATACACCAGTTTTTCTTTGCCACAATGATTGTGCTCTTGTGTTTTTTTCCCTCTCCTATAACCTCCGTCTCCACCGCCTGGTGGATGTTGCTTTCAACAGAGTTAAGAAATGCTCAGCTAAGGCTCATCTACCCACGACTACCACATTATTTCCTCACTTCTACATGTATTCTCATATGTACGTCAATGCTCCCTAATACTTTTCCTCGTCTCTTTTGTTCTCTCACTCCTTCCGCTCTCCCTCGTTCCAAGCCGAGTACGGCTCCAAGTCTCAAGGCCCCTGTGTCTCAACTCCATTAACTCTCAGAGAACCCTGTTTGTGTGAGTACCAGAGCACATGTGTGTGTGTGTGTGTGTGTGTGTTCTCTATCTGTGCACGCAAGCTTTGAACATTCAGTTCAAGTGTGTATAAGTCTGTAATGTGCTGTGTTGTCTGCATATGTCCATGTAGTGTGTGTGAGTGTGTTCGTGCATGCAAGTTTTGTACTCTCCTTTTCTCTCTCTTCCCTTGTAGCTGTGCTCCATTAAATATGAGTGATGTTTTGGAAAAGGACATTACTACTGGAGCTGAGAGAGAAGCCAGCTCACTCTCATCACCCTCTCCTCTATACATCACCTCTTACTGACACCAATCTCTATTCATCCATCCTTCCCTCCCTGCCTCCCTCTCTGTCCCTGATTCTTTTTTCCATCTCTGTCTTTATTTTCTTTCCGTCTATTCCTGCATTTCGCTCTTCCTTTTTTCCTTCTGTCTTTATACTACTCTCCTCGTGTGACCATCTGCTGCAGAGTGCGTCTTTTAAAACCGTCTCAGCTCACTGCCTCGCTGACTGTAATACATCGATAGTGAGGACACTGTAGCGAAGTTCAAGGTACGGTCGCGTGCAAATCATTCTCAGCAGATCTGCATGCAAGTCAATACGCATGTACCTTAGCCCTGCTGCGTGTGTCAATACATTTGACCCGTGTGTGTGTGTGTGTGTAAGAGAGTGTGTAAGCTTCTGTTAGCACATTTGCTTTGCAGGAGGCATGTGTGCGTCTTCACCGTCTATAAGACAGACTTTTTGTTTATATCTTCCCAGAATGCAATTGGAGACCGTGGCTTCCACGTCAGCAGGGAGCAAATTAATCATTAGCTGGGTGTGTTTGTGTATGTGAGTATGTGATCATGGCATGACCAAAGAAACTAAAAGCAAACCTGCTGAGGGGTGTGATTGCTATTTAAATACACACAAACACACGTGGGCAACACACACAACAGTACAGACAAGTATAAATGCATAAAAATAAAGTTTTCCAGGGAGTAAAATACAATCCTATTGTTAAACATTAACACTTGAAAGGTCATGAACTGACAAGTAATAACAGAGGATGGTGTCTGTTTTGTCTGAATGGCAACTAAAAAGTCAGTTCCGGTAGAAAGCGACCTTGATGTGCCCCTTCACCGACAATCACATTTCTGACTGTATATTGGTTTGGTAATGACTGTCAAGCTCTTTGCTCAATCCCGTCCCTCTCCATAACCTCTTGAATGTAATGGAAAATAGATACTGTGTAACCTTGTGTCCCCTCATCTGTTTTACATCACCTGCAACAGCTTTGAATGTTGAGCTTATCAGTGATAGCAAAGTTATTGAATCTTCACACTCATTGCAGCACACACGCACAAACAGACACAAGTGCCTGCTGAAACATACACTGTATCTTACATACACAAATATGTGGTGCTCTCTCTCTCTCTCCCTCTCTCTCTTTCTCTCTGTCACACACCAAACATACAGGCTCAAATCATGCACATGGCAGCTGTCTGCTGCAGATAAAAAGCACACAGATAATGAAGGAGAGCAGGAGAAGGATGATGAGAATTGTTTAGATGTGACTAGATAAAGAGTATTTCATGGCTTGCTTTGGAGTTGTCATTCATATGAGGAGCTTCATAACAAGGCTGACCAATCACTTTGCACTGTTTTTGTTTTGAATGCAATAAAAATGAAGAAATCGTACCATGGGTTCACACATGTCATCTCACCCCCTCCTTTTGAATTCTTATTTGAAAGAAAAAAGTGTGACGAGAAACTGAAAAATAATCAATTTAAGAAACTCAAAGTTTGAGTATGATTTCACATAAAAAAATACTGAAATGTGGACCCAATTATATGATTTTTAAATTTCAGAATAATATTTGACCCAGATATTCTTTCTAGATATTAACTTGTCCCTTTCTGAAAGGAAAAGCAATTTTTGAGGCCACAAAATCTTTTAGCTCCCAATTCCATCCAAGGCTTCTTTAAAAACATATCTCATAGCTTTATGTCCACATAATGTAATAAACACAACTATGTTAAAAGGTTCTTTTTATGTGATGTGTCTTATTATGTTTATTGTTATATATTGTTGGCGTCATTTTGGGAAAAATCGTTCTTGCATTAACAGCTGTGGACATTGCATCAGACTACCTTCCTAAATATGGTCAGGGACGGTCTTTATTTTTGGCCAACTCTGCACCAGACAAAATGATAAAAGAGAGTCTTCTTTGACCACTGCTGCTCATAACACCTGTGGTCACTAGGAGAGATTTTTACAAAGAGTACACACAAAAATTGATTCCTTTCATTTCTGAGAGGTATTCCTGAAATCTCCAGGTTTTACAATGAGGGGTACTCTGCTGCCGCTGCTGCTGCTGGTGGTGTTGTTCTGTCTGTCTGGGACACGAGGGGCTCAAGGAGAGAGCGGAGGAGCTCACCAAGGTTTACAGACAAGTGGCCAGACTAGCAAGGATATCTGGGATGAGCTGAGAGCTCTGAGAGACATGGTTGTGGAGCAGAGGGTGGAACTGAGGAATACCAAGGCTGAACTGCAAACCCAGAAAGACAAAGTGGTTGGTCTGGAGAAAGTGAACGAAGGTAATAAGCTGAACATGTGTAATGTTAAGGCTAATGTTTCAAGGATTACTAATGAAAATAATGATTATTTTCATTATGAATTAATATCCTATTTATTTTATTGCTTTGTGGTCTGTAAAATGTCAGAAAATGGTGAAAAATGTCCATCACAGTATCCTAAGCTGACATATTTCAATTGCTTTTGTCTGACCAACTGTCCCAAACCAAAGGATATTCAGTTTGTTATTAGAGAATTTTAAGAAAACTAGCAAATATTCATACTTGAGAAGCTGACTGAATTTTTTGCTTAAAAATTACTTAAATGATCAAAATTGTTACAAATTAGATTTCTGTGGATCATTACTTGTGCGACTATCTGTAAATAGAAGATTACTCAGAACTTCATTATATTTATCTTAAAACTATTTAAAGAAATTTTAAGAATATATTCCAATACATCGAAAATCACCACTCAAGCAACAACATATACAATTTCAAAGATTGTCAACAAAAAACTTATGACTCATTTTACTGGCAGCACTGGTTTCCAGAGTGACGACCAGTGAGAGGGACATGGCAGCTCTCAGGGAGGCACTGGATGATACTAAGACTGAACTACTGCTCACCAAGAACAGATTGGATGGCATTGAGAATAAAATTGCAGGTATTTGAATAAGAAACCAGAAACATATAAAGCTGAAAATAATAAAATTCTAAATGTAGAACTGTGTATGATTTTTGATCATTTCCCCTCACATTCTTGTCCCTTTGAGCTGTTTGGACTAATTCTGATACTTAAATGTTTCCATTCTGTGTTTATAGGCTCTCCGAAGGTGGCTTTCTCTGCTGGTTTGACCTCTTCAGGGAAAATTGGACCATTCAATACTGAAACATCACTTGTCTACAGTAGAGTCTTCACAAATATTGGCGGGGCTTACAACCCAACTACAGGTATGCTTGATCCCTAAAATTATAACATTGGTTGAGAGACATTCAGAGCTGATCTTTCTGATTCTCTGCTGTTGCAGGTATTTTCACAGCACCTGTCAAAGGAGTCTACTACTTCAGATTCACTGCCTTCCACAACAAGAACAGAGAATGGATGGCAGTAAATATGTACCATAATAGTAAGAGAATTCTGCACAACTCTGAGGAAGCTAGTGGTCATTCTTTCATTGCAAATGCATTAATTCTAGAGCTGGAACAGGGAAGTGTGGTCTACATGCGTCTCCAAGAACAATGTAGGCTTTATGATGATCTTAGCACCTTGAACAGCTTCAGTGGTTTTCTGATGTTCCCTCTGTGACTTTCAGATATAGTTTGATATCTTCACCAAGGCCTTTAAATACATTGTAAAAAAAAAAATGTACCCGATGTATGCAGTTGTAATTTCACTATAGTGTAAAAACAATGTGAATTTATTAAAAGGGGACATATTATGCTTTTTCTGGTTTTCTGTTATTTATGTACTGTTATGATGTCGTATATCTATACTAAACATTCCAAAACTTGAGGTTAACATATGTAGAAATGCTCCCTGCAAGTCAAAAGCCCACTCTTCAGCCTGCCCTGTGTTTTTTTCTGCCTTGCAGACAAGCTGACTTTGTTTTGTTGCTACATTTGTTCAATGCTGAAATATCAGGCTGTGTGGAAACAAAGTCTATATTAACAGTGTGCATTATGTTGATTAAATATCCTAAAAGAAAACTCTGATGAACAAGCTTACTTGGAGTAAAGCAATTAAGGAGTATGTCTCAACAACCCTCCAATGACAGAGTTAATGTTTCATTCTATGGGTTATTTGGCTTATTATATTTTGCTGTATACTGACCTAAATCCAAGCAACCTAATTACTTTAGGTCAAATTTCAAAAAAGTCTTAATTGCTATATTCTGAAAGACACTAAATTAACATCAAGCATTAGTGCATGTAAATGTGGACTGCATGTAAGTGACAGCATACTGATGTCCATTGCCATTTTTCCCAAATTCTGACATGAATGACTCAAACGAAAATACTACAACAAACTGCAACAAATTAAACTGCAAGATATATCACCTCATCTTTTGTGACTCTGTAAACATCAGGATGAGTGTGGACAATGTCCGGGGTTTTTTTTCCCCCAAATGAAGCAACTATCCCTTAAAAGGTCTGTGCACACGTGCAAAAACACAGGCATTACACACACATATTGACACAGTGTGCACATTGCCAACACAGTGAAGTCCCAAATGTACCAACACAGTTAAGTTTCTGTGACACTTTGGCACAGAACCAGCAGTCGTCTGTGTCTAACTGTGTAAATAACCTGGTTAAAATTTAGACATAGTTTGACTGATACACCAACAGTAGCTGCTGGGGCTTCAATAGTTTACAGTTTGGGTCTTCTAAAGATTTACTTGAGCATCAGAAGTTTTCCATTGCTCACACTGGTACTCTCACCATTGCTGTTGTGTTAGACTGGGACATGGGCTCCGGTAGGGAGCAAAAGTGTTGAAGAAATTCTTGTAAAACATAAAAGGTTTGAGCCAATTCACAAACAGACAAGTGGTCAGACCAGCACCACCACCCTTGACATCTGGGCTGAGCAGACGGAGTGGAGAAACATGGCAGCAGAACACAGGGTGGAGCTGACTGTCACCAAGACTAAACTTCAATGCCAGAAAGACAAAGTGGCTGATGTGAGTACACAGGCAAATAAAATTCTACATCTAAGAGTAGCGCTGTCTTTACAGTGTTTCCTTTACTTGAAAAGGCATCTATGTCATGTTATGTTGGATGAGCTTTGTGTTTAATGACGCAGTTAACACAGTGACAAGTTTAAAAGTGGCTTGAACATGCAAAGTCATGCCTTCGTGTGTAGCTCTGCCCTAACTTAGCATCCCTGTGGTAAATAGATGGCATTTGTCATGTTTCTCATAATTACAGTGACAGTAAGCCCTATACTGAAATATATACTAGGTAGGTAGTATGCATTGACAAGATTTAACCTCTGATCCACTTCTTCTTATTGCCATTATCATTTATAATCAGCCTGAGTCAGCTGGTAAAAACCTAAAATCATCATGCTCCAATAAAGAAGAAAATTTGCAGTTGGGGTTTTGTCTTGCACTGAGCTGAAATTTGTGTTCCATGATAACTGCTGAGTGTATAGTGTTTCACTAAAGACTTGAATCTTTGCATTCAAGGACCTTATCAACTCCACAATTCTAAAAAGGGTCCCTACACCAGTGTTTTTTTTTTTATAGTGCCAGTTAAGTTTACATATAAAAACAACCAATGGTGCTAGCATCAGTATTGAAATAAACCCATTTCTTGGACTTGGATTATTTTTCAATTCATTTATGGCTATTTGTTTCTAGAGTTTCTACTTTCAGATCACAGACACTGAGCACAGTGCTTGAGGGTTAAGGTACAAAGAGGATCAATGGTATCACAGTTAGAAAGCCTAGATGCAGAGAGCACACACCCAACATTCAGGACTGTCTTACTCCCAACAAGCCACAACCAAGTGATTTCAAAGAGTTGTGTTAATATTTGTGTTTATCTGTATAAGTGTGCAGGTACGGTATTTTATTTCTCTTGATTTCAGCTACAGAATATTTACCATGGAGACCAATGATGGATAACAGACAGTACTGTAGCATGATCATGATAAATTTTGAATGCAAGGGAGAGCTGAGAGGGAGAGTAAGCTGAGCAAAACACATAAAACTAAAATTTAAAAATGAATCAAAAAGTACTCATTCAGGATGACATGTCAGGGTAAACACTACACATGGGCCAAGGAGGGAAAAACTGAGAAAAGCAATAAAAGAAGAGAAGGTCATATTGAGTTCATGCTTATTGCCATGATTTTATATGGCGAGAAGGATGAATTGCTAACTTCACAAAAGTGTTGCAGGAACCGAAAAGATCAGAACAACAACAACAACAATGTAATGCACAAGAGTGTGTTGTGTGTGTGTGTGTGTGTTACTGTACATCCATAATTAATGTATTTCAAGTCGAATAATGCTCTTTTTTGTAAATGCCTAATCCATGTTACTGTCACTGAGAATTGTAAAAACAAGAATAAGAGACAAAGATATGCTTTAAGGGATGTTAAACAAAGCCAGTGAGATGATGATAACTTCATAAACAACTAAATACATCATGAAACAGTAACATAACATGGATTCAGTTAATGGTGAGTCCCTGAGATAATATGGAAAATAGGGGTGGGAGTTATTATAGTTGATAGCAGGTGGCCAGGTGAATACTAATCATATTCCCAGTGGTAGAAACGAATTACTGCTACACAGATATTGGAAAGTAATACACAACAATTATCATATTATCACATTACACATGGGGAATAAACATTATTTATGGCTGTACCTCTGTTTTTTTTCGTGTTTCATCTCCCTGGAGAACATGTTAGGAATATCGCACATCATTGTGATAAATCCTTTTAAGACTGTAGAGACTGTGGATATTATTTCTGTAACATTAAAATTCTTTCTCTCCTTCTCTCCTCCTCCGTTTCCCCCTGTTCCTATTACATATTGATCCTGTATGTACAGTATAAATGAATTTTGTCTACTATAAACGTATGGGTCCCTCTGACATTCATGAATCTATCCTCCTCCGCTCCTAAATATTCGGTTCTCCAAGGTAGTTTGAAGAGCTCCACACGTCTTCACGGATGGCAATATGCCAACCACACAAAGCCTAAGAATATAACATATCATAGACACATTCATACGCAAACACAAATGCTCACAGGCACAGGGACATACACACACACACACACTCAGGGGGAATGAAACAATATAACATTATAAATCGGGGGTGGCTGTAGTGTGTTTTTCTCCCCCTTAAATCTGTGCCTCAGGCCTTTCCATTATTGTAATTCCTTTTGCTTCCTATTCAGACTGTGCAAGTTAACCTTGTGTGTGTGTGTGATAGCAATTCTGCATCTCAAAAGAACTGATGTTATAACTTCTGGCTGAGCTGATTGATGTGAACGCATGCATGTAAGAACACACACGCGCGCACACACACATCCTCCTGGTGATATCAAATTGACTGATTTACAGAAATAATGAATTAACAAATTAATAACGGCAAAAAAGATTGAAAGCAACAGAGAAAAGCAGATGAAACTTATTTTTGCATAATAAATACCTTTTTTAAAAAGAAGGCATAATACTAACAGTAGACAAAGATAATTTGTGATCATAATGTACAAGAAAGATACAAGATATATAATGGTGTTGAAAGGGAATTCAAAAAACTACACTATAACAAAAAAGTGTTGGATATGTTTGTACAATTTTGTGTCAGGACTGAATAATGACAGCAGTATAATGTGTAGGAGTAGAGAATTAGCATTTTATTTTCTTCTTGGAACGTGAACATCTAAATTTGCATTCGTGATTATCTTGCCTCCATGTTACCTGTCACTGTCAAAGAGCACTTCATGTGGTGAAGGATGCAGAGAGCTAAATTATAGTTTCATGTTTTCTTGAAGCTTTACTAACACATCTAATTAATCGAGATTAATTATCACTACTTAAATCTTTTGTCTTCTTTGACAGCCAATCAGGAGTACCAAAACACATATTTCCTCACTTAGTGCATGAAAATCTCTTAGGAAATTAGATTTCTTTGTCTCAAAAGCTCCAGTGTGCAAAAGCATACTGGAGACAGTGAGTATTGTTTCCATGGAAACAATGCTCCAGCCCAATTTGATAATTAATCATGATCAGAGGATCACATCTTCAATGCACCTACAGTACTCAAAAACAAATACCAACACACATCAGCTATCTGTATCAAGTACAAAAAGAACTTTTTTCACTGGCTTTGGTTTACTGGATCATTTCATGGTAGGTAATGTGGAAAATAGGGGTTTGATTTATATTCGGGCACATCAAAACATGCTTTGGTCCTGCTGTACAGCCATAAAGGCAACACTTTCCAGCCCTATTTGAACAAAGCCGTTATACAATTCCAACAAATGAGTGATGAGAGGGAAAGAGAAGAGAGTTGGAGATTTAATGAGTAAGTAAGTAAAGGGAAAGTGACGGGAAACTGAGATCAGAGTCCCTGCAAGAATCACAACTAAGTACCTTCTATTAACATACACACACACACACACACCCTTGAGAAGACACCCACGGTCTAATCGAGAGTGTTCACGCAAAGACGTCATTTTCCCTTTAGTTTCATCATCCGTCTCTCCACTTCTTGAGAGGAGGAAGTGGATGAAATGACAGAGGTTTTCTCAAAGGAGAGAAGATTGTGTTTCTGCAGGTCACAAACAGCCTCAGGGTAAGTCCTTACACACACACACACACACAACCACATCTTTAGACACACACACATTTTGAATATGTTATGCATAGGGGGATTACTTTGTGTATATTCTTAGCAGACGAGATCCACTGTACCTGCCGCTCTATCTCCAATCAGGAAAATAAATTAACTTTAATGGCTTGGGACCCACTGTAGCGAGAATGAGATTATGAAGAACTATTCAGGTGATTGGACGTTATCAGAAATACAGAGCTTTTATTCATCACTTCCCTTCCCTCATCCACCTTTTTCTTTCACTGCACCTGCTGATACACTTGGATTTTGCAGAGAAAACTATTCGGGAAATTACAAACTGGTAGTTGGAGGGCAATGCTCATAGTAAAGTCATTCATAAAAAAGGTTGGTTCAGACCTAAATATCCCTCTATTTCAATATAAACACTAAACATCACTATGAATAAAGTTCTCTGCAACTACAAAAATAGTAAACATATTTTAATGTGTGAGCAAACAATTGCCTGACATTGCTGATACTCATTGGCTAGTTAGATGTTTGGCTCTCTAAATTACACCCTCAGTAATTCTATCACTGCCATTTTTATACGTAGATTGAAACTAGAGTACTCATTCTTAGTGGAAACAGCATTACTAGCAACTCCTTTACAAGGAGTCACTTGACTGAATGTTAATATAAAAAAATGAAATATTCCTTCAGTGTAACTTTAAATAATACATCATGCTATGTCAGTTATGTTGATGGTTACATTATGTTATTAGCGTACCATCTTTAAAAAGCTGTTATGGTTTATATTTAGAAAAGGTGACAGGATTTTAAGCAAAAGTGAGTTGGAAATTGACTTGATTCACCTGTTTTCACATCATATTTACACTGTGGTTAATATATGGGAATGCATGTGATGTGAGAGATGTTGGTTCAGCTAATCAAGTGCTAAAAAACAAAACAGAGGCACAACTTTAGCTCCCAAAATGAATGTTTTTTTGCACATTATAAGAACTAACTCCTCAACCTGATTTATTCTGACATGTTCAACACCAGAGATGTTGTCTGACATTAAACATCTTATCTTTCCCTTTCTTTTTTATTGCGTAGCCTCCTTTGTGTCTTCTCCTATAGAGAAACTAATCTGCACCAGTAAGATACCACTTTCTATAATGTACTGTATGCCATAAATGTCAGCTTAAGATGGTTAAAAGTTAAAAGTTAAAGGGGTTAAAAGTTGCAGATGAAAAGATCCGTGGATTAAGTCTGTATGTCTTTACCTTCCAGAAGATGCCTGATTATATGTCTCAATAAGCTGTCGCTAAACAGCTTCATAAACAAATTATCCCCACTGGGAGGAGAAAAAAAATGGATTGTGTAGTCTCTGTAAGAAGCTCTCTTTTCTCCCTCTCTCTCCCCCTCTTAGTGTGTGCACATCTGCACGTCTCTCCCCAGTATATTTGCCATTAAGAGGGACTAAGCATTTCATTACAAGTCTACTGAGCTCCCACTGTGTCATTGAAGCCAGAAGCCAGTGTGGCTTTCTTTCTTAGAGATACTAATAACAGAATCAAAGGAAGCAGTGGATGTTTTTGTGTGTGAGAGTGTGTTTGTGTGTCTGTGTATTCTAGTAATACTGATGTAATCACAGGCTCAAGCCCAATTAGCCTAGGGGGTAACTCTGTAATAATCCCTACCCCTGGGCATAATGGCCTATTAAAGCACCAGTGGACAGAATAAATGAGTGTGTCTAAGGAAAGACAAAAGAGAGGGAGGAAATAAGAATAAGGGAGGAAGGGGAGGATTAGAGGTGGTAGGATAGGAGTGAATGAATGGTGCCATTAAGAACAGACTTGTTGGGGGGAAAAAAAGTTTAATTTCAACCTTATTCTCTTGGTGTTTATCTAAATAATCAGCGAATAAAACAGTTCAGCTTTATGAACAGCAACTGAACTCAAAAACCCAAACAGAATGTCCCTCCAATAGAGTGACAATTATAGTCCAGTTATGTGTTTAAACATGCTTTGATCAAACAGTTATCATAAACACTTTTAGTTATAAAAGTCTATTTGTTTACTTTGTTGACTGCCATTCATGTCAGAGGAAGCAGAAAAATCGGATCTCATTGCTACAGTTTCAAAGCATTCTTTATATACTTTCTTTGTTGGAAACTCCTCCGACTGCTTATTAGCGTGGTTGGGCTCATGACCACATAAATCAACACCATGTCAAGTCAGAGACTGTGGAGAGGCGAGATCGAACGCAGGCCAAGAGGAATACCTTAATTGAGACTATCACCATATTGGTTTTGTTGTGATAATGTAGTCTCTGCGCCAATGCTTAAAAGTAAAGACAGCATTGCAGAATTACTTCAAAATGTAAGGTAAATACAAATAAATGTATCACCCATATATGTTAAGAATATAAAAATATATTTATTTTTTTGACTTCAGAAAAAAAGAGATAATCTGATAATAGTAACACAGTAATGTGTAAATTAGAGTGTAAAATTAGGTCTAGGATGAAAATTAGAGACGCCAGCCTTTCAGCCCATATGAAATACACCTACTGCATGTGTCACTTCTGCAGGACGTTTAAAAATGTGAATTACATCGCTTCACACTTTACCAAACACTCGAAATGAAATAAGATAATTTGTATCCCCCACAGCACATTTGTGGCACTAACATATTTATAATACAACAGTGACAGGTGTCTTAATAATTGTCTTTTCATTATGTAAATAGTTTAATTGTTTTGTTTCCATGCAACTTATTACTGGCTTTATTATTAATACTAATGAGTGCAGATTAGAGTTCATCAGTGTTATAGTCAATATAAAGCAAGTAAAGTGTTCAAGCTGTGAAGTGTTTTTGTGACTGTGTCTGTTGACGAACTCACCCGACGATAAGTCTACCCGGTTATTTCTGGTGGCCGTCGTCACATTGACATGAACTACAACCTTGCCATCTTTGAGTGAGACCTCCAGTGTGCCGTCGCCGATATTACTGAACAGCAGGAGCCCATTGGGGTTCCACGTACGAAACTGGAAGCCCACAGATACTGTGTTGTGATTGGCCCGTCCTGGCAGCTGCAGGAAGCTGGTGGCGTTGAAAAAGACCGGGAAGGAGTGGGTCTCCACACAGGAGAAGGACAGGTTACGCTGTTAAGACACAAATTCAGAGAGAGAAAAAGACCAACAAAAAGAGATAATAGAAAGTCATCAATTGATCTTCAAAGAGAATAGTTAAAAAAAAACTTGAATGCGGGCCTCTATGTGAAGTTGCTTGAATATTTCAAATGCCCCAACACTGTAGAAAATCATGTATTTATTCACCGGGCCTTTAGGCTTTGAATCTAGCATCTGTTTGTTTACCTTCAGATGTTCCTGACTAAAGCTAGATTCAAAGACTGATGTTCCTTGTGCACATAGCAAAAAGTCTCCCTTTGACTCACCCTGCGTTTGAAACCAAGGCTGAACAGTAACCTGGTTGATGTGTATGTGCTGGTAGAAAACAAACACTATTGTGGAATTCAAGCATTAATTACCATTGAGCTTCTTCAACCTTGTGCTCTTAATCAAATCATTAGCAAACACACATTATTGAGCTGCCTTACCAACTATAGATGATTCCTGGTTGCATCTGTGTTTGTGTTTGTGTGTGTGTGTGTGTCTCTCTGAAATTTGAGAGCGGATCTGTTTTGATTGGAAATGAATGGCTGTGTGAGTCATCAGAGAGAATTAGAGGTGCAGCTTTAATGAACTTGATTAGTGCCTCCATTTGTTCAATCAGTTCAACACAGATCAAAGAAGATACACTGGCTCTTAAGGAGGAACAGGAGATGGGGAGAGACGAGGGCTCTGAGACTTGAGAGTCTATCAAAGGCTGTTCAGTAACTAATTTTAAGGATGGCAAAACACTTAATGTGCTGAAGTTACATCCAGCAGTCATCCACAGAGCTGTGTATTTGATGAGGAGAAGCAAGACATTTAATATACTTCTTATTCTGTTGAGATAGATTGAAAACACAGTGGTTGCACTGAAATTTTGTCTTTGTAGGTTGCAGCAAAATAGTAAAATGGCAGCCATGATATCAAGAGGGAGGAAAGACAGGAGGCAAATACATGGAGGGGCCACTGATGGGTCAGTTGTATCTGATTAATTATGAATCTGTTAAACTTTTTTGGTGCAGTGAATAATTTGCCTCCTGACTCAGGTCAGATGCAGAGTTAGTGTGACAATAATGAGTATGTTTAATATTCAGCTGCTTTTACAAGCGTGTTATTTCAAAATGTTTAGATTTATATGTTTGCATCTCAATATATACAGTATATACTTACTCATTCAAGTCAAGGGAAGGTGTGTCCAAATTTTGGCCAGTACTGTATATATACATAAGCGTGTATGTGTGTGCGTGTGTGTGTGTGTATGCACATTTCCCTTACAAAGCTGGAGGTGTCTAGCTTCTTTCGGCGAGCCAGGTCTGTAATGTTGTCTCCATTGTAGTTGATGCTCTCCATGCAGCCTTTAAAGTTTTTTCTCCCTCCTCCCACTGGCTTCCCACTGTATGGCATCCCCCCAAAACTCAACTAGAGAGACAGAGGGCAGAAAGGTAAAAACAGACAGAGAGTGGAAAGAAGACGAATTAATTAACTTCCTCTGCATTTGATTAGTTTACTGCTTCTGCCTCTTAATTCTAAAAATCTACATAAAGTTGATGTGAAATGAAAAAAAACAAACAATTTCCCTTAACAAAATGTGTTCCAAATACAGTAGCTACACATATCTAATAAGAGCAAAGAGCTAAAATGGGGGGCATCTTTATGTCTTTATTAGCATCAACAATAGAGAGATGGGGGATTATGTCAAGTCAAGTCGATTTAATTTAAATGGCCCAGTATCATAAATTTGCCTCAAGAGGCTTTATAACAAAGGTCCCTGGATAGAGACAATCTGGGGCGTCCCCCAATTTTCAATTCTACACATATTTTAATATCATTCTAATTTAATTGAACAGGTAGGTTACTTGTATACTGTATGGTAAAAAAACAGTCTTGCAATTGGCAAGTAAAAGGCAAGCTTTCTGTTGCCAAACAACACTAAAAAAGTATCAAATGGACAACATAACAAAACATAATAGACACAGATGGATGTGGTATTAAGAGTAATTGTTAAAATGGGCATGTTTTATTTGCTTTGTTGGTAAGGGTTTGGATAATGTTCGCCTTTTGTGTTTAGAGGAATGTCCTGAAGGTACATGAAGGTCTACAAACACTCAACTGTTATGATGAAAAAACCCTCTTATGATGACAATATAAGGGCAATTTGAGACTGATCAAATCTATTGTATAGACTTTTTGAAAATGTGATGGCATCAGAATGCCCTTATGACAAATATTACAGTGCCACCTTTAGGCCAGTTGTGTGAATTAGTACACAGATAGATGGACTCTGACTTTATATATACACAACAATCAGTGTCAATCCCATATTAAATCTCAAGGCAGCATGGGTAGAGCTACAGTATCTGATCCGCATTTCAACCATGACAATACTGACTGATCAAATATCTTCTTTTTACCAAATACCTTGATATTGGTATACTATTGATATATACATCATATACCATACACATTTATATAATGTGACTGCAGGAGCAGCGGGAGATAGCACTAAAGGAAGGAGACAGGGGATTGTGTGGAACAGGTGCAATGAGAGGAGAACTGAGGCGAGGACATGGAGTCTAATAAACAGACATCTGGTGGGAAGCACTGAAGGACACAGAAATGACGTAAACGTAAATTGTGTTTCGTAATTTACGTATTACAGTTGTACACGTGTTCAGTTTTTTTCTTTCAGCTCTGAGGGAAGACAAGATGATGGAGAGTGGTGTGCAATTACCAGTAGATATGCGTCTGTCTATCTGTATGTGTGTGTGTGTGTGTGTGTGTGTGTGTGTGTGCGCATGTGTGTTTGAGTCTGTGGTGATGCTCCAGTAGTCTTAGTAATTACAGCCAAGGGTAGACACAAATGCACCCGGATATTTAGTCTACAGGCTTAAATGGGAGCAAAAGATGCACAGACTTGCACACATACACACACATACACACACACACACACACACACATACACAAGATGGAGTGTGTGGACTAGATGGAGTACAGAGGTAGGCTACACTTTGAGTAAAAGCTGGTCACAATTTCGCTATCTGTAAGAGGGACTCTCAGGCAATAACACTGCCACGATCCATTCAGGGTTCACCACAGACATACATACACACACACACACACACACACACACACACACACACACAACCTTCTGGTTCACCCTGTTGTATAGATTTCCCTGAAGATCCTTTAATTCAACAGCTTCAGTTTAATTGGACTGTGGTTTGTCCTGCCCCATTTCTCAGTATCCTACTTAACACCGGAATAGATCAGCCATATCAGCAATACTTGGTAAAGGTCACACACAAACATATCAATACACACACACACAAACACAGGCATTTACCCATGTATAGATTCACATGCACACAATGTACACAGCACACACTCACATTACACACAAGTGCATTTCATACCCATTATGCATTCAAAAATCAATTTCCTCTTTTAAGTATTATTAGTTGAACTTGTTGTATTCCATTACTGACTGACATTAATTATGTGAGTTTTATGGATTAGCATTATAGCACAGTGTAAAACCAATATCTAATTTCCTGTGTGGTATCAATGTACTGCATAGACAGTGGAGGACAAGCTACCACCTGTGATGAGCAGTTGTTGAAAATACGATTTCAAAGTCAGTAAAGCCCATTAGGACAGGTAACGCACTCCAAACACAACAATAACCAGAATCTGTAGGAATAAACATCATCAGAAAGAGACAACTAATAACTATAATAAGACCGTGTTCTCACAGGTTTGAAATGATTGAACAGCGCTGTTGAGACTCCCAATCAGTTTGAGAGGGTTCAGATTTTACGTGGGAACTGCTTGCATTAACAGATAAAGTATTCTGTGCTGAACATCAGTAGTACCCAAAGCTCCTAAACCAGAATTCTCATGAACGGAACTTCCTGCGATCTGAGTCCACTCCCAGCTTCATTGAATTACCCGCCCTAAAGCTTCAAGCATCAAATTGTCATGTGTTAAAGTCCATCTGAAATCATAATTACTCATCGCTTTTTGTAGTCACAAATAATGTCACTTATTTTACATGTATTGTCAATGCAAAGATTTGATTGGCTGTATGGAAACAACTAACCTTATACTTTTCTCAAACAAAAGATACTTTATTTACAGAGCAGATATGTATGCTATATCAGAAATACATGCAATTTAATTTCAGTTGGACTTTAAGGTTTTGGGAAGTTCGTCCTAGAGCTTGGGTTGATCAGGGTAAAATGCTGGGTGTAAAGCCTTCTTCTATTTTTCCTGAAACTGGGCTCAAACACATGCAAGTGGTACAAACGCATGTGAGCATGGTCAACAACTGTTTGCAGTTTTGGTGACCATAGAGAGGTGCCTCATTGTATGAATTCACTGCCCGTTATAGATTCTGCCTTAATCTCTTCGAAAGTTGTATAATTCAGCATATAAATCCACAGAAAAAATATGCAGTAAATTGGAAGGAGCAAAACACAACATGCATGACAGGTGTTTTGTCATTTTGGAGAGCTCTGTGCGTACACACCTCTGCTAGCTCAAACCACCAAAATTGCTTTGCATTTGCAATAAGAGGTGGTCTGAGCTGGAGGAAATGTAAACACAATTTCAAGCCAAAAGTAGCCCCGAAATTGCACCGCACCACCTCTCCCATCTTGCTGCAAGTTTGTTCAAAGTCTAGAAATTACCAAATAGACTGCCAGAGGAAAACTGCATAAAGACTGGGTTTGTGCTACCTGTATTTGATCTAGGGCTAAACAAATAAACATGACTTAAATGTTTGCTACTGTTAAGTTAAATGAAAATTTGCTAAACCAAGTACACATTGTGACAAACTGCTAGACAAGCCGGTTACTTTGAAAGATGCTGTTACAATGTAGGTTGAGAAATTAAGTGTTCTTTTGTTAAACTAGAAGGAATATGTTTGTTCTTTACACAGTAGCCAGGCACATATATAGGCACCTACTGTGGACTGACATAGATCATACACATACAAGCATCACTGTCCCCTCCTGTGTCTGAATTTGGACTTGTGTGAATGTTATTAGGTTTCTGATGGCCGTTCTCTCTTTTTGTATACTCATTATACTTTGCTTCTCACCTCATAGTCCAAATCAAGGTGGTCAAACTCTCCATTGGTCCTGAAGTGCTGAGTGTGTCTGTCCAGGGTGAAATTAACATTACGACGGTAGCGTTCAATCACCACAGAGTGCCAGTGATTGTCATCCAAGAGGCTGCCGGTGGTCACAGAGGTATGACCCAGAATAGAACCATACTGGTTA
The DNA here is from genome assembly GCF_910596095.1 of Thunnus maccoyii. Classification (NCBI taxonomy): domain Eukaryota; kingdom Metazoa; phylum Chordata; class Actinopteri; order Scombriformes; family Scombridae; genus Thunnus; species Thunnus maccoyii. The sequence goes on from NC_056553.1 coordinate 15,996,571, forward strand.
CTGCCTGTAATTAACATGTAATAATAATATTAGTTATAAAAACACAGACATCGAAAACTGTTAATGAATTAGCATGTACTGACATGCCACAATTAATAGACATTTGTGGATTGGTTTCTCATGTTAGCACATCAAGTTATTCTCTCACACATTATAAAGCAAATAAAAGTAATTATGTCACAGTTTCCTGCCCATAATAACACACCTGATATGTCTTTAACAGCTCATTATACAGTAATAGACTTTGTATAGTTGTAACAATGGGTACAAGAATTCATCACCAAAGCTGTTGTTTCTGTGCTGCAGGAAGGTATCCTTAAAGGTTATACCAATTCTGTCAGCAACACAGCTGGTCGACAGTGAGTGATGTTCCACACATATGGATTGTTGTTTACAGCGTAAAAGGTAAAAAGCTGTGCCTTGGCACTTTATTTTTGCTCCAAGATAGTGTTATCTTGACAGACAATCTATACATTTTGATTACACAAGTTTAGAATTATAGTTTCTTTGCTCTGCTTTACTTTGTCTAAATACATGACATGGCATGTGTTTCCCACCTAGGTTTATCTGCAGCAGCAGCTTGGCCTTGCGAAGCTCCAGGGTGATGTAGTCTCCCTGCTGGCCCTCCCCGTGGAGAATCACACCCTCGCTGTCTGATGTCTTGAACCTCAGTGCGATCACATCCTTAATGATCTTCATCTTCTTCACCTGAACAAATGTGAACACCATGAACTCCAAAGGGTTGTTTAATGCAACAGATGGCTCATTTTCAATTATAAATATGGAAAAAAATCATGAAAAACAACAGTCTTGTCTTTACAAACTTTAGAAGTACTAACAATGATGCCTGAACTGTCCCATGTCTCACATCTGAATGCTCAGGCTCAGTAAACAGTTTGTCTCACTTACATTCCCTCCTCAACCAGTAGGGACAGATACAAAGAAAAAGGTTTATATTGATTATGGCAATAATGCCTGCAAGGAAAAGAAAGAACGACCAAGTTTTTCATCACTGCATATCATTCTCAAAGCATGATTTAACATGCTTGAACCCCTGCCGTTACCTAAAACGCACAAGCAATACTAGGCTGTTGTAAATAACAACACCAATTTGTGTGCCTTGGTACACATCAAACGTTGATTATGGTAATCCACACAGCTATCGTGTTTATGGAATGAAAATCAGCAGTGTAAAAGAATAAACATAAAAAGGTATGTTCTGAACCTTTAAAATCTGCAAACATGAAAATATTTTGCAATCATCTTATACCAGTATGTTAATTATTAACCTCAAAATTAAAAGGACTGAAAATTAAAGCAATACCCTGAAACTTGGAAACAACATCAAATTACTTATTTTCCCCATCATATTACATTGATATTGGTCAGTTTCTATGATCTCACATATACGTACTAGAATGATCTCAAAGGGTTTAATTAATTTCATTTGCATATTGAATATAATAAAACCTCAAGGTAGTAAATCCATTACCTTAAAACGATAGGAGATTACACCCTGTCCATCAAAGTTGATCACATCCGCCCCTAAATCAGACAAACAGTAGACAGATAGAAACCATAGAGACAGAAATAATAAAACGGGAAACACGAGAGAAAGAAAGGAAGACAGTGACAGTAAGAGACAGAGAGAAAAGGCAAGATTGAAAGAGATTAGTGATAAATTGCGATTTCTGACATAGAAGTCATGCACAGGTTGTCTAGCAAGGCAAAGAGTGTGGAAAATCAACAAATGTAACCCTTTAGCTCCAGAGCATACTGTGGCCTGCACACACTTCTATGACTGTGTCAAAAAAGTTTAATTACAAAATCATTACAATAAATAAATAAAACATCTTGTGTGAAATATGTATTTCAAGGTTATATCAAACAATGCACCCAAAATAGCAACAGTATTGTCAGCAAGCTCAGTCAGCAGCCTTTCACAAAAGTGCAATGATATAATATAGTAATAATAAAATCTATGATGGGTGAATTCCATTTTGTTGCTTCAGTTTCAGGGTACTGGTATAGTGCATGCGGACTCACTGTCCACAGGGCTTACTGGGACACTTGAGGACAACATTTTTAATGTTATTAGTAATACCTGTGCTTCTCCTACTATGTAAAAAATCTCCTTTGTGATAAAAGCCTTTTGCAAGTCATGTATTAAAGTTTCCCGTTAAATTCTGTGGGAAATACTAATGATACACTCACACAGGTGTTTTTTTTTTTTTTTACCTATTTTGGCGGATTAGCTGTTTGGCAGGGCTACAACTCAATCCAACATCAACCTGAGTAGAGGTCTAATCAGCCAGGAATTGGAAACACTTGTGCAGGCCTGTTAAACAATACTGATCTACAAGTATACATTACACATATTCTTACACACATACAGCTGCTGGACTTACAATACAATTCTCTCTACAGTACCACTGAAATACAAGATCATTAACTCCGAGCTATTTGCAGTATGTTGCATGTAAGAATGATAATTCACATCTAAAACGGGGGAAAAGAGGGCAGAACGGAGTGAGGCAACATGGTGGAGGTGATTTTCAGGAGATCTTCAGAAGAGAAATCAAGTGCAGTGCATGAGGCACTCTTCAATCCTCATATATCACAATCTTCTATCATTACCCCAACTGTTCAAGTGGTTAGTTAAAAGTGCATGCATGTGTGTCTGTGTGGTGTGATTGGTCGGGGAGGTTGGGGACGAGAGTACAGGATATGATGGGATAACAGAGCTTGGGAAAGATTGGATCACCTTATATACAGAAGCACTCACAGCCACACTGTCCCTCAATCTCACATGCTCTCTTGGCTTCTCATTTAAGACACACACACTCAAACACAATGCATGGTCTGGGGGCTGGGAGGGGGGATTGGAAGAAATTACATCCGTTCCCTTTGGTCTAACTTCAGTGCCTCCGAAATGATCCCATGCTGCCTCTCACTGGGTAGAAACGCATGTCTTTCGCTGCTTTACATTTGTCTCTTATTCTCGCACCTGTTCTTCCTCTCTCTTTCTCCGCTACTCCACTCACTGATCCACTTATTTCTTTCACTTTCCACTTCAGTTTTTCCTCTTCCATTACTTCATTTGCTTTACCCTTCTTAGTTTCTAGCTCTCTCTCCCCGCCCCTCTCATCATGTTCCTCTGTCACGTTTATGGTGCAAACGGTGGTCGTTGACAGTTTCCCAATTGTTTTATGAGATATTGCAGACCTGGGTCTGCTGCTCAGAAAAGGGTTGCCAGCTCAGTTGTGTGCCTGATGTCGGGAAGGAGACAGTATGGAGGATGAAGGGCTTTTCTACCACCTACAGACCCCTGTGTGATGGATAGAATGAGAAAGACAGAGGGAGAGAGGTTGACCCACTCTCATGCAGAGTAACAAGGGGACGATTGTGTGATTGTGATTGAAATGATAAGTACACAAACAGTACGCAAAATATAAAGTGTTTATACTTAGTTGTCCTTGAGACTAAGACAAAATATATGAAAGCCTCCTTTAAATGTCTATATTTAAAGAACTTGTAACAACCTGTTATATAACAGCAAGGAGACGAATGGCCAGCTGACTGAGCACCTCTGTGTTTTTTGTGAAACCATGCTGGTCCTCTGTAAAGAAACACTATAGAGATGCCAATAGCATCATGCCAAAGCCAGTCAAAGGTCCCCTTTATTGCCATGTAGTAGTTACGTTTAATTATCCTTGGCAATGTGTGGCATCAGGCAAACTGCAAATTAGGTGGCTGTGAAGACTTGCAGTCACCTGATCAGTCACTTGCAGTATGATGTGCCTGTATAATCAGATTGGTTGTATATTTGTATTTTTTGACTGTTGCTAAGGCACAGTAATAACATTTTAAGATGTATCTTTATGCTCTGGTATACATTTTGTCATTGTTTTTGATATTTCACATACTAAATGATAAAAACTAAACACAAAATAATCAATTGATTTATCCACAATCAAAAGAATTGTTTGTTGCAGCAATGTACTTTAATAATTATTTACTCCCCTGTATTTTTCATACCACATCACCGACTGTGAATGTTACACTGATGCTGTTTCAGCTGTTTATGCGTTGGGCCTCGGTCCTGCTCCAGGAATAGATGCTATCCATAAACACAATCTACATAAGTACATTTCTTAGACTCGACAGATGATGATGGTGATGCATCATCTTGACAACAGATTTAAAGTACTAGTGGCATAAATAGGCCACAGGTGAAAGATAGATATGATATGATTGAAATTCTACTTGTGTGAGAGTGATTGCATTTGTATAGAAAATTTAATTTGTACTCTGTTTCTGTCTGACTCCCCTTTCTCTCATATACTGGCTGTACTGTTTCCTGACTCATCTATGAAATAATTGATTTTCTGTTGATCCTATGTTAATCAAAATGGAAATGAGCATGTAAATTCCACAGCATGGTGGATCACGACTCCTTTATAGCCTCTAGCTCTGGCACACGCGCATACACACACAGCTTTTTATTGTACAGTCCTAGATGAGTCATAATATGCTATTGCATTTAATTATCATACATTTTCAAAAACCCAGAATTACCATCTACAACCAACATATTTGGTGATTATGCTGGGAACATAACATCTATATTTATCTGCCCCCTTCTCCTCCTACTACTTCTCTTTTTTTGTGCTTCCTTCTTTCATCCTATTTTCTTTGTCATTGCCCAACGCTGTCCTTCTCCTCTCTTTTATCTTTGGATTGGGAAGCAGGAAAACATTTAGGCTGATTCTAGGAGAGCTGGAGAGTTGAGGGAGGAGTTGAAGGATGGGTAGATGAACAGACAAATGTATGAGTTCTCATTTTTTGACTGAATGCTGAAGATAGGAGCAGTGACAGCGTAATCATGAGAAAGCACCGCAGGCTTCAAAACACAGCTGACAGGCAACTCTGAAAGATGATGCACCAGATGAGTGGGGAGTGTGTGTATGTGTACATGTGTAGGCGTGTGTGCACGTAAATGTCTCTCTCTCCCTGTGTCATCCCTGATATCTGAGTTGTAAGCATGTATTTACCTGATTGTGTATTTATTATGTGTTTCATCTGACAGATGTCAAGGTGTGGCGGACAAAATTCATATCTTTCACAAACACAAACTCTCAGAGCCTATTCGCACTTGAAACTGATATTTTCTTTTAATAGTATTGTTGTTTACCCAGGGCACTATCTAGCAAATTATCTGTCTGTCTGTCTGTCTTGTTGAATGACAGGATACCAGGGCATTTGCAAGATGCGTATGCAAGAGTATGTGCATGTGTCTTATTTGAATCTAAAACAGGACGTTTGGAAAGAGCCCGCATGATCTGTTGTTTCATCATGATTTATTTCACACAGCTGAAATGCATTTACATCTGGGAGTTAACTATAATCACAGTGTTTTCCTACTGGCTCTAGAACAGCACCGCAGGAGCAGGTGCCAGTTAAAGTCACATCAACGATAGTTGTTGTTGAAGCAGGAAAAGACTTCTCATCTTTTCCCTTCTTTTCCCTAAACCTCAGAATGACTTTACTGTTGTTTATGTTGTAGGATTTTGGAGCTCGGATTCTCTATTTTATCTATTATTATATGGTATGATTGACTGAAGGGGAATTTTTGATGGAGAAAAAGTTCATATTTATATATTCTGCAAACACTTCGAAAACAAAGGGGACCCTTTTTTTATTTCTTGAGCTACAACAGTGTGACAGTGAGCCAGCATGCACAATACCACAACCCTGAAACTGAAGCAGCTAAATGGACTTCATTCAACACTGATTTTGATTATTTACACCTGTGCTTTTCCTGCTGTGACATGTCAAAAATGTCTCCTGTGAACAAGGCCTGTTGGATGGTGCAGCATGTCAAACATATATGGAAGGAGAACAGAAATAGGAGCCTAAAGAGATGACATTTTTCATTTACAAGCCTCCTATGCATTTAGATGGTGATTACAGCCAGTAGGTATTAAATTTCAACAGGGCCTTTGCAGAAACATTCATAATACTACATAAATACCTGACACACTGCTGTGAGACTACTGACAAGCCAGTGGAGGAGCTGCAGAATAAATAAAACCAAATCAAATCAAATCTACATAAAATCTAATCTTTAGTCAGTCTAGTCAGTCTAAGTATACTTTCACATTTAGCAAGCGAGTGATGCCAGTGGTGAGCCAGCCAACTTGCATCAATTTATCATCTTTTTTATTTATTGAAAAACAAAAATGGTCAACACTTCAGAAAATACTGTGCTTGTATAGATTGTTTCAGGTATGTTACTGCCATTTTTTGTTTACAACTCACAAAACCGCCAGTGCTTGACAGCCAGCTCCGCTGTTGTGTAAGCTATTGATTGTTCCAGCATTTCTTTCTGTAAAGTTGAGAAATATATCTTGTTGAGTCTGACTTGAACAGCATGTTTTATATTTGGAAAACTATAAGTAAATATCTCTCATAAATTATGAAGTGATCTGAGCAGACCCTGTGTTGCTACCCGCTTCTGTGTTTCTGCATATGATTGAGGCTATTCATAGTTTACAGTCTGTAAAAAAAATGTCTTTACTGCCTGCTGTATTTTCTTGTGGAGAAGCAAAGCATAGCTGAATTATCATGGCAAACCTGGCAAATGCAGTGGCTTAAAATATAATGTGCCTTTAAGAAATTCTAACAAATAATAATGCAAATTTTCCCAAATCAAATTCAGGTTTCAGGGTTTTTTAGCCCAGATTAAGACTTCTGAGATCACTGTTTGGGAATGTAGGAGTACAAGTAATTTTACTTAAAAATAGCAGCAGAAACTACTTGACTTTATCTAAGCACAAAAGCAGTCAGATGTATTAGTGGTGAAGTTTTCATCCCCCCGATGAAGTTGTTTGTGAGTGAAGTAGTGGGTGTGTATGAGGGATGTAAACTTAAAGTGGACTGGATGGCTGCACTTTTGTTGTTCTGTGCGTCTGTGTATACATACAGTATGTGTGCATCAGTGTGTGTGCGTGTGTATGTGTTTGTGTATGTGTGTATATGTGTGTCTATGTGTACCACATCTTGTCATCCTTATCACTACTGACTTGTTTTTCTTTTAACATGGGAAGGAAATGAAACAAGGGAAATATAATGAAAAAGGCTGAGGACTGACTGGAATGCAGTACATGCCCTTGTATTCACACACACACACACACACACACGCTGACATATCCACGCATGGTGCAATCGCATCTCCAGAATGAAAGATGTACGTGTGTCACTTATAACAGTAATTTATGCAGAGCCTTAATTGAAAATTGTTATCAAAATCAATTTGGCAGCCTTTAATAGGATGAGAGCAAAGAGGCTGCAAGAGAGTCAGTTCCCTGGATGATACATTTGTTAGAAAGCTGTGTGAGTGTGTGCATCTGCATGTGTCTGCCAGTCTGTAACTCTGCTCTGCATATTTTTGCACATTAAGTTTTTTTTGCGTGTGTGTGTGTGTGCGTGTGTCTATCCAAACAGGTTTGCACACTGGGTTTGTGTTTCATTCTTATACAGAATTAGCTCATAATGAAGGAACACTTATTGTGACTTGATTGGAGCTGACAGAGTATGATTAGGGTCTCCCCATGGATCCATAAATATAAATGTTAATAATACTTTCTGCAGCATGAACAGGTTCACAGTGTGTTTGTATGGTCTCTGGAAATACAAAAGTAAAGTGCAATTAATTGTGTGAAGATTACAGGTGTTACAGGTGAGAAAAAGTATGCGTGTGAAGAGAGGAATAGAATATACAGTGTGCTAGTCTACTGTACAGTATGTGAACTCACAGTATGAGCAGCCATAGACTTCTATGCGCAGACCGATCCGTCCCTCCTCGCTCCAGTCCAGTGGGACGAGCTTCAGGAAGCGAGCCACGATTCCCTGCTGCAGCTCATGGCGAACGGAGCTCTCCGAGTTTGAGTTTCCAGAGAAGGCCTGTGAACACAAATAGTCACACACACACACACACACACACACACAATGAAATTAAATACATCAAAGCCACAAGCCTGCAGTCAAACAAGCAGCTTCGGGACTTGGAGCAAGAGTATTTGTTCCACTCACCACATCCTGCCCTAAAGGTACACACATTCACAAAACATACAAAATAATTATGAGTCTACATATCTAATATGCCTGCCATAAGACAATCTGACTGCAGGGGATTTGAAGAGGAAATTGCACATTGTATTCAACTCATAGTGCATGTGAGAAACTCCCTGTTCTCGTCGTTTCATATTTAGTCCCAAAGATTCAGAGGGGCTTGGAACTAGTGAGGTTTACAGCTCCTTGTCATATTATCACTGTGTTTTAAACATTCAGCCAGTACTGTGTCTGAAATCTCAGCCTCTGGAAAACAACATATTGTCTACAAACAAAACAAATATGTACAAAGCCCACAACGAAGAGAACGAAACAGGGGATCAGACTTATGATTAAGCCTTTTCTGGGTCTGGTGTAAAATTAGATCAAAACAATGCATTTTCCTTGCATGCACCTTTAAAAAAAAAAAGTTACTTTCAACAATTCATCATGTGGTGATGACTCCAACAGAGTGTGACATCAGCTGCTAATCAAAATGCAGCGACAAATATAGCGATATAAATTTGGGGATGCAAGCGACATTATTTCTCAGAAATGTTATGTAATTTAGCCAATTTAAAAGCTTTCATTGAATGTGGGTATCATTTTGCTTCATTTTTGTTGTTTTGATTTGACTCTGGCTTTTGCTCGACTTTTGTGTCGCAACTGCATTAGTAAATCTTGTTGCTGACGGATAGCTCAATTTGGGAAATGTCTTCAACCCCTACTAGATGTCCTAATGCAGAATCACAGAATAGTATAGAAGCCTGGTTTAGTCCATAAAAAGACACTGGTTACTATAACATGTCATCTTCTTTTGACTCCTCTCTTCTCCTTTCTTGCCTCTTTCCTCCTCTCTCCTGCTCAGTATCTTCTCTTTTACTTGACCTCGCACATGATGGAGAAAACCTCTAACCACCCACTAATCCACCTCACCTCAGTCCCTGAACTATTTTCACTTCTGCGCTTTCTTCTCCTCTGTGAAATAAACATACACACCATCACCCTGTTCCCCATGCTTTTCTTCTACACAGATATGCACAGAGCATTTGGCGTGAACCATCAGGGAGAAGCATCATTAAAGGCCTAGCAGGTAACTAGATGAGAGCAAGACACTACACAGCCATGTGCTATTCTAGATAAGACATGAAATGGGCAGGGCAGTGGATGAGAGTGGAGAAAAAAAAAGCTTTACTCAGACAGTCTGCTTTGAGCTGACTCCTCAGTGACCCAAGTGTGTACCCCTGAAGATACACTATCTCCAAAGGAGAAGATGGTCAAGAGTTCACTCTAAGCTCAGAGCTACTGAACATCCACTGTAGTGAGGGAGTGGACACAAGGTGAACGGTGCTTCTATCTCCTCAGCGTCTTTCCCTCACTTTCATTTTTAATCTTTCTTTATACAGGAAAGGTTAACTGAGCGCACAAATACACACACGCTTTTTTTTTATTAGCATCCTGCTTCAAATTCACACAGCTCCACATGACTCATTGGGGAGTCGTTCGGTATACTTTGACTGCAGTTTCGGCTCTCTGCAGGTGCACAGGTCTTGAAGATCTGGGTTAAGTGAGTTGTTCAAGGGGAGTTACAGTATGCTGTTTTTGAGGGAGAGGGTTCACCGAGTATTATATGTCACCAGCCATAAACATTATATCACTAGTTAGTTAAAGTTTCTGGTGGCTTTGTGGGAAATTTGACATTCTCTGCATACCTAAAGTCAGATAAACTCAAGAATTATTTTCTTACTTGTGACACTAAACTAAATGACACTAAAACTTTAAACATTAAAATTAAAAAATAAATGACATCATCTAATTCACCTCCTGTTTATAACTGTATTTATGTGTATTTTTGAAATATGTTTCTCAACAAGACAACACAAGGCAAACGGTCTTCGGAGTTGCAGAAATCATATTTCCTGTGCATGAGTTGAACTATAAGCTAACCTTCTAGTTTAACATACCTTCAAATTACATGCCAATGCATAAAAACAAGCATCTGAAAGAAGGAAAAATGGATAAAAAAAAAAGAAATATTTCTTTAATCACTGGGGCTAGCAGCTGGAGTTGTTTGTACATTTCTCTGTTTCTCTCTCTCAAACTCTTCTCATCCTTCTCTTTTCCTGTCAAATCTTCTCAATCCTCCTTCACATCCTGTGCTCTCTATTGCATGTTTATCCTTCACCATTCTGTTTCCAAAATGCCTGTGGTCCTGGCTCAGGATTCGAAGCACAAAAAGCACAAATGTACCCATTTACATGCACACATGCAAGTATATATGCACACACACAACCGCCCGCTCACCACCTTGCCATTTAAACCTTTTTGCAACGTTAAAACCTGATATCACCCCTAAGCTTATTTCAGTTGAAAATAAAATAATTTTTAAAAAGTCTGCAATCTGTAATCCTCTACTGAGGATTTGGCTGACTGTGTGCCAATGACTTTACTTCTTTTTGTCCATCCGACACTTTCCTCTCCTTGCCCTTGTCAAAGTATAAGAGAGAGGAAGGGAGAGAAAGGAAGATAGAGAGAGAGAACAAAACCATTTTTCGTCTCCATCCAAAAGCTGCACCACACCTCCCAACCCCCACATCACCGTTTTCCAGCTTCCTTCTTTTATTTCTCTTTTGTGTTCATCCCACTGTTCAGCACTTATCTGTGCTTGGCTGAATGAACAGCTCAATTCAAAGGCATTACTATGCAGAGCGGAGGGCAGAAGGTAGGGTAGGAAAGAGAGGAGGAGGAGGAGGAGGAGGAGGAGGCTGAAGGTGAAGAAAAAGTTGCGGATGCCGAACCCCTCGGAAAAGTCTGCTAAGTCAACCATTTAATTCCCTCTCCTACAAAGTAAAATCATTAACCAGCAAACCAACGAGTAATTTGTGTGTGTATGTATGTGTGTGTAAGGGTTAGACAACTTAAGAGCTTAGACACTTTGACGTTTTGTTTAATCAAGAACTGAGGTAATTTACGGCAACAAAGGCCTAAAAGTGCCTGAAGCAACTTTCAGTTTTTCCCAGAGTATGTACGTGTCTGTGTGTGTGTGTGTGTGTGTGTGTACACGCCCTTATGGGTTTGTGAGTGTTTAAGCCTGAACTATTTAAAATTTATATGTATTAATTCTATGTACGTCGAACTACTGAGTTAAAAATATATTGCGGTATCACATCAAAAATAAATGTTGGTGCATTTGGGAATCCTTAGTAGATTCAAACTGAAAAAATATTTACTCCTATATTTTCATATTCCTGTGAGGATGTGTGTAAACTTTAAGAATATTACAAACCAAACATGCTGTATTTTAAAAGTTTAAATAAGCAAAGTTGGTAAAGAAAACCTCAGATGAGAGTCAAAAAACAGCACAGAGCTGAGGCATGATTTTAGCGATCCATGAGATCAGTGGAGGAAAAGCAATGAGAGGAAACTTGACTTGGAAAACAAAAATAATGAGGGAAGCTGAGAGCCAGCGAGTCTACTTGTTGGGCATTTGGAACACTGAGGCTGCTGTCACTCAAGACTGAACAAGCCAATCACTTTTCTACAGCTGGTCAACAAATACCCCCCTGGACTGCTATGTCTTGCACACACACACGCACACACAAACACACATCAGTGGCCATGTAAACAAGATGTTGGCATGACTTCCACCCATACACACATCCTGACATTCAAACACACGCACTTATACAACCATTTACTCAGCAGCTCTCCCTCGTTCCTACTCCTTGCTCACTTGCTTATTCTCCCTGCCCGCATGTTTTTCATTTCCTGAATGTGCATCTGTTGTTTCTGTGTGTTTGTGTGTTAGTGAATATCTATCCATATGTGTGTGAGTGCATGCCTGTGTTTGTGTTTGTGTGTCTCTGTTTTGACAGCCAGAGACAGGCCTTTCCAGAGAACAGATCTCAAGATACTGAGAAACAACAAGTGAAAGCTTCTGGCGTTTGCTAGTTGCTGCTGGACCCTTTGTTAGACCAACCCAGAGTCCAGGGCCATTGTGCGTGCGCGGGTGTGTGGATTTGTGTGTGTGTGTGTGTCTTTCAAACCGAGGCTGGGGAAATCAGTCCGGACTGGTCTGCTCTTTTGTTTTTATCGACAAGTATACGGGACAAAAAAGAAGGACCATAGAGAAATTTGTGTTTCTGTGAAGCCCTGTGGGTGGTTGTGTTTGTCTGGGTATGTGCCTTCACTCTGCCAAGAAAACAGGACAGACTGTAGTAGTACTGAGTTTAAGTCATGAATCTTTAAACAGTTTTACAGATTCAGAGAATTATAGAGAATTGCGGACAGTGAGCGTTACAGCGTAAAAAATACTACACATTTTATTTCAAGAATAGAATAAAATGTTTTCATCAACAAGTGTACGGGACTCCTGTTACAAGCTCATTGTAGGAAAATAGTACATGGTACATGGCTTTTACAAGAGGCACTGGCACGTTCTGCAATTACATGGTGTTCTCAGAAGGAAGGCTAATGTAACCTTTAAATATACCCAACCTCAGAGACTGCTGTGATCAATTCAAGCCTGCCACTACAAAACACAAACCTTTTGACAAGGTAGAATCTGTGTGTGGCTCAGTCAACCCTTTTCCCCACACACTCGCATAGGTTATAAATCCCAAAAGTGAAAAAGCTCTCACTTAAATATCTCCTTACTTGAGCCTCCCAATAGATGATTCATATTATTCAGTTATTGTGCCCAAAACTATATGTCTGTAAAATATAGTGGGCCTGGAGAGCAGGTCCTACTGAACACAAAATGTTGCCTCAGTGGGAGAGATTCTTCATCTTCTCTGCTAACCACTTCTTGACACTCGCTGACAGAATTTAAAATTTGAGTCACAGTCAATCAAGCTTCCCACTAGGATTGGAGACCAAAACCAAGTTCTGCTGCAGGCAGAAGCTAAATGGATTTCTGATCTGGGTCTACAGCTCCAGACAGGCATTACATTTTCTTGTTTCTTTTAATTACTATTGTAGGTAATGTTTATTACATTTATGTTTCCGATGATCTCTCTTAGTTACGTATATATTATATCTAATGGCTTTTGATATCATGTGGTCTGTCCCAAGTGACGTCATGCCTCCTGCTTCTTTTTTCCTTATTTCTAGCGTCCACCTTCACTACCTTCTTACACAACCTGAGGAAGTGTGTTGTGCTTAAAAAACATTGTATATCTGCATATTAGAACCATTTACTGCATGTCCAGCTTTTGCTCTGTGCACTTTTATTGATTTCTGTGCATTAAAGCCATGCAATCAATAAATATTTCCATTTGTGCAAGCAAGGTGCTTCTGACATTCTTTGTGTTATTTTATTTGAACAAGTCCATTATCAGATCTGTTACAGCTGTTTGCCGGAGCATTCCTCCTCTCATTAACTTCTCTCACCCACTAAAAGGAGCTCCCTAAGAGCTGGCGTCAAAGGGAATGGGAATGTTTTTCTTTGCTTAACACTTCCAGAACATTTCATGCTAATAATGACCTCATTTATTACTATAGCGCAATCAAAAGAAAGACAGTGCTCTGTAAAAATTCCAAAACATTTTGACATCACATCATCATCAGTAGTTCCCCCTCTAACTTCACTTAATTATCATTAGTGTGCAAAATATTGCCCTGCATTGAATTAAATTTTACAGAGAGCCTGGCACGGACAGACAGACAGACAGACAGACACACACACATGGAAAGAATAGAGTTTTAAGAGCCCATTACTCAGACTGTGAACATTTGGCACCTTTTCTCCCCTCTGCTCACCAGGGGACTAACACTGATGGAGTGAAGACAGCCTCCCTGGCTCTGCTATAAAACCTCACAGGTACACCAGTGGAGCTAAGTCGCTATGTTTGTGTGTGTACATTCATCTGTGCCTGCAAACGCCTCATGACCTCATTATATGTCAGAGTATGTGTGTTTTGACATGATGTTTGTAACAGCCAGCATATTCACACTTGTGAATGTCTGACTCCTCTTCTCTTCCCTCCTTCTTCCTTCCCTGCCTATTCCCTCAAAGCTTTGACATTAATTTCAAGACCCACAAGAACCATTTGGAAAGAAGCAAGTTCTGTTCAGCAAAATTAGTCAGACAGATGCGTCAGCCAATCATCACCAACAGTCATGTGGACATTCTTAAAGGACAAATCTGGTTTATTTCAACTTACTGTATTCCCCATAAATGTGGCTATTGTGGTTCTATGGGTCATGCTAATTTTGCATTCACCAGCTCGGTTATAAAGATGTGGGGAAACAAGGACTCACTCAAAACGACGTATATCGAGGCAAGCTGCGCAAGCCTCCTACAGCTTTCCAAAGAAACATGATTTTCGCTTGAATCATTTCAAACACTTGACTGAATCAGACCGAAAAACCAACGAAAAACGACTGTTATGGCTAACTGCATAGGGATCTACATCCAGGGGAACTTGCACATTGGCTTGTTTACATGTGTGAGGCTGTGGCTAGGTTTCAGTTCATGCTGAAGAAGTAGATAAGATAAAATGGTTTGTTCCTGCATGTTTCTGAATTGCAAGAATAAAATAACAAGACACACACTGCATTGATGGAGTTTTCATCAGCTACTGCTGGACGATAGAGATGCACATGCTGTAATCCCTCACATAGCATTTGATGTGTTGTATACACATTTCTTCTTACCATATGAAGAGCTGACCATTTGGCCGGCGTCACTTCCAGTTGATTTTTGAGGTGAAACAGTCATGCAGCAGACACACCACATTTGGCATCAACAGGTCCCACTGTGTAGCAAAAGTTTTCCTCTTCACCAGGCAGGAGAATAATGATTACAGGAACACCACTGGTTGCTTTTCTGCATGTGCCTCCATTGTTTATTTTTCCTCTTCTATTTGTTTTGGCTCCTCTCTGTGTACCCCACTTCGAACAAGTGTGGTTGGCCATCAAAGTGAAATGACTCGCAATCGTCTTCATATTAGTCCATGAAATAGTCCATCATTGCATTTAGTTTTTAGAACAAAGGCTAAAGTCAACCTTATACATGTAAACAAACCAGCCCGGAGGTAGATCCCTATGCAGTTAGCCATAATGGCTGTTCCAGGTGGCTGGTTTCAGTCTGACTCAGAGACGAATGTTTGAAATAATTTATGTATAAATCCTATTTATTTGGAATTCTGGAGGACAAGCTTGCCCCGGTAAACATCAGTACATCAGCTTGAAATAAATCAGAATTACCCTTTAAGTGGTTAATAAGACAATTAATAAGAGTATGAAATAGCTACAACAAACCTTTTGACAACACTGTCATGAAACACAGACACATTGCAGTCTTTACAATGGCAAAGGTGTGATTTCACTGGACTCTTTAGTGTCATGTGTTGTCATACAAGTATAATAGTCATGTTCTTGACGGTATTATTCAAATTTCATAGTAACCACTTAAGTTGTACCACATGAGACTTCCATGACCCACTGGGAAGTGTCCTCTCTATCTATTTGAATTCATCATCCTCGTTATTCACACTCAGCAATTTTTAATTTCCGTACAACTCTTATCTGGAATGGAGTGAAGTGACATTAAAGAAGCTGACGTTCAAGTCCTGTGAAGTCACTGCAGCGGATCAAGATACTGAGCTGAAAGTCAGACGAGACTTTATATCAATGTAGATGAAAAAAGCCATAAAAAGTCATATCCATGACTGCAAGCAATGCGTTCCTCTGTGGTCTGATTGCTTGAATTCAAATATTTTGGACTTTAATGTTTGATGTAATAATTCATTTGCAATGGCCAATGGCAATTAGTAAGCAGTAGTCGCTGTGAGTGAAGTGGTGTGTGCATGTACATGTGCTCATTCATATGGGTGCCTGATCACCTTGTTTTGCAGTTTATGTGCTGGGTCAATAGGATCAGTCTGGGTCAGGATCATAAAAGGGGGATGTATCTATGAATACACACATCAAACCCAATACTAAACCTCTTAAAGATCTTACATTAATATACAATGAGTGCACCCCATTTCATCTAACGTAAATGGATCTCCATTGATCCCCTCCCCAGTCTGTCTTATCAGCTGGCACCAGTTGCTGTTTTGGTAGTAGCAATGGATCTTCACCATCTGTGACTTGACTCATTACATGATGTCTTGGAAAGCATGGGCTTTGGTTCAACAATGCTCAGTTGACTGTATTCATCTTTACATAATATTTTTTGTAATGAATGATTATCTCCATAACAACCAATAATCAGTGAGAAAGTAGGTGCTCTAATACTTCGATTAAACAACAATGGTCTTTTGTTTCTCTTGTGTTACAGGCAAAGAGCAATCACTTGAATAAAATGTTTTTCCCCATAGTGGCCTATTGTCGTGACAGCAAGAACAGTGTCACTGATGTGAAGCACCATTTAGATAGAACCAATAATGTTATGCATGTGTTCATCTTCACAATTATTTTTAGATGAGGTAATGAAAGGCTATCATTGTTCAAACATTGGAGGGTTTTCTTAAGAACAATGTTGTACTTGATGTGGTTGTTGGCTACATTGCACAGCTATAATTAGAGCAAAGAAATAAGTCAAATATTTCTCTTTACATAATAATTCCTTTTCTCCTACTCGTGATCACAGTGAAGCCAACATTTCACTTGCTCTCCTACTCATACAAACATGCTTTTTATTCAGAAACTTCATTTTGATTTAGTTAGTCTGAATCATCATAAGTGAAGCTTTTAGAGTATTATTGCAATATGACACACACACACACACACATATATAAGCATAGTAAATAAAAAGATAAACTCTAGCAGCACTCCTGCAGAGATGTGGACCATCCCTCCTGATTGCTCAATTACAAGATGACATTTAGCAGGCTTCAGATTCACCAGGTAAACATGAAATTATTTTGTGTGTAATATATGCTAAAATCACACAAAAATAAGCTGTTGGAGTGATCAGTAGCCTAGCAGTTGAGAAGCATACCATGTAACCACAATGTCCCAAAATGTGCCTTGTTCAATTTTGCATGTCATAAAGGCAAAAATGCAAAGAAGAACCACCCCTGCAGCTAGATGACATCATTTGTCTGTCCCTTCTAAAACCGACAAATAAATCAGTTTTATCATGTGATGATAGTATGGTTAAGTTTTGGTTAGGTTTAGGCATAGAAGCAACTCGGCTAGGGTTAGAGTTAGGGAAAGATCACGGTTAGGGTTGGGTTAACGTTACAAAAACACCTTGATTTAGGTTAAAATTGCAACCCCTTCAAGGTTAGGGATCAACTGTGGTCATGGTTAAAAGAAACCAATGATGACTATGACTATTGGTAGGAAACAAGAAACAGTGGTCTTCCATATTAAAGTCCCACTTTTTGCAAACTCAGCCATCCACTGCAATCTCCTCCTTCTGCAGGTTTTTTGACTCTATAACAACATCACACTAATTCCTCTGCTCCCAATACACAACTGTCATAACTACTATGGCTTTGTTGCTTAAAACCTACATCCTTTGGGGCATTTGCTGAAATGACCCTTCCTGACATTTCCCTTGGTAGGACAGTCTAGACTGAAACCAGTTTGTTGTTCTAATACAATATGTATGCACATAAACATATTAAAAGTATATAATTCACCATAATATTTTTATTGTATTTATTATTATTATTATTATTATTATTATTATTATTATTATTATATTGCTGTGCAAGAGTACCTAAATACCGCAGCCTAAGACTTTAATTCCAGACCATTTTCTTGCATCTTCATATGGACCCCTCCTTTATGAGCACTGTAATACACATGCAAGAATTGTTGCTTTTATTATTTGTCCTTAAGACATTTTATTAATTTTCCTTGCTTTGGTGCTGCCCTTTACTTTAGTGCTGTCTTTCTGGTCCCTTGCACTAATGTGCACTTACTTTCCTCTTTTTTCTCCAAATGTAACCCCCTCTAAAAGTGTCAGCCAAATGTCTAAAATGTACATGTAAATTTATGAGGCACTTGATGTCTGTATTTAATAAGATGCAAAAACATGGAGAATTTATATCTTACAGCTGGGAAAATCACTTATGTTCAAAAAGTCAGAAATCTTTTTTTTTCTTTCCTTTTTTCATAGAGTTTCCCCTATATTCCTTCTGCATTTGTGCACCACAGCTGCAAAATTACAAGCGCTGCTCCTAAAATTTCACACAATCATCAATATCAATGGGCTACTAATGATTTTCACTCGCACACTGTGCGAGCATGATAACACCTTACGTTAGCGTGGAATTGTTCTGAGTCATCCACTGGTGGAAGGCACTGTTATAAGAGTAGTGTAGCTCGGTTAAGGAATAGGGCAGTGCGTAATGTGTGTGTGCGTAGCAAGTGTGTGGTTGAGCGAGTGGCAGTAAAGTGACAGTGAATGTGAGTGGAATAGAGGAAAAGGTTAGCAGTAAGTTATCAGTCTGGCAGTAAATGTACAGTACAGGCTACAGTGTGTTATTTAATAAATGCTGCAGCTTCTCAAGACAAAGAAAAGTCTCGTCTGATGTTTCTCCATGGGCTTGAAAAGTGAAGGGGGTTAACCCCAAAATTAGTGACAATGTGTTAGCCTAACCTGACCAGGCTCACTCATGGTGGACTGACCTTTAAGTCGGACCAGCTATTCTCATTTTAGTGTCAATCTCAGCCGCTATGAAACAGAGAGCAGAGAAATGTCTGGCTGCGGCCCCCCCAAAGCAGTCAACCTAGGGGAAATACTATAACATGTAATCCCTTGAGGAAATTTCACGTATATTTTACTCAGCAATACCCAGACAAAGAATTTGAAATAAATATCAGACTGACATGAAGAGAAAAGTAGACAGACAGACAGACAGAGAGAGAGAGAAAGAGAGAGAGAGAGAGAGAGAAAGAGAGAGAGAGACAGAGAGAGAGAGAGAGAGAGAGAGAGAGAGAGAGAGAGAACACAGTCCAGTGGTGCATAAATCCAGGTGCATGATTTATCAGTGCATGCTCCGCAGCTTCTGAAACTGAATTAGTCCTTACCACTGAGACATGGAGACTTCACCATTCATTTACCTGACGAAGCACAGTCTAGCAATCCTGCCCTCTTGACAACACACCCACACACGTTCACACTTACACACAGGCAAGCAAATAAGCACAGTAGTGCACAAACACTCGCACCTGCACACAAGCTTGCACATGCACATTTCAGCACCATTAGGTTCAGTTTATATACAGCCTGTAGCGCAGGGAGTGAAGCAAATCATGCACAAGCCCTGTCGGTGAGAGATGAGCATTACATTACACCCAAAGTGTTACTTCATCACACTTATTCTCCCCTTTTTATCACAGCTCTAACATAATTTCATCTGTAAATACCTGAGCACTGTAACTGCTAAAATACCACAGCATAGAGACTTACACATGAATAACATAATTAAGTTGTTCATTATACTTCAAACAATCACAGGGATGTTAGAGGCCGCTTTCATACCAGTTTTGTTCATCAGGTCCAGACCAAAACATAAAACCAATTATACATTGTTGCCTCTCAGTTCTAGTCTGTTTTGTGATCAAATTGAAAACAAGCAAGGGCTGTACACATGAAGGCACACAGACTGACAGGTAACTTCAAAAACACAAAATCTCAATGCTATGGCCTCAGTTTACAATTTTATTTCTCCTGCTGGTGCAAACAAGCCTTCATCTGAGCCTCTTTTTCTTGTTGAAACAGAACAGAAAAGCGAGTAGAAAACAGCACACATGCTATACAGTGGCAACACACTGCCAGTTTAAAAGTTTTAACCAAGATCCTTAAAGTTTGGCTTTTCCTGTTTTCTTCTTCTACAACAACCTTCCCAAGTGGTTGCTTGTCCACAGCATGAACTAGACCCAAGCAGCAACCTCTGGGGCTGAAAAAATGAAGCCACACAAGTGCCAAAAACTGAAGTTCCTCAAATGGCCACTTGAGGCTGGCTCCAAAAGTGTGTCAGTCCCCATAGCCCCCAATGTTAAAATGCCCGATTTTACAGCAGAAATAAAGATGTATCATAACCCCAGATTCACAGAGTATAGGCATAGCCATAGCCATTGCTATATCAGTGTGTTTTCAGATCATGAAAGTTAATTGTAACAATTTGGTTGTCTAAAAAAGTCTTGTTCAGCATTTGGTTGTTCTAAAAGACCCTCTAAGGACTTGGATGTTCACTTTTAGCAGCTAGCAGCTAATGTTAGGGTCAGCTCCACCCTCTCATCCAAATATGGCCACTTCTGGCTCCAAAAAGCCAAGATGGCCAATGTCAAAATGCAAACTCAAGGCTTCAAAACGGGAGTCCACAAACCAATGGGTGATGTCTCTGTGCCAACGTCCATTGTTTTTTACAGTCTATGACTAGACCACGTTGTGATGCAGTGGATGGTAAGCACACGACTGCAGAGGAGGATATGTGTGGGTCACCGCATGGACCATGCTGAGTGCTTTATAGATAACTGTTGTTCACTTGCCTTATGCTATGGTGTTTTTAAGCTTGGGCCAGAAGGGCAGTAATGTGTTGCCAAGTGCAGACACTTGAAATGTTATTTGGGTCCTATGCCTCATCTCACCATTATAATTATTTCACTCCATAGAATATCATCATATACAGTACACAGGTATAGCCTCCTTGCTTGCAGTATTATTTAAGCCGTGCACTGTTTCTCCTATCTGCTATGATTTATGCAGGTATCTAAACCAGGTTTTCTGTAAAACTGGTTATTCATGAGCTGTCCATGGCACTCAAGCAACAATGGCTGTAGGCTATAATGAATGCATGAGGGAGGGATATGTTACATGAGCGATTTCTGTCCAATTTAACACCTTCTCTGCTGTCTAGGTTTATGTTTTTCGTTGCCACTTTCATTGCAGTAAAATTGTTAATTAACAATGGCGTGCACTGTAGAGCTGATCTGCAGCCAGACTTCCTGGTGCAAATATTTTAGGCTGGATAGGCTATAAAAGACCCCTCTTTGTCTATACCGTCATGTACAGCCTTTATAGTCTGATGCTCTGTTGGTTAAGCATGTTGGATACACAGTGTTACTGTTATGGCCTTTGTGATGCACAACATTGCATAGTAAAATTGTTGCTGTTTTTTCAGTTCGTCTGTTTGTTCTTTGTTCTTCTTCTAACTTTTCATAAGTCAGTTCTTCTGGGAAAAGATGGCCCAACCATTTTTGTATTGCACCGCCCAAAATACAATTTCTGCCTACGCCACTGTATCCAAGCCCTGACCCCACATGCAGTATTTGAATGCAATGTAACACTGTGCTGTCTACACACCTAATATCAGGTAATGGTAATTATTGTGAAGTGTTCATTTCTGAATGCTTCACAATAAGACCTTAAGGAAATGAAACCGGTCGTACTGTAGGGAGGCAGTTTTGGGTGACAGGAACTTGCTTAAGAATTGCTCTCAGACCAAAAAACATAAGACTTTTTCCATTGGTACAGTGAGAAGCCATTATAAACATATGTGAAATATACAGACAGATGACAAATTAAAGGAAAAACAACATAAAGTGTCTTAGTAAGATGTTGGGCCACCACGTGCTGCCAGAACAGCTTCAATGTGCCTTGGCATTGATTCTACAAGTCTCTGGAACACTACTGGAGGCATGAACACCATTCATCCAAGAGGTATGCCCTCCTTTGGTGTTTTGATGAAGGTGGGAGAGCACGTTGGTCCAAAATCTCTCATAGGTGTTCAATTGGGTTGAGATGGTGACTGCGAAGGCCATTGCATATGATTCACATCATTTTCATACTCATCAAACCATTCGGCGACTCCTTGTGCCCTATAGATGGGGGCATTATCATCCTGGGAGAGACCACTCCCATCAGGATAGAAATGTTTCATCATAGCATAAAGGTGATCACTCAGAACAACTTTGTATTGATTTGCAGTGACCCTTCCCTCTAAGGGGTGTGACGACCCCTGGTGTCATCTTTTGTTTGGCCTTGTGATTTACCTGTCTGCTCTGTCTCTGCAGGTGTTTGTTAGGGCAACTGGCAACACCTGAAGGGCCACAGGGTTGCCAGGTTGTTAAAGTCCAGGCTGCAGCTGCGGCAGTCTCTCTCACTCTCCTCTGACTGCTTGCAGCTGCTGCTGCTGGTTGCAGCCCTCTGCTCCAGATACCTGTGCTGGTTCAGTTTAGTTATGTTGCCTTAATTATTTCTCTGGCTTTTATGCACCTTCCAACACCTATACACACACAAACTCTCCACTCACGCATTACGCACCTCGCACTGATTCTACTGACATTCAGTTAATTTGTTCATTTGATTTAATAAATAATTTTTTGTTAAACATTCTTGATGGTGTATCTCCCTTTTGTTGTGGCCACTTCAGCCAGGTCATAACAGGGTACAAGTGGACCCAAATCATGCCAGAAAAATATCCCCCACAACATAACAGACCCACTGGATCCCCTCACTGTGGGGGTCAAGCATTCAGGCCTGTACCAGTCTTTCCTTTAATTTGTCACCCATCTGTATACTACTGTCAACTGACCTGATGTACTTGTAGCTTCAAGCTTCTCATCCACATGAATAAACAATCTGACAATGTGAGAGAGGGCCTGCCAGCATTATCCAAATAAAAACTATAGTAAACAACCATGTGAAAGGAAAATGTGACTTAAAATGTTTGTTAATTCAGTTTCAATGTGCAATCAGACAGTTTTTTTTTCTCTGCGCTTTCACAGAATTCAATGCACACCACATTAAGCTTTTTATGTTCCCACAAAGACATGCATTAAAGTGCAGAAAGGATGATGTTGCAACTGTGGATTCAAACCCTGACTCTTAAACTGACAAAAGACATTAAGTCATTATGATCACTTGAAAAGTTTTCAATACATACATTCTGATGACAAATTTTTACCTGTGATTAAGTGACTGAATACTCTAAATGTCTAAAACACTAATTTTTGCAAATGCCACTATTTTATGAGTGAGGGTTTTCAGAGGGTATGAGAAATGAGAAAATATCATTTAAATTTCTTGACATAATTTCCAGAGAGCAATTTGGCAAACAAACAAATAATGTCAGTTTTGTTTGCATCCAGCATTACTCACCAAATCACATTACATGTATCCTTGAGGTCTTACAAAACATTAAACGCATTTTGCACCTCAGATAACTGTAAAATGTTTTTTGAAAGATTGAAACAGTCATTCTTTACATGTGCTTGTATGGACCTGGTCATTGACATTTTGCTCTATAGCTCTTTAATGACAAAAGCTCTACAGGGTAGTACTGTCCTCTCCTCTGGTAGAGCAATTGGGATTTTAATTATCACAGTAATGTATCACTGACATCGTGACTCCTCAGTAGTGCATTAGTGAGGTATTAAAAACATTATCTGTCACAAAACCAATTCTGCAGTTGCCAGGTCTTTACCAATTATCTTCCCCCGTGAATCACACCGCCACAACAGTTACGCTGACATCAACAATCTTGTGTTGACTGGTTGTCCTCTGAGTTTGGCAGTGAAGGAGTTAAGTCATCAGTGTGGAGTAACGACAGGCTGTGATTAGTGGCAAAATTAGAATCAGAATCAGATTTATTGGCCAAGTATGTTAACACGCACCAGGAATTTGGTTCTGGCTGTTGGTGTCTCTCAAGCAATATAGACAATAGACAGAAAATGTACATATTATTTACAGACAATACATAATATCGAAGAAATATACAGATTATATATAAGACAAACAATATACATACAGTGCAAGTGTGTGTAGTAGTGCAAACAACAATAATGTGCATCACGTTATGGGAATGAAATTGTGATGTTGCGTATTTGTACAATACAGTATTTGGAGATGTGAAGCAGGGTGTAATGACTATCTGAAGAACAAGGGTAGCTATGGTATAGCAGATGATACTGGTCAGCTATTTATGAGTGTGATGGCATGAGGAAAGAAACTGCTCCTGTGTCTGGTAGTTTTGGTATACATGGTTCTGTAGCACCTGCTGGAGGGGAGGAGTTGAAAAAGGTTATGTCCAGGGTATGAGAAATCTGTAATTATTTTCCCTGCCCATCGCCTGGTTCTTGAAGAGAACAAGTCCTGGAGGGTGGGCAGGGAAGCACTGATGATTTTTTGCTGCGGATTCAATGATTGCGGTGTAGAACTGGCTCAACAGCTCCTGTGGCAGACCATACTTCCACAGTAGCCACAGAAAGTACATCCTCTGCTGGGCCTTATTGAGAATGGAGTTGATGTTGGTCTCCCACTTCAGATCTTGGGAAATGGGAGTTCCCAGAAACTTGAAGGTCTCCACGGTTGATACAGGGCTGTTGGATATTGTGAGGGGGAGCAGTGCTGAGGGGTGTCTCCTAAAGTCCACTGTCACAGTTTTGAGTGTGTTCAGCTCCAAGTTGTTCTGACTGCACCAGAACAACAGCCATTCAACCTCCTGCCGATACACAGACTCTTCACCATCTTGGATGAGTCCAATGACCATAGTGTCATCTGCAAACTTCAGGAGTTTAACAGCTGGGTCTTTGGAGGTGTGTTTGTTGGTGTAGAGGGAGAAGAGCAGTGGGGAGAGGACACATTTCTGGGGAGTAGCAGTGCTGAATGTCCATATACCAGAAGTGACTTCCCCCAGCTTCACCTGTTGTTTCCTGCCTGTCAGGAAGCTGGTGATCCACTGACAGATGGTGCGGGATACAGTGAGCTGGGAGAGTTTGGAGGAGAGGATTTCTGTAATGATAGTGTTGAAAGCCAAGCTTAAGTCCACAAACAGCATCCCTGCATATGTCAAGGTGTTGCAGGATGTAGTGCAGTCTCATGTTGACTGCGTCATCCACTGACTTGTTTGCCCGGTAGGCAAATTGTAGGGGGTCCAGCAGGTGTCCTGTGACACTCTTCAAAGGACTTCATGACCGCAGACGTCAGAGTAACAGCCCTTCAGTCCTGTGATGGAGGGCTTCTTGGGGACCAGGATGATGGATTTTCATGAAGATTGGAGCTAGTTGTTCAGCATAGGCTTTAAGACAGGAGGGGCAGACACCGTCTGGACCCAGTGCTTTCCTGGTCTTCTGTCTCCGGAAGAGCCGGCTCACATCCTCTTCACATTCACAAGTTTCCTAAATAGAACCTTCATTCACAAGAGTCCAGGATAAGTGGTTTACTCTCTGGGGATCACTCTGTGCACCTCGTACAGTGGTGAATGGGACTGAGCTGAATGTGAAACAGGGTCTGATGGAAGCAGTGTGTATGTGTGTGAAACATTAAATTGGCTTAAGCACACTACCATCACCAGTCGTCCCTTTGAGTAATGGCACTGATAGCTCCAATATTATTATCACACACATACACGCAGAAAAAATGTCTTAACTTGTGCAGAGGCACATGAGAAGTGAAGAGGGTGGACTCATACAAATACCTTGGCAAAGCAAAATGCAAAGAAGCTACAAATTCTAAAATAGGGACATGACAGTGATGTTGATCTTTGACCATTTGGATATAAAATGTCATCACTTCATCATTTTATCCTATTGGACATTTGTGTGAAATTTTGTCATAATTAGCATATTGAGTTATAGCTAAAATGTGTTTTGTGAGGTCATAGTGACCTTGACTTTTTACCTTTGACCACCAAATTCTACTCAGTTCATCTTTTAGTCCAAGTGGATGTTTGTGCCAGATGTAATGAAATTCCCTCCAGGCATTCCTGAGATATCACATTCAAGAGAATGGGACCAATGTGAGGTCACAGTGACCTTTGACCACTGAAATCTAATCAGTTCATCCTTGAGTCAAAATGGAAGTTTGTGCCAAATTTGAAGAAATTCCCTCAAGGCATTCCTGAGATATCACATTCACAAGAATGGGATGGACGGACAGATGTATGGATGGATGGACGGACAACCCGAAAACATAATGCCTCTAGCCACGTCTGTTGCCAGCATGGAGGCATAAAAAGTTGGCTAGAGTCACCAAACACCCAAGAGATAAATGTGTTTTGGAGTATTTGTAGAAATATTAGAGGCAATGAATCAGGGTTAATGGCAAAAGGAAAACACTTCTGAATAAATAATAATCTGCAAACAATTATGATGCAGCACACAAAAACAACAGCTTAATTTACTTTCAACAGTAAAAAGATCCATATCTGTCACTGCAACCATTCCTAATAGTCCTAAAAGAGAGAGTAACGAGTATGAAGCTGTTTGGGGCTGAATGCAGAGCTTAATACCCAGAGACAAAAATGCACACATGCAAAAAAACAAATAGTGTGCACATTAGTGTATATGAAAACACACCCTGACAAGAGCTTTTATCTCCCAGTTACTAAACAAGATTATCCAACTCTACATGTCGGATCTTCTTATACTCAAAGTTTGATGGTGTCTAAAAGGTCCTACACCTTTGAAGGAGAGGACATGCTTTTTGCCATTTGATATGAAAAGTTGGTCATAAGTAATCAAAGTGATCAAAGTGCTTTCTTGCCCAGTCAGCAGAGGCAAGCAGGAGTAAAATTTGAGGAGTTAAATAAGTTAAAGAATATTCTGCTTCTGAATTCTGACTGTCAGGAGCACCAACTACCCTTGTGTTATATCCCAGCTGAAATGCTTATGTTGATATATTAGGCTACATGGTGTTGATGCTAAGATGATGCCATTCTTGAGGTTAGGGTGTGTAAGGTAATGAGCTTAGAAAAAGGTCTAAGCTCAGAGAGCTTAGAGAAAGGTCAGGTCAGTAATTGCCTAAGCATGGGGCTCTGACTCTATTTAATACAACTGTTTTGGTCACACTAATTTAGTATAACTTAAATAAGTTTTTGCTTGTACTTTTTGTCACTCTTTCTTCCTTGTTTACAACAGACTAAAAGTCAGAGGCTAGCAAAAATTAATAAAGTTTTTATGGGAGAACTGTTAAGCTCATTTACTAGAGCAGCTTTGCATGATTCACAGCTCAAAAACACCCCTTATTTATCTTATGCAGGCCCTCAGTTAAGCCTTTGTCTCTTAACAGGCAATCTTAGCTCCTGTCTCTTTAAGGCCCCCCTACCAATGAACCCACTCTGTTTTGACTGGCCAGCTTTTCAGAAGCTGCTGAGGGGCAGCTGTATCAGAGTCATATGAAGTTACTGCCGATTCAAACCCAACATTTCCTGCTTTACTGCTTCAAATTAAAGGCTTTTAAATAGCTAAATAACAGGAGACTTTTATTGTGAAGAATTTACAGGAAATGAAACATGTTCCTCACCGAATCAGCAGAGCTTCGTTAGCGCTAAGGAGCTACACTGCTAAAAACCTTTAGCCGCTTTAGTGCTAAAAAACGGTCAACACAACAACATATGGACATATTTGGAGCTCTTTTTTCAGCGGAGCAGTCAGAAATAATGCAGGGAGGAACAGTACAAGCAGAAACAGCCACAGTGATGATGATGTTTGATGAAGAGCTGCAGACGACCAGCACACCTCCAACAGGTAAACAACTTTACTTTGCCCTGCTGTGTAATGGAAGAACACTCACAGCCTACCAGCTTGTCTTGAGTCAAGGCTTGGCGAGACTACCCCCAAAACAATGAAAAAATGCCATTATGTGAGCAGAGCAGAGCAGTGAACTTGTGCACTGTGTGTGGAGCAGATGACCATATAAAGAAATCTGTCACAAGCTGACATCAGCTCGGGCTGAAAGTAGAAAAAACATTGGAAACTGAGCGCAGTCTGAAGCTGGTGCTTTTTGTTCACTTTTTGCTTTTTGTTACTTCTACGTACATTTACGTCATTATTTTGACACTTTGGCCACATTTAATATGAACATCCCACATTGTAACATTATATATATGACTGAGAATAAGGAAAAGCATAATAAGTCCCCTGTAATATATATTTTTAAAGGCAAAAATTTGTTGTGTGTGACAACCAAATGTAATGCATTTATCACAGCAATTGTAGCATTAAATGTCAAACTTAAAAAAAAAAAAAAACTAAAAACTAAGGAATGAGGTGTAAAAAAAGCTATGACTAAATACTAGTCAATAACTGAATAGCCTTGAAATTCTAATTTGTCAGCTAATCAGGTGGATTAGTAAAAATGTATCTTTTGCATGGAGCATACTGTATGTGCTGAATTTTCAGAAACAGGATTCAACAAGATCAATTTCAGTATATTGCAGTTGTTTCATTTAGCAATGTCTTCAGTGTAACAAAACAAGGCTTTTTCATCATTTCAGGGTTTAATTCATTCATTTGATTTGTTTTTTAACAAACTACTGTCTTGCATTACAGCATTCTGATTAATCTAGTGGGTGATATATTAAAGGTACATGAATGATATTGCTTATCATACTGTATGTACTATCTATTCTGTAATGGTTTTTTATAAGGTTTCTTATTAATTTATAGTGTGTTCTCATGTGCTTTGATGTTGCTTTGTATGCCTTTGTATATATTGTCCCTTTTAGCCTTCTGGCTATATCTATTGCATCATATTGATGTTAATGTGTTCTATACCTGATAAGTAAATTAATTAAGTATAGTAAAATAACATATATAGACCTATTGTTTTTTTTACAGGTGATGATACTGTAAATCCCATAGTGGGAGAGTTCAGCAATACCTATGACCAATCAGATGGACCAGGAAAAAAACATATCCTATCTTACTCAACTGATGGAGTTCCCTTTCACTTCCAGGTTTTAGATTTCTGCTGACTAGCTTTGTGTATTAATGTTATTCATGACAGGGTAATTCTCCTCTCTTCTTGCTGAAAGCACATCTGTAATCACCTAGCCCTCCATCATACAACAATGGTGAATAGTGAGGGCCATTAACCCATTAGCTAATGATCACGGATTGTCAGATGCCCCACTCAAGTGCTTGCTAACAGTTTGGTGATGGAGGTCTGTTGGTCTGGAATAAGAGAGGTACACAATATATGTATTATAGTCAGAGAGAGATCACATCTATACATTGTCCAGGAATATAGTGCTAATGGCTCATTTCCACATGTTATTCTAACACTGTGTTTTCTATCCGGAGCCAATCAGTGCATGATTTAGGTTTGTGGCTGAGATGTTACCTTTGGTAAAAACTGAGCTAATTAATAGGCGAATATTTATGTGCACCACACTGCAACACTAGACTGGAGTTTTTCCTCCCACACAAGGTTTTCTGCTCCGAGTTTATGTGAAGGTGAAAAGAAAGCCTTCACATTTTAATAATAATGACAAGAAAAAATATTTGTTTTGTAATCACAGAGCAGTGTCATTTAATTTCCTCTCCTATCGTCATAAAAATATTTCCCTTGTGACCAGTTCTTTTAACACAGACATCTTTGGTCATACATTAATTTTCATTCTAAAGAATAATTAACCAAGGAAGTGAAGAAAATGTTAGAGAACCAGCAATCTTGCTGAACATTGCAAGAAAATTGTTTGAGATAATCCTCTATCATCAACCAACATGAATAAAAACAAGCCATAAGTGGAGCTCTCTCTTTGATGGTCACGCTGTTTTTATCTGCCAGCCTGTGGCAATGACTTGCACACACACACACACACACACACACACACACACACACACACACACACACCCCAAAGATTTCTTGTTCACTCACCCAAATGTTGCCATCCTGGTGATACGGTTTCCAGTTCCTTCCTGTGTCGCTGTAGAGAAGACGGTACCGTGTCGTCCAATCAGAGCTGCTGTAGCGACCCTGCGTTGCTATGGCACTAACCTGCTTTCTGGAACCCAGGTCCACCTGTAGCCACTGGTAATGGTCACTGTCCAGAGGAGACCATCCACCAGCACCTGCAGAGTCACATAAGTGAAAGGTTGTCTGTTGTAAGTCCTTGTAATTTTATATAATTTTATAAATCAGACAGTAAGCATAAAAGAAAAACAGAATCTAATCTGTAATTTATTCTTAATGAGTGAAATTGGTTGAGCCTGGTATAAATAAATAGCAACAAAAAGAAATGTTTTTTTTTTCTTTAGTATATCTTATTAGCATGATCTGTCTGTTGCACACATAAGCAGAGTTGCCACTATTCAGGGCAGACTGGCTCTCGAGTCCAAGATAGGCAGAAAAGCAGCATGGTATCCACATAATGAGATTTTACAAAAGGAATGTGTAGTTACAAGGTTATAGTCCGTCCTATTATTAAAGGTCAGTGTCCAGCAGAGAGCGGCCCAGAAATTTGCTTCAAGACAGGCACTGGAAGTAATGTTTTATTAATAGGTTTGCATGCAGGGTTAGAGCTTGCCGACTATAAAGATGTTTCACAAGAATGACGAGAACACTCTTCTTCAGTATCATAATTATTCATGGCACACACCTCAACTTCTAGAGGAATAGCTATGTATGACATTTCAGGATGGATTCTTTTTTAATACTGGTATGCAAGACATCATATGGCATTTTGTAAATGCTGGGAAGTCCACTGTAATCAACATAATTCAGTTTCAGCTCAGAGATACTGGCCAAGGAGAACACCATGATAAGAATATGAGCACAACATTACAGTTTTGTTAATTTTGATAATATCTGTTTATTACAAAGTGCTATAACAGCCTGCACACAGATTGAAACAGGATGTGAGACTTCCCTTGATATGTAAAAATAAAGTCTAAATTCACACTTTCAACCAGAGATACCTACTTCATACTGACAGATACATACAGTTATCTCCACTTATTTCCAGCTAAACGTTGGTTCAATGTTTGCATCCTTGAGTGCACATCAAAGTGATATTTCACTCTGGTGGAACATGCATTTTATTTTTCATTGCACGCATCTTTGTTAGAATTGGCTTTTGCAGTAATTCTCAAAATGGACAAGAAACACAGGGGAAATTACTTGTTTAAATGTTGAGAGTCAATTTTTTTTTACCTTCTCTTAAGATTTTGCATACAGTATAACTTAGAAGGTTGTGCAATATATTCAAATAAAAAAAGTTGGAAAACATTATACCTAGGTGAAATATTGCTTTGATGAAAATTACTATCTGTGAAAGCATTAAAGGTGAGCATTTCAGTGCCATTTTCCTGTGGCTACAGTGTTGACTGCTGGAATATATGACTGTGTTTGTTTCGTTATCCAGTCAGTCGCAGTCGCGTCCTTGTGCTAGCCTAAAACCTCATGACTTTACCTTCAGTGCCAGACAAACACTCATGTGTCCTCCAAAAGCTGTCCCCCTTCACACCTCCATATGACAACCTGAGGCAGGGCCAAACTCCCCTGGACCTTGCAGGTTAAATGAGCCTCAGGTTAAATGGTGCAGAAACACAAGAGCAAGGCAACTGCTAGACAGAAGGGAAAGAGAAATGCTGGACAGGATCCCAATGACCTGATTTCATCTGCCATTTTAAAATAAGAGAAAAAACAATAATGAGGCGTAATGCCAAGATTGTATGTAGGCTACCGTGAGAGCAGTCAAACCAGTGTAAGAAATACAAGAAAATGCACTCAGTAGTGCACAAAACAGGTGTACAGACAAATGCACACTTATGCATTTTTCACGCACACACACACGTGCACACAGCACCGAAGATGTATCAATGCAGCCAACAGCCAAGCCTGTGACAGAATGCGACTGTGAAATGATTATTGGGAAGAGTGGGTGGTGGATGGACTGCGAACTGGCCGTGTCACGGCCGTCTTCTTTGATTCTCTGTGATGGATTTTTTCTAAAGGACACAAATACAGATAAGAAAGTGATGGGTTGAAAGCACAAGTGAAGGAGAATGACTGATTTAAAAATGACAGAGACAGAAAACAGGAGCGTAGGGACAAAGTGAGAGAAAGGGAGATACTAAGAGCAAGAAAGTACAAGAGCTGTTAGAAGAGCATCAAGCACAGTGGAGGAGGCATGAGAGATGATAGTCATATGATAAAATAGAGGGTGAGGCAGTTTGCGATGTATCCCCCCACCCCTTTGACAAAAATCCTATATCTTATCCAATTACAGAGCCATTACACTCCAGCCCTGGCCTTGACAGATAACCAGGCCCATATCAGTGGAAACGTCAATACCTCAAAAACCCGTTGCAGCAAAACCATTCCCAAGGGAGGCTAAACCATTATCAAAAAGGGGGGTGGGGGTGGGGGGGTGGCGGAATTGGGTTTGGGAGGGGGGTGGTGACAGTGATAAGTAAACAGACAGCAGAAAATAAAGATTAAGAAAGCAAGCAGAGCGGACAATGACCGAGGCAGTGTGACGCATTGAACATGATCAGATGATGGGGTGACGGAAAGAATGACGAGAAGGTGTGTGGTGGTGGTGGTTGGTGGCGGCGGTGGTGGTGGGAGTGACAAGAGAGGGGAGGAGGCAGAAAATGGTAATGAGGAAAAGTAGGAGTCGAAGAGAGAAGTATGTTAAATAAGGTGATAGATGATGCCACAAGTGAAGGGGCGGGGTACAGAGCAGAGGGAAAAGGATGAGAAACTTGGGAGAAATAGAGATAAAGTGAACCCATTCAACAGTGATGAGGGGGTGGGGGTACCATCAACTGAAAGTTAGACTGCAGGTGGGTTCAAATGACATGGAACCGGAAGCAAAGATTGGAAAAGTTTAGGGTATAGAGTTCAGGACAGTAGAAGAGACAGAGAAAAGTGAGAAAGGAGCGGTTAGAATATAGTATGTGCAATATATAGAGTCATTACTGCACATTCTTCAATAACAGTGGTGCACTGAGATCTCAGCTGCTACAGGATTTTAGTGTCAGTTCACTGAAAGTTGAGCCAGGATTGTGGCTCTATTTCTGCACATATCTTAAAACACACCACTGATATACCTATACATCATTATGACATGGCACCTTCCTCAAAGGGTTTTATTAGATTTGTTACTTGTTATGACAGTAAGGAATCTTGAGACATTTTGATATGTCATACTAGATAAAACTCTGGTATTTCCTCAAAAGTGAAGGCTGACCTGGCATGCTTTTCATTCGATCTTGTTCTTTCAGGAGCTGCTAAAGTGAAAACAACAATTTGTCCTTGAGTGAGGAGCACAGGGTGAGCAGTTGGGACATTTTTCACACATTGTCCAAGGGCACTTAAATGGTAGTTTCTGACTGCTGGGAACCAAACTTCAGATTTCCAATATTCTCTACCCTGCAGTGCTACTACCACAGTGACCACACTCACACCATTGGTGCCTGGTAAGAGGACATTCAAAGCAAAAATTGCACTGCAATAAAAAACGCAAGAGGGTGTGTTCATGTGGGTGTGTTCCTAGAGGTATGATGAGAAAATGACCCAGTCCCGTCCAGTGGGGGTCTACTAAACCTACTAGTAGGTTCTGGAGGCTGTTATCACCCATTTATTTCAGTGAGACACTGTTAGTGGAGCCCAGTAGTCACAGAAGCCCTTTTATCAGTTGCATGTTCTTTGAATCATTGTCTTTGCGTTGTGTAGTTATCTGAGCTGTTCTGTTATTTGTGTTATTTTATGTAACTGTTTCTGTAAACAGATTTTAAAATTTCAATTTAATTTTACTATTACTTTGTTTATTTGAAATACTGACCTTTGAACCTTGACCCCAGTGCATGTTTGAAGGCTTATAATTCAGCAACAAATGGGGCTGAATTATAAACCTGTTATAATTCAGCCCCTGGGACCGACTGTTATAGAGAACTGTTGACCTCAGCTATCATGTGAGTATAGTCAACAACTGGGAGCGCTGTCAGATATGGGTAAAATATGGTTAAAATTAATTTTCACCTGTTTAACAATTAGATGTTTAAAATCTAACTACACAAATGTCTTTACCATTCCCTTAAACTCTTCAGTGTACTCTCAGTTCAGTATTTACAACTTCAAATTCTAGGAAAAACACTTTAAAAAGAAAAAAAAAATACAATTCCCTAGAGTGGCGCCATGCAGTTTGATACAAATCTACAATATACATGTAGTTCTTCCAGTTCGCAAAGTAGGGTTGTAAAATAGGGTTGTAAAAAGATATATCCGCTGAATATATCAAATATCTAGTACAGCAGAACTAGTAATTACACTGCATCTAGATGATCTATGTTAAGAAAAAAGAAAGATGTTGGTTTATTTCAGATATTTTAGCTAGTATTTCTGGTTCCAAAAAAAACCTTTATTTCACAGAATCGAAGGAGAAATAATCAAAATTAATGGTCTTAATATTAATCTATCATATTGTTGAGCTATCAAGGAGTGCAGGGATTAAATGAGGGATGTGAAATGTAAAGTCCGATTTGATAATACTGTCTTCATCCCATTTATATGGCCATGGTACAAGATTTGATCCTCACACATGCATGTACACACACACACACACAATGTTGGAGTGCTTTAATGGATGAAGTAGCTCAATATTAATTGAGGAAGACTAGGTTTCAATACAAATGGTTTCATATTAAAAATCCTCAGCCACATATTCTTTGAAATCTCTCTACTAAAGGAAGGAATCTCTGTATGTCTGTATGTATGTCCTTCGTGTATCTCAAGAACTGTTCATCTGATTGACTCCACACTTGGCGGAAAGCCAAGCATGTCAGGGAGAGACCAGAGACGAGTCAGGGAAAAGTGCTCTAAAAAGAGAAAAATAGACATTGAAAACAGAGCTTTTAAATCAAGAATGGACAGTCTTACCCCATGTCTAGAAAGAAAGAATAGCATTAGAAGCACATTTAGCAGATAAGCAGCAGCGAGTGACTACACAGGAGGCACTCGGGTACATTGTTGAGTGTAGGTCACCCACATTTTGAAAGCACTTAGAGCCCAATACATAATGACTGTAGTTACGCGCGTAAAATGAAGGAAAAACTTTTCACGGGCAGTTCAAAACCAGTTTCTCTCATATGCTCCGAGACCATGGAGATTGTGAAGCGCCACTACAGCAAAAGCATAGATCTTTGGAGCAAACATACCCACTCAAATCCAAACTGAATGCACAGAGAATAGGAATGATCAACCAAAGACAACGATTCAAACAACATGCAACTACTTGGTTTCAGCGATAGCAGAGTCCATAGCAACCACCATAGCAACGATAGAAAGCCTGAAAGAATCTCCATAATAACTAACAAATTAAACATTACATACATTTTATATTATGAAAATAAAATGCATTCTCACTAGAAATGTTATCAAAATGCATTATCATGTCTTATCTTAAAATATTGCATTTTCCACTGAGAATGACAGGAATGTCAGCCATTTTGTTTGTTTTCCAGAGAAACTTGACAGTCACATGACAGCATATGCCTGATAACAGGCCTACTGGGCTCCACCAACATTGGCTCACTGAAATAAATGAGTGATAACAGCCTCCTGAACCTACTAATAGGTGTAGTAGGCTCCTACTAGCCCATATATTTGGGACAGTTGCGTGATGATAACACTATATTCAATAGGCTGATAACAGCCAAATCAGATGGCATTGCTGAATGATGTTGCACTGTGTTGCGTCAAAAGTTGAGCCCGGTTCAACTTTTTTGACGGACAACTTTGCGTTTCTTTGCCAGAGTCCAACGTGGCAGTTGCGCTGAAATGAATGAGGAGACTGCGTTTTTGATGAGGTGCTTTCATCAGTCTGAACATTGCTCAAAGGCGTGAATGAAAGGACAGGGTGATGGTTAGGGAAAAGGGGTTGAAGAGGAAGTGGAGATGGAGTAGAGGCATGTTAGGGTTATGGGGTTACCAGAAGGAACAGATGGAGATGAGAGAGACAGATAGATTGAGAAGTCCGGAGAGACATAAAGGTCAAAAAGATCGTGAAAGTGATGGCAAGCAAAGCGTTTGGGAAAGAGGGACTAAAAAAAGCAATGAGTGAAGACAGCTGTGGGCTAAAGAGCTGGATGTTGGAGGTCAGGGAAAGGTAGAAGGGACATGAATAAAGGATGTGGGGGAGCAAAGAAATCGGGGGGACTACAGAAGTGAGATGGTGAGATGCTGTATATGAGAAGAGAGGGCTGGAAAAAGAAGAACAGCTGAGAGGTGAGAGGGGAGGAGGGTAAGCTTGACAGAGGTTAGGAGGGGGGGTGGTGAAGAGTAATATATATATATAAAAAAAAAAAAAGAACAGAGGTACAGTGAAAGGTGAAAACCGGAGGGAGAATGGGGAGAAGCAAGAAGAGGTTGACAGAATAAAGTGGAGATGGGAGAGGCTGGCAGTGGGGGAATGGAAGGTGTGAGAGTGAGCGAATAGGAACATCAGTGAAAGAAAAAGTTAATGGTAAATGGACTGCATTTATATAGCGTTTTTCTAGTCTATCGACCACTCAAAGCGCTTTACAACACATGCCAACATTTACCCATTCACACACACATTCATACACTGATGGCAGAGGCTGCCATGCAAGGTGCCTCATCAGGAGCAATACAGTGCTTTTTATCTGAAGATAGTACAATGCCTCTAATGCTCATTCACAAACTCACAATTAGAGGTTCAGTGTCTTGCCCAATGACACTTTGACATTAGGGCTGGAGGAGCCAGGGATTGAACCACCAACCTTCTGATTAGTGGCCAACTTGCTCTACCTCCTGAGCCACAGCTGCTCCATTAAAAAAGGAGGGAAAAATATGGGAGGAGAAACAGGAGGGGAGGAGCGTCGGGGGACAATTGCCGTTCTCTCGCCTGTCACACACACAGATGTTTGGGGAGGAGAGGAGGAGCAGGAGGAAGACATGAGAGAGAACAGGGGAGCAGAGAAGGACAAAAAAAAAAACACCTCTGCGGAGGAGATGAGGAAAAGGAGAAAACCAACAGAGAAAAAGATCAGGAGATAGATCTCAGAAAAAAAAAAATTGAGAATAAGTATAATCCAAGGGGAAGACAGGGAGAATAAAGCAACAGTCTTAAAAAGGGCTTCTGATGCCAAGTTCCTTCCACTGTATAATCTACACTTCATCAAAATTGTATCAAAATTGATACACAGTATCAATTTGTGGTTTTGGACAAAAGAAAACCTCTTTTTAAGTGTACACTGAAGCATACTTAAATAATGAAACAACAAATGAGTCAGATAGTGCCGAAACAGTCAATTAGTCCGCAACATTTTTGATATGTGATTTATAATTTAAGTCATCATCAGCTGTTGGAGAAATATTGGACTGTTGGTTGACAAAGAAGCAAGTTGAACATGCACCATGGCTTCTGGGAAGTGGTCATGAGCATTTTTAGACTAGAACATTTTATAGACTAAACTATTAATGGATTAATACAAAATAACAAATTACTCAATTAAAATAATTATCAGCCACAGCCCCAGTCAGCCAGATCGAACACCCTTTAATGAACACAAAAAAGGCAGAAAATACAATCAGATTTTTTTCACACTAGGGAAATTCACTGGTATTGATAATATAGCTGAGCTATTTATCAGCCCATTCTTCAATGGCTTAAAATCTGTCTGCAGGGAACATCTTTATCCCATATGTCTATTCCACAGTATTGCCTTATAATGCACTTGAGTCACACTTAAATCGAACCGACGCCAATGCCGGCATTTCAGTTTGGCATTGCAGAAATTCATCAGAATCAGATTCATCTGCTACATGAAAGCTATACCTTAGTGAAAATGTCCCTGTGTGGTGCCCATCACAAGTCTGCACTGGCCAAATGGAATTCACACAGAGAGGCTCCTTCTGAGATAAAAGGGGGCAACTGAGGCCTGAAAAGCATGGCTGGAGATTCTCCAAGCTTGCAAAACAAGGTTTGAGCTATCTGTGATGACTCAGATAACCCAGGGTTGTAGCAGCGGTAGCACAGGCGGAGCGTACGTTATAGTGGAATCATACTGATATCAGTTCTGATTATGACCACAAACATTCTCACACATAAACGTGTATGTGTACACTTAGTGCAGTATCTGCAGGTTTTCAGACAAAGTGGCTATACACTGCTAGTTATTGCCCATTTCTCACAAAAACCAATAACAATGATCATTCAGTAAAACTCACTAAAAAGTAATCTTGGGAAAGTGGAGAGCATACCTAGATGTGCTAATGGCAACATGCTGACTAAGGAAAGGCAGGGAAACATAATGGAGAGGAAATCAAACCAGGAGGTGCCTGTGGGGATCGATTTCCAAAAATGGCTGCCTTTTGAAACTGTCAACTAATGCAATGTGTGGATATTTTTTCTTGTATCGTATCTCACACATCTCAGTTCACACTGTTCAAGAAACCCTCGGCTATGTGTCATTAGACCAGACCACAAGCAAAGATATGAAAGCTCCTTTTGGTTGCTTTGAACTCGAATCAAACAGTATTCCACTGCCTCAGCAAGTCTCACCACCGTCTTTTCTCTCCTCTGTTCATCTCTTGTTAGACTGTCAAGCTGACTCCCTCCTCTGTTGTTTCTTTTGAGATACAGATGATCAGAGCTCACCTAACCTGACAAGTCACAGGGTTATCCGTCACTCCCAGGGAGTGAATGTGAAAACATACATATGTATGTACTGTATAATCTATAGCAGGTTTAAATGTGAACCGTGAACTTAAGTGAGAACACAAATGTGTGAACGTGTTTATAATGGTGACAAATATGATTTTAGCTCCTACAGCACAGCAGGGAAATAAAAAGATGTGGGTTTAATTCGATTGCCTGACTGCGTAAATGCCTGTTATTCACTGTACTGATGCTAGAAAATGAGCTGGACTCAGAGGAGAGGAAAAGAGCAAATAGTGGAGAGAGGCAAAAAGGGTTAAGAGACCAATACAGGAAAAAAAGAGGGATTTAACAAGTGAAAGTATGTCAGAGAGAGAGCAAAATGAGAGATAAAGGTTTCTAACAGCTTCTTTACATAAGAGGCGTCTCAGCCATGTTCTTCAGTCATCCATCTCGCTCATGTCTAAAGGAACATACACTTCTATTTTAATCAATACAGCCACACAGGCCGTGTAACACCTTGTGCACTATACGCACATAACTGTGACCTGAAACATATTTTTACACTTCTGTTTAATTCTGTTTTGCACGTGTAGCAGTAAGTAATGCGGGTGAGCTACACTCAGTGCTGTGCTTGAACGCTTCCTGTGTAGACACAGATGGAGGACTCAAGCTGCTTGCAGCTCTGCCGCTGTGTAGACATTGTGTAAGAAAAAACAGAAAGGGACAGATTTTCAAGTAAAAGACTTAAGTTCTGAGTGTGAGTAATGGAGACACAGTGTGATTTTGGACGAGTGACGAGCGGCCGGTGACAGGCGTGACAAACAAACAAAAGTGACAGTGGCAACGCAGGGCATCAAACAAGAGAACATCTCTTCTCTGTCTTACTGTCAGTGTGGGAGTGTGTGTGGGTGGCCGCGTACACACATAATTTGTTATTGCGCATGCGCGTTTAAACACTTTCATGCCTGTGTGTGTGCGCCTTTATGTATGTGTTCCAGCACTCGAGAGAACATGCAAGAGTGTGTTTATCAAAGTTACCACTTTTCATACCAAAACCACATTAACACAAAGTATAACATTTTAATTAATTAAGATGCTAGGCCGCCGGAAAAAGGCAGCAGAGAGAAAACAGCTGGTTAGCCCTCTGCTAGTACTTCATCTTTCTGTCATGGAGCAAAGGGAGCGGATGGAGACAGAGTAATTTAATTAGGAGAGGACCGCCATTATCGATGGATGACTGCAACGGCTAGAGACATCAAACAACTTTGCAAGATGACAGAGAGTGAAAAGCGATGCATAAAAAAAGGGAGAGGGGAATCTGGCTAATTGTACAGCAAGTCACAGCACAGTTGTACTGCAGTTGTGATGTCCTTCGTTTGAATAAGGAGGGATACAGTGAAACTTTTTAAAAGTTTTAGGAAAACTTGGAAAAGTATGTATCAGGGTGAGAATGTGAGAGAGAAGAGGGAAAAAAAATAGATAATGAGGTCTGGGAAGAAAGAAAGGGGACAGGCTGAGAAAATGGAGTGTGGGATTGAGAATGTAACTGTAGAAAATAGAAAGTGTATGGAGGGAAAATGAGATGGAGAGGGAGAAAAGGGGAGACAAGGATGTGATCGAGGGCAGAGAGAGACAAGACAGAGCAGAGGAGAGGAGAAGAAGAGGGATAAGGAGTGAGAGAGGAGGAGAAAAGAAAATGGAATGTAAGGATCAGTGGCCACGTGTTTGTGATTAGCAGCCCAATCTCATGCTTGGCCACGTCTGCACTGTGCAGCAACGTGGGCACATGCATGCTCACATGCACGCATGCCTATAGGGATATTCAAACACAGTCACACACAACCATTCCTATGCCATTTTCCTCACACACAGAAGGCTTTCATTGTTTTCTCTGTGTGCTTGGCTCTGTCCAAATCACTTTTTGACATGTTTTTTTCTGACTGAAGGCTATGTCAAAACAGCCCATTATCACAAGCACTTTCCATGGTGGCAGAGATAATAAGATTCACCTGCATGGACATTTGATTGATGCTTTTTCGTGATTACACAGGACTGAAAAA
Organism: Thunnus maccoyii; assembly: GCF_910596095.1. Lineage (NCBI taxonomy): Eukaryota > Metazoa > Chordata > Actinopteri > Scombriformes > Scombridae > Thunnus > Thunnus maccoyii. The sequence goes on from NC_056553.1 coordinate 16,037,066, forward strand.
TCCCAGATCCCTCTATAAAATTTACAGCAAAATTTTACACAATTTTGATGCACATTGTCAATAATATACAGCTCATAATTCATCACTTAACCGTTTTTTTTTTTCTGCTGTCTGTCCTTCGATCTTTGAATCATTATGCCCATTTTAGTCTGTACTCACCTGTCTGCAAGCCTTTCTTTCACTCTCTATATCTTCCATTCCTCTCTCACCTCCACTCTCCACTTTTTCACACCTCTCCCTTCCTCCCCTCTCTTTTGCCTTCGCCCTCTCCATGCTTCTCCTATTTTAACCTGTATTCACAGGGCAGCTGTCTTCAACTGGCAGTGCTGAACACAGGCTTGTGTGAGGTATGGATCACAGCTCATGTGGTTGCTATATGTCGATTGAAAACTTGTTTGAAGCTTATCATTCTTTTGTATTCTTTTTCCTCAAACATTGTCTGGCACACAGTGGAGCTTTGAGGGGCATCTGAAAGACTATATACCAGTCTGGGGGAGTTTAATACAAGATGCAATCAAGTTGCATTGTAGGAAGTGTGGGATCTAGCATTTAGGAGCTTGATCCATACCAGGGATTTAAAGTCAGGAAATCTCTGTTAAGCTGTCAAGCTTTACAGAGCTCAAACTGGATTACATAAGAAATATATACAGTATATCAAACTTGTGTTGAAGAGATGTGAAGAACATATCCTTCTCTACATTTCATTTGCTGTCATCCCATCTCTTACTCTCTCTCTGTCCAAATAGTCAAAGGGTTTTGGCTGCGAGTGAGTGGGCTCATCTTTCGCTCTATCTGACAACCCCTGAGATGTACAAGGTCTCTAATATTAGCCAGCACTAAGGAGAGACAGTTAGAGGTGGGAGAATGTACATTTGTAAGAGAGTAAAGGAGAAAGGTTATGGCGAGAGTTAGGAGAGTCATGATCACAAACGAGTGAGGGAGGGCGAGAGAAAAGAATGAGCAGCGGTCACAGTACAGTAGCAAGGAGGAGTGATCAGTCGGGACGAAAGAGGAGAATGAAAAAGAAAGGAAAGGATGGATGGAGGGAAGTAGATGTGAAAAAGGAAGGGATGGAGAAGAAAAAAAGGAAGAGGAAAAAAGGAAAAAAGGAGATTGAGAACGATAGTGAAATTGAGAGGGTAAAAGAGAAAATGAGTGGGAAGGGGCACCGAGACCAGCAAAAACTCTTTAACAGTCTATTCTGTCTTCAAACCCCAGAGGCAGAAATTGTCCCCGCTTGACTACGAACTAATGAAAAAAAAAAAAAAAAAAAAATCTAAGCACACTGCACACTTAATGTAATAATCAGCAATCAGCAACTGACAATCACACAGAACTGGTCTTAAATAATATGCCATGATGTAATTTTATGAATTATATAAAGTAACAGCTTGGGAGTGATTGTGTTTTCCAAACCAAGACAAAGGCATTTATTTAGCATTATGATAATGAATATGTTGGTAACAAATGTGTTTAGGTTTCAGGAGCCAGACACAGGGCATTAAGCGTGCTCCCTCTTTCAAATAGATACATAAATAAAAGAATGTGCACAATCCTATTCTTGTTTAGACATTAATGCACACTAATATTCTCCCTTAAAAACACATTTTCTTGTCACTCACACACTCACATTTACATACACACACATCGATGGAGAACAGTGTGTGTGTGTGTGTGTATGTGTGTGCATGTGACAGCAGATGAGCAAGGAGGGTAGAGGCCAGGGGCCTGGCTGGCACACAAGCAGACGGCTGCCTGCTGGAAAACCATTATGAAAATCATTATGGAGCCCCCCTCCCTGCACACACACATGGGAATGTGCCCTCAGAAATAGATACACATAGGCACACAGACCCTCACACGCACGCCTATAGCCTAAAACTAATAGCTGTCAGCATCCACAGCACAAGCTTAATATGAGTGGTGTGTCCCATTGATTTTGTGCCTACCCTGTTCCATAGCACGGGGAGATTGGAGCGGATTGGCTTATCAGCGCACACTCATGCCACTGACGGCACATTTGGCTGCCAAATGCAGCTGCTTGGAGGGACCCCTTCTTATAATAAGTCTTTGTGGGCATGTGGTTGTGATCCTTCAATCTGTGTTTCTGTGAATTTATTTATGTGTGTAGCAAGTGCAAGTGGATCTCTTCTGCTGGTTTTGTTAATTTAAGCTTTTTGTGATGCTTGTGCTCCTGTGAAAATGTGTGTTTAATGTGTCTTTTTCATATGCAAGCTGTTCACTTGTACTCTCACTCAGTGTTTCTGTGTGTTTATTTGAATGTGTATGCGGGATTGTGTGTGCACTTGTGCCTGTTTTCTATTGGTGTGTCTATATATACTCACACAATAAGCTTCTGACTATATAAACTTTTTCTATTAGACATGGACGTCCAAGAAAAGTAACATCTACACTTCTTTTTCTGTTCAAACTACTTCATCAGCTCATCATACTGTAAAGCTTGAAAATATATCATCTCCTGAACTTCACTACTGGTTTTCATCCAACAAATTCTATGATAGAAACTCACAAGAAGATAACAAAACTGATTTCAATTTTGTGGGGCATCTTTCTTAACAACAGAAAAGCATGATTTTAAGAAGAGAAAAGTTGATTTCATGACAAACGTCTTTCCCTCGTGGAGAACTTTTTCTTAAGTAACCTTAACGTCCCTTCTTCCAGAACTTATGCCTTTTTTTCCCCCTCTAATTTTATATTCCACCCCATCATATGCTGTATGCTAACGAGCTGACGACCTCATCATCCAAACACAGTGTCATTCTCTGAAGGACACAAAGACACAGAGGTTGAGATGAAACTTTATATCCTTTTCCTTAATCTCCTCCGCTACTCTGACATTTTTCCCCAAATGTAGCTTATCCATTTTGAGACATTTAACATTAAAAGTCTCAGGCTGGATATCACCACTGATCTCTTGATTTGATTTTGATTTGATTTTTGAGAAAGTCCATAATTGATTAATTTTGATTCAATTTGATTCGATTCTTGATTCAGTTACATACTAACATTGCATAAAGTGCTTCTCAGTTTGTCCTGTGAACTTATATTTCTTCTACATTAAACAAGTGAGCAACAACATTTTTGTTTCCTTGAACATTATAGGCTGAATCGTCCACACATTTGTCACTTATAACTATGGACTAAAGATTTTTTTCTTGGGCAAATGCAAAGAGACTAAAACATGACACACCTATATTTTTTTAGGCCTACATGTGCAAAACAGTCCAGCAAAAATAATAAAAGACCTGCAACATGTGCAAGGGCTTCATCATAATGCATATTTAAAGAAATAAATGCTTAACTTCATCACTTTGAGTACAGACAGAGCAGAAACTGAAAGTCTGCTCATTAATTCATCTGCATTGTTTGTATTTGCATTTGTGTTGACAAGACATCAGTCTGATATCTGCAGATAGCACCTAGCTAGCATTAGCTACCTGGCAGGTACAGACAGAATACAGTAGAATCTACACACTGTAAAGTTCACTTCCACAGCGTCACATCTAGTAGCCAGAGATAATATCTTGTTAACAAACCTAAACTGAGAGCTCAGATCAGTCTTTTTTCAGTCTCTTTCTCTCGTAGATATGATCTCTAGATCAGCTACGAGATAGCCACAGTCAGCGAACCATCCTGAATCGTGACAGTCCTGTACACTACAGCGGGTCCATAGAGAAACTATTCACGTCACAGTTATTGTTGTGACTCAAGACAGCTGATATACAGGTGTGCAAACTCATCAGGGGTGGAAAAAGGTGACAAAGATTTTACAGCTTTGAAATGTGGATTTACAGTAAATTTTAGCATGAGGACAAACTCACCCTAAAATTAATGTAATCTTATCACTACAAAAGTAATGTAAAGGGGACATCAGTTAGGACACTTAAAAAAAAACAGTCAAGAGAGTGCAGAGCCAGATACAAAATTGTATTAAGGTGTATTGCATCCACTATACAATAAAATTCATCAAACAAAACAAAAACATTACACTCACCAGCCACTTCATTAGGAGCACCTGTGCAATCTAATGCAATCCAATACAACATTTCTGCCATAAATTATACTTTTACGAAGCTTATACATTTTCAGTTTTTGTTGACATTGTCAGAAAGGTGATAATTCCTCTTTATGTTTATTATTGAGGTCGTACTGGGTGGTGTTGTACTGTAGTGCATTATATTCAAACGTGTTATTTTGCCCCCCTCATATATGTTAATGGAGTGTACAAAACATTAGGAACACCATTCAATATAATGCACTCCAGTATACCATCAGAGCTGTTGTATTGGATTGCATAAGATTTCATAGGTGTTCTTAATGAAGTGGCCGGTGAGTGTATATGCATAACTGACAAATCAAATGGAAAACACAGCTTATGTTATATTTTAGGAGAGAGAGAGAGAGAGAGAGAGAAGCAGGGATTAAAGCAAAAAATATATATTTTGACTTTTTTTTTTTCAAGCCACAGCCAAGTCATATTCTCCATCTGCAATTTGTAAAACATGTTACAGGTTACGTTACTTGACTCCTGCTAAACATATAACACAATATGTAAGATTATGAGATTTCAGCACCACTCCACATATAACCATTTTCCCTAATGCACCCATCAAGTTTAAATACTCTAGATCAATAGTATTTTAAGGGAAGATGATGCTTTTGATGCTTTTTAATGATTCATTGGCAATAGGTTAATTGCTGTTAATAATTCAACCAATTAAAAATATAGTAACCGATAATTCAGAAGACAAGGGACATGCGGTATTAACTGTCAGAAAATGTTCTGTAGATTTGCTGTAGTACGCGGTTACGCCATCAGGTGGAGCCTCTTACTTTTTTATGAGATTGAGTTACAGGTGTGTTTGGTGACCGCCCATAAGGGCCGCAAAAACTATAAAACAAACACACCTCCCTGCCTTCGGAGGAAGATAAAGGTCACAGCATGATTCGATCTGCTCAGACAGTGTGTTAATGAACTCAGAAGCATTAAGTTGTGAAAATTCCACAGAGTTGTTGTCTGGCGGCTGCGTGGTTTAGCTATCTAAGGCTTGCTAAGGTCTTGCTAACGCCTAACTAGCATCTTGAACAGAAGCAGCTGCTCAGTTAATGCAGGTTGAAAGCTGAGTGTCAGACAGCAGGACTCTAATTACACATGCTTCCAAAAAAATCAACACAAAAGTGATGAACTGTATAAGCAACATTCCCCTGCTCTGAATATAAATGCATTTTAGCGGTGGCAGTAAATGGGCTGATAAAGTTGGAGCGACAATATTTGTGCGTCTGTTCAGCTGAGCAGCTGTTTCCAGCAGCTGGACAAACATTAGCTACAGTGAACAACACACATTACTCCATCAAGTAGATCAGCTCTGCAGATTATTCTATATTAAACCAGTCAGACTGAAGTCTGTTATGGGGAGACTGGTTTAACCTGTTTTACATTTACATTGTAACACTATAATACCAACTGTACCTACAAATTACATATATTTATTTGTCTAAAATACAACTTACGATACATCTCACTCACTACTGTATATCAAACAGGCTGTAAGTTACATACTGTACATAACCACCGACAGTGGTAATGTAGGTGACTGCCTGTTCATACACCCACCGGGCGCATGGGCTAACAGTTAGGCCTACAGTCTGCGGGACACAATTAAACATCTATCTGAATGTTATTACATTATTACATTATAATAATAACATGTTCAGGCTAAAAATGAACTTGCCAAGCGCAAAACTAATGTTAGCTAGCCACCTACCACCTGTAGCAAACCATTATTTATCTGTCCATCGTTTATTTTAACTTGTTTTTACTGATTGAACATTCAACAATATTACTATTCTTATGTGTAAGTTCGATGTTTGATCTGGCACTCAGAACTATGAGCTAAAGCTGAGCGATGCTCTGTGTTTATATATTCTGCGCTAGTCTGTGTCACCCACACGCAATCTCAATTTGTGAAGAACATAGATGCATCTCTCACTGTTTTTTTACACCATCGAATCAAGAAGTTATCTCTCTCTCTCATCTCTTTGTGGGAGATGTGGGAGAAAACCTAGGTCTCACTGGAGCATGTTGGGCACCAAAATTGACAGGTAGTGAAGAACGGAGAGAGACAGCAGTGTAGTTTTTTGTGTGTGTTATTACTCACTGCTAAATACAGAAACAGCACGATGTCTATGGATATATTCCAGCCAACGGGTTTAACCATTGTATTTTAAGATTTAGTATGTTAACCACTTTAACAAGTCATTTAGTCTGGGTAATAATTCCTGAATGGTAATGGTGAGAAAAAAATATATATATTAAAAAAAAAATTTCAGTCTAAACTGATGAGAAAAATTTCCTTGAATTGAGTGACATCATCTACATATCAGCAGATAGATCTAAGCTTATCCACCTACTTCCTTTTTATTTGTTTCCGTCTTTCCCTCCATCTCTCTCTCTGCCTCGTTGGTGGGTGTATTTATTAAAAGGTGGAGCAGGCCTGTCCTCTCCCAGCAATAATTCAATTGGTATGATTAAACACACCAGATTACCAGATTACTTTGCCTTTATTTGCCAGCTCTGAGCTCTGTTGCCTCAGCTGTAGTGTTACTATATTAGATAGAAAAGTATGAATTATTAATTGTATAAACATAGAGGGGTGTAATTGTCTGGCCCTATCTCTCTCTGCTGTGGACTGATGTGGAAATGAGCTTCAGTCTGAGTCACTGAGATAATGACTGGAACTGAGAGAGGGAGAGAAGGAGGGGAGAAAAAACAGAGAGAAGTAGTAAGGGGGAAATAGTGAGGAAGGAGAAAGAGGAGGAGGAGGAGGTTGAGAGCAGCTGTGCAGCTCTGTGAAGCGTGTCCCTTTATGAAGGCTTGGACATTTACCTCTCAGTGTGTCATCTGTAAAATCATTTATGAGGATGTATGTACATGTACCTGAATTATATATTTACTTTTGTCTGTGTCTACAGTATGCGTGTATGTCCATCACTCTGTGGAGAGCATTCATGTATGTGTGTGTGTTTTTGTTTGTCTGTCTGTGTGTGTGTGTGTGTGTGTGTGTGTGTGAGTACCTCCTCTCCTGTTGAGCTTGGCATATCCAGGTGCGTATCCATTGGAGAAGACAGATGAGCTCGTGAAGGCTGTGTGAGGCAGAGGAGAGGCAAGAGCTTCATCACACTTCTCTGTGGAGGGCGAAAGAGTAGGAAGACCCGGGGAGGGAGAGATGAGAGACATGGAACAACAGGATAGAAGAGAAAGTAGGAAAGAGGGAAAAGGTGACAAAAAGACAGAAAAGAATAAAGGGGAGGAGGGAAGAGAGAGAGAAAAGTGGTGACTATTAGTATGTATTATTATAAGAGGATATGCATCAATGCAGAACATATTTAACTACACAATGGGAAGTCCATGAAGTAGTTTCCAGCAACACTGTTAATTAAATGTTAAATCCATTTATTCTAGTATAAGATCTCCTCTAATCAACTCAAGCACTCTCAGCTGAGCATATTCCTCACATGGTTTCACACTGTGAGACTTGCTCACAAGACTAGAAAGATGGGCATAGCTGGAGGTTGAGGGAACCGTTTGTGGGTCAAGAACTAAGTCAGGTCATTTGGACTCAAACCACAATGGCATTCAAAACACTTGAGTTCACGGGCAACCTTAAAGCATGCATTTCAAAAATATCCCCCATAACAAGCAGCCTCTGATTTAGAAAAGAAGAAAAAAAACCCTGAATTTCTGCAGTCCCATCAGATCAGATTTAAGATTCTTTTCTGACATACTGTCAAATTATTTCTTAAATTCCTGCAAAAGTGAAATTGAATGTATCTGTTTCACAACTCTCAAGAAAGAATTTGATCATTTTTGTGCTTACAGATTTTTAAAAGCTACAAATATTTTCTCCCACAACAAAATAACAGCAGGTGAATGGTGTATATTATCCCTCTATGGCACTAAGTTGTCTTTTCACTGATGTTTGGGACATATTTGTGCACATACCGCATTTACTGTGGGCATGTCTGACGTGACACCAAGGCACTTTCTATTTCAGTATCCCCTTTTCAGCTCCTGTAGTACCTTCATGGATGCTAGATGTTAAATGCCGGGGCAACTGGGGAGATGGCAGATGGCAGATGGGACTAATAACTTCCTGTCTCTGAAGAGGTTCTATTGTGTTGTTCTAAGTCAGCTGCTCCTTTATGCAAATCATTCATCAATTTGAAAAAAAGAAATATTTTACTGCAAATAACAACAGCTTTTTATGACTTTTTCTGCAGCTCATAACCTTGAATGTAATCATGCAGATGTGACTGCAGATACACATTTCCACCTGTCTAGCTGGATGAATTGTAGACTCAATGTCCTGGAGTAGCCATGAGGAAAATAGAAGGACCAGTGCTGCTCAATCCAAACTGACCTTGGTACCAACTCACAACTCCTTGCACTCTCAAAAGAAATCTAAGGAAAAGACTACAGCAGCATATGTATGAGACACACACAGGTAGCAAAAAAATCACATAAGACAAACACACAAATATATATTCCTGACACACACACACAGTCACAAAGTCTCTTTCCTTTTTCTCTCTCAATTTGCCCCTTTCACTCACTCATACGCACAAACGCAAACACACTCACCTCTTCCAGTACATTAGGTTTCACGCAGAGAGAAATTGTGAATGGTCTGTCAGGCCAGGTAGACGATGTCAATAGCTCTCTGTCATGCCCCATCGTGTAAGTGTGTTTGTGTGTATGAATGTGTGCGTGAGGGAGAGTCAGATTTAGAAAAGGGAGGATTGTCTGTATTCTGTGCATGTGTGTACAATAAGGTATGGGTGAAAGCCACAGCCATGTTAGCTTCTTGGGCTGTTGGCTTGTTAGACATATTACTCTGTCACAGGTGCACACAGAGTAAAAAATAACATCATCAAAGCTCGATAATGAATGTGTGTGAGTGTGTGAGTGTGTGTGTGTGTGTTTCTGTATGGGAAATGGTCTGCAGTCTCCTTACTGGTGTCTAAGTGAGGTCCATATTTTCCATCACTGACAGGGGGATACACACAGAGACACACTGGTTCCCCTTTATAAACACACAAAAAGTAATGAAGTCTCTGGCACATTGACCTTGCACTGGCATAGAGGTAAAGTCCAGTAGCAAGTTGTGGGTAACTGGCTGACTGTTAAAGAAATGGGAAGTAATGTACACTAGTGGGGAGTGTCAACAGGTGGTATGGATGGGCATGAGTGCTCGAGTACTCCATTTGGACGTCAATATTCGTTCAACATATAGTGTAATCACATTTTTTCCTTTTGCTTTGTAGAAAAAACACACATATATAATGAATATAACTGTATAATGATCCTGTTCTATATTAAAAATTTAGATTTTTTGGACAGGAGCCAATGATGTAACTGCTATCTATGAATATCTGCACAGATCCATATAGCCAAAATGATCTGTGTAGCTGCAGATGACTTTTTTTAAGTAAAAAGAATATTCAGCGTTTTCAGTCATCACTGGATCTAACGTTACAGGCAGAATGGCGACAAGGTGTAACAGTGATGTTTGGAAGTATTTCGACAAAATAAACAAAATGAATGTGCAGTGCAAGCTACGTAATGTTAAACTTGCATATCATAGAACAACTAGTTCGATGATTAAGCACTTGCACATTAAGCATAAGGAGAAAACAGCGGAGACAGATAACAGGCAATCTCACATCACCTCATTTGCTAGCAGTGTTAGCATGTGCAGTTGTGATGCCACCAGGTCAGAGAAGACTAGCCAACTCATCACAAAAATGGTGCCTGGAGATATGCTCTGTTAAACTTTGTGGAAAGAGAAGGCTTTTGTGAGCCAATGGTGTTTGTTGAGCCAGAGTGCAAGCTACCAATATGTATGAGGAAAGCGCAGTGAAATTGAGGTCTGATCTGCAAAGTACTGACAAGTGGCTATTACTACAGACTCATGGACAGATCTTACTATGGAGTCATATGTAACCGATACTTGCCATTTCATTCAGAACTGGGGATGTTCGCTTGGATGTTCATTTTAGATCCTATTCTTACTCTTTTTTTTTTTTTTTTGTTAGTACTTGAGTACTCTTTAATAATTTAATGCAAATACTTAAATACTAAAATACTTAAAATGCCATCCCTAATAGGTGTATAATATATTTTTATTACAATTATACTTTGCACCTCCTTGTGAAGAGAGCAGTTTTGAAGAGAGCAGAAGAGTAGCACATAAACTAGGTACACATGTACTCAGAACAGTGATGGTGACACCTATGACACATGCTCTATAAGTATTAATAACTATTAGGCACAAAAAATCTTTACAAGAGTACTCCACTGATTTAGCATTGCACTCTTATAACATTGTAAGACTCAAAATGGACTGTTAAAAACAAAAAAAGATCAAAATCCCAGCAGAACCAAAGACATTGTCTTTTTTATTCCATGCATTAATCTTTACCCACAATGCCACTTGACCACCAAAGCAAAAACAAAAAGCTGTCATTGCTTCTGCTTACAGAAAACCAATAAAAACATCTTCATCAGGGTCATAACAACAAAGGATTTATTCTGCTTTAATGCTGACAACATGATGACAAGGATTTACATCCCTGCAGAGAAATTCATTCATGAAATAAACCCAACAGCAACATAATTTGCCCCCAGTGGCATATTTGGGCATACAAGGTGTTATATACTCACACCTTCAATATAATACAACTGCTACTTGCAGAAAGGGACATCTGCTTGGACTCTCCTCTCCATTATAAAAATGTCTGTATGCCATGCAAAGGAATGTGATGCTTTTAAAAGGAATCAGATGAGCTGATGTGATAAGACATGACTAATGCCAGCACACCTAGTGATCTATTCCTCATTTTGCAACTGTGCCACAGGTGCACCTCTTATGCAGCAGCAGCATCTGGTCATGAAATTACAAGAAATCTTTGGGTCATGCTCAAGTGTCTCAGAAATTATGCTTGTGCCTTAATTTGTGAAAATAAGACCATCTATCTTCTACACACACATACATGCGCATTAAGATTTTTTCACACACATGCATCCATACATTAACCCTCTCACACTGATCCGCAGTGATACAAAACTTTCAGAAAAACAGATGCAGTCATACACAGGCTGACTCTTATTCATTCACACATATGCGCATACAATGCATTTCCTGCAGCTCCAGAATCAAGAATGTCTCGATAGGTTTCTCAGCACTCACTTATTGCACCTGTACATGGTCATGCATTTTCAGTTTCACACAAACACACACACACATACAGAGCTGAACAGAATAAGGACTGGGAGTGAGGAAATGAATGGAATGGGAGAGGGGGAGTTAATGGCGAGAAAGTGGATTTGAGAGGGATTGAGGTGTGGAGAAAAATATAGTTCATTTCTGCAGTGCCTCGAGTTATTTCCTCAGGGCCCTCTTAACTCTCTGGTGGGGTAAAACTGCTTTCTGAAAGGATTTTAGTGATTGGAAGAGAAAAAAAACTGATTACTGTAATCAACCTGCTAATGCTCCCTTACAACATACAAATCCTTAAAAAAAAAAAAAAAATAACACAGCACATCAGCTGGATTATGTGTGATAACACATTCGGATGAAAATGTGTCCTGCCTGTGAATTCAGTAACCCGAATATACCAACCCAGTCATTATCACATAAACCTCTTGAAACTAAGGATTAACAGTCTCTAATTGTGATAATAGCAATGCCTCCTGAGTTAGTGTGACCATATTACTGGCTTTGTTTACCTGCTCTGGTTTCTTAATAATCACACATATGATGACATCCCTTGCCTTGTGCATTATACAGCATGTATTCAATAATGTAATGCTATGTTTCCTGGTTTCTGTACTATACAGTATTGCCCCCAAGGACAACCAATTCAAATCCCAGTTCAATACTTAGCATACTGCTTGGAATCATGTTGTGTTGGTACCAATGGAAAACAGAGCTACAATACTGTTGAATCACGACGTATGAGTCATAAATATAAGCTGGTTTATAACCCATTAACTTTTATTTGGTTTTGACTAAATACAAATGCAATCAAAACCTTCAAAACTCTAAGTCCAAGTACACAGATATAGTTAGAATATACACAGCTATATAAAAGCGAGATTGTAGCTTTTGTCTTTGATGTACAATAGCTAATTATAATTCAGATTTTCATATTACAAAGATGAGGTCAGCATTTCAGTATTTTTTTCCACAATGAATTAAACTGATTTGTTTCAAATTACTGCTGTATTACTGATTATTATGAGCAATATAGTTTTGTATTGTGCGGCTTTGTGTGATGTATTAAGAGTTAAAGACAACACTGAATTGATTTTAACTGTGGGTTAGAACCACACAATATCTTATAAACATTTCATTTTTAATCTATAATATGAATGCTGGTCTAGTCACGATGATGACAGGAGTACAAAGAACAAGGACACTGTCTGGGAAGAAGAATAAGGCCTTTTTGTGCCTTTAGTGCTCTTTGTACATGGTAGTCTGCATTTCTGCAATATTTGCCATTATGCTTGAATAAAACCTGTAAAATCTAATTCAATAATTTAACAAATGTGTTAACTGTATGGGGTGTATTTGTATCCTTATGGTCTAGATATCAAGTTCCATTAAATTAGATTGCTGTTAATTTCAGGGCAACAGATAATGCACCGCAATCTTAATAGTGGAGGACTGCCTTTAAATTACATCTGACTGACTTGGTCATTCATAATATAATACGTCAACCTGTGGAAATTTGAAATTAAACACCAAAACTACCTGCATCAGGACTCCCTGGGCTGGTTCCCTACTAAAAGTTAGAACTTTTAGAGCTGAGTTGGGAATTTGGGTTAGGTGACAGCCCTGAAATTACTGGCAATAAATCCCAGCATTGTCTTTAACATTGTTTTCCAACTTTTCAGCATCCTATAGGAATGCATTTTACCAATAGTAACACACCTCAGTGATTTATTGCTTAGAGATGATTAAACAGCAGTGCAGGGTTTCCCACACAGGTAAACTGTATGTGTGTGAGTGAAAGGGTAGCTTCTGTGTTTTTCCTTATTGTTAATTAATCTTTGAAAGAGATCTAGGATACATCATAACCATCAATAATTCACCAAGATGGCATTCATAATGCCACCTGCTACAGCACAAATACTGTAGCCCTGTAACAGGAGAGTATAAAGTAAGTAATGAAATGAATATCACACCTACACAATGCACTCATTAAGTGCATCTTGCACATGCATCATACTGAAAGTTTGCTCAGTATCACATGTGATCAGCACCTGGTTTGTGAAAAAAGGTAGCAACATTCATGAATACAGACCGCATAGGCATACGCACACAAGTATTAGACCGCAGCTGGTGATATTTGCCCATGTCTCAAGTGCAAAGTAGGGTTCTGTATGTTCAGGTACTTTAAGGCAAGCAAATGACTACAATATCCAAGTGCAAATGTCAGCCTATTCCCCAGAGAGCGACAGACAGAGAATTTTTACGCACAATAGCATGATAAGAGAAGGGATACAGGTAAGGGCAGTGAAGAAGGTTGGGAGAGACAGACAGATAAGATGAAAGAAGAGAGACAGAAGGTGAGAGGCAAGGGAAAGTGGCTGCCTACCAAAGCCGTCTTAGTGACATTTCCAGCTAGGTAAATAACTAGGATGTGGGGAAAAAAAGCAACCAGGAGATGTGTCAGCTGGCTGCCACCATTTGGGACTAGAGCCATGGATAGAAAGAGTTTGGCCAGGTTGTTCGAGGGGCTTTACATCTCTGCCATATCTCTGGAGCTAAAGGGAGTTGGATACAAATAGAGCATAACCAGGATATGTCTTCCTGAAGATCAGCTGGCACAAAATAACAGATTGCAACCACAAAATGAGATTTTGGCATTCAGAATGTAGCATAATAACGCTGAAAAGTGCCATGTCCAAACTCCTTTAATTAACTCTTGTACCTGCCACATGGGCCATTCAGACATATAGCACTGACACTACATGCAGGCATTTAACAGAGTAGGTTCATAGCTTCACATTGCACAAAGGCCTAACGCAATGCATGTTTAAATATCACTTAGAAAAAGAATGGATGGACTTGTCAGCGAATTTATCTAACCTTTTGCATGCATGTTTTAACTATGGGGACAGTCAGTCAGCCGGTAAAGAACATTCAGTGTTCTTTGCCAGACTGCTGAGCAGACCTGCAAAACACTACACAAAACTCTGCTATCTTTATTTAATGACTGTGAAACCCATGTGTGTGGAGTTTTGGTATGGTGCTGTCACATCTGTCCTCTCGACAACACTGAAGTTTTGGGACTGGGGCTGTTATTTCTGGACTCAAGTCATGAACACAGTGGAAGCTGTCAAAAGTGCCAACTGCTGCATGGAGATGCAGCCTGACTCTCCAAATGGCCAGTGAGTGTGAGAGTCTCTGTCTGTGCATGCCTTTGGTCTCTGGGTCTGGGCCTCTGCTCCCTGTTTTCCATTTTTGTCCACATTCATGTTTCAGTTTGACAAAGTCCATCTGGAGCAGATTGAGAGGTGGCCTTTTACTAAATTGTGTTTTGATGCTATAGGAGCCTCCTCCAGTGACCGAATTTACTCTCCAATATGTATAAACTCAATATAGTCCATCTAAGTTATTTTTGTCTGATGATCTTCATCAGTCTAAGAGAAGTTTTCTTCAGCAGGGATGAACTGCTGTAGCTGATTCAGCTGCCAGAAGCCAGTGTTGAGAGTTAGCATGAAGAAGCTGCTTCTGCTTTGCCAAAGCAGACACAAGCCCTCTTGAGTTACTATGGTCTTAATATAACCATATGCAGTACCTGTAATGGGATTTACCTACTTAAAAACTCAAGCCAGGTTTTTACAAAGATGTTTACTTGAAACTAGTAATTTCTCTACTCTTATATATCTGCCATCATATCTACTGTACAAAGTGCAAGAATAATGCTTTACATGACTACATAACATACATTTAACATTTTGTATGTTTCTCTCAACCACAATGAGAAAGCCTATTTTACCATAGAGCCAACAAAAAATGTTGTAAACAGCAGAGAATATTAGAAAATATTACTTGTGTGTAAACAAAGGCATTAGAAAACTGACACCTTTCTGACTGACACAGGGTAAACCGATTCTCTGTCTGTGCTAAATGACCATTCCTGTCTTGTATAGCTGCCTTGTAAAACACAAGCGAGTAAGTTTAACCAGATCAAATTCTATGCACAGTTGTCAAACCTGGCAATTAAAGCAACTCAAAAAGTAGTTGAAGTTGCTCTTCTTCTTCATAGGGTCAAAGAGAAAGAGTTTAAAAAGCGGTCAAATGGCCATTCGCTAATTAGCAAGCAGCTACATACGCATTTTGTCCTGTACACCTGGAATTGCAAGACAGCAACTCCCTAGTGGGCTTCACAAAGAGGTATAGATGAGGTAGGACACAAATTAACAGATGTTCCACTGCATAGAAAAGGCTTCTCTAATTGGCATTACAGATGGTTGCTTCTATCATTTGCCACTGTCTTCACTCTCAAATAAAAATTGTGACATAAACTCAAGAATTGTAGCCTCTCATTAAATCACTGTGGATCTGCTGGAAACGACTCCAGTGTAAGTCAATCAGGGATATCTACTAAGGATTTTCAGTCTTTTTTTTTTTTAGGTGCCAAACAGTGAAACTGCATTTGTTGTTATTAAGGAGAACAGCAAGGTTTTGTGCCGGTAAAAATTGTATGTTTCATGCAATATGGGTCAATATGTGATGTCATTGAACCAGATAGTGGTAACTGTGTGTAGACTGCAGCCACCAGGCCCACAGTGTTTCAGTTTGGCTAATGTTTGAAAAATGATGAATCACTGACAGTGTGGTTACTCTGTAGTGCAGATAGGCAATAATGTTGTTGATGGAAGACTCAGACTGTTGCCTGTGTTGTTGAGCCGAGTAAAATAAATGGAGAGACCCTCTGAAGATATATGTGTCTTTGTTTTTGTCTTTAGTTTTGTATAATTGAAAGTTCTTAAGAGAGAGGGAAATAAGACTTTTCAGTTGCCTCTCAACTGTTAGGGTCTTGGCTGTCTTCCAGTTCAGCACCGCGGACAGCGCCACTGTGTTGCTGTCCCACTGGCGCACTGAAACAGAGATGAAATGGAACCTGTTGCACAGAAACCCTCATTTAGAAAAGGCATTTTGCTTATTCAAAGAAATAAATCTTTAAACGAGATATTTGCTTGCCACAAACCTTCATTCCTTGTGAACTAACAAGGAATAAAATTAATAAAATTTGTTAGTGAAATATCCTTCAAAAAGTGAAAACTAATAGCTTTCTCTTAAGACTTATGTCTTATGTTACATTTGAAAAATCTTGTCAATCAATCCCACAGAGAAAATGTAATGCCTGTCCAGAAATTTGTTTCTCCCACCAGGTCTGTCCTGTGTTACTGTAAATTCAGAACAATGTTACATTATGCACCTCTGTTCACACGGCTCCCACAGCCTTGTGGCATGAAATAGTGAAGTGGATCGAATAACAATCATTATCTACACCCCATGGTGGGAGCCTATTCAATTTCAATTCTCACAATACCCCAGTGGGAATTAAAATGATCATTTAACTCTATGAGAAGGTGCCAAATTTTCTAAATGTGAAATTTGTTCTGTGAAAAAAAGTAGAGCAAAGAGTTATCATATTTTACAAGAAATGTTGGTGATTTCCATTGTTAAAATACATTTATTCTAAATTGGATGATAATAAATGTTTTCACTGAGGAAAACTGGCTTTTTCATTTGAAAAAATCTAATGAAATCTCTCTTCTCAACCCTACTTTTGGACTGCTTCCTCCAACTCTCCCTTTATTTAAAAATGTTTACAGTGTGTATGTGGAATCTGTCTCACTTTGCCTCGGGGTGAGGTACCTTGTTATATTCTCTATCTATTCATCTCTCTCACCCCTCTTTATCTTTCCTCACATTTTCTTTTCCTCCATGTCTGTTCTGTGAGTTTGTATGTGAGAAGGTGAATTTTAAGAGGCAATTAGTTATTTTTTCGTATTTCCTTCTTGGAAGATGTTTGATTGAAAAACAAAATTCCATGTCATGCTCCTCATTCATTCTACACACTTTCACTCTGGCTTATTTCTCTTTCAACCCTCCCCTCTCCTGCCTTTCTCGGCCACCCTCCAACTGCCCACCACCACCCCCAGGCTTGCCAACTCTTTGCTTGAGCCGTTGATCTAATTTTTTTGGTCCAGATTCATTTTTCATGTCTTGGAACCCTCACCAAACAATTTTTGTCAACAGATCTGGTGCCCTGTGCCAATGTGAGCACAGACCAAGCGCATAATGCAATGTTTTGGATGAAGCAACCACACATAAAGACACACATGCACACTCACACACACGCACCTTTCTTTTCCTGCTTGCCTCTACATTCACATCAAACTTTTAAGTGAAATTTGAACTAACTTTGGAAATGTTGCAAAAACAAAATTGTTTTCAATGTTTAGACTTAGACCAAATTTAGGTTGTAGTTTCACTGAAGTACACAACAAAACCAGAAAAATGGAAACAATCAACAATGCTGCACAGGCTGATATTGTGCTTCGGTGTGAGCCAATATTTGCTATATTTCAACCGGTCTGAAAACATAAACTAAGAAATTCTTTTAGCAGCATTCAAATGCACAAACTAATACAACTGTCAATGGTTACTTTATGAGATGTTGTGTTGGATAGATTTTTAGAGCCAGAATTTGGCCTCAATAGACATTTGAGAATGTCAAAAAACACTTTTCACCAGTGTGACGACTGGCAATTTGACAGTTTACAACTTAGATACAAATACTTAAGTGGAAACCGAGCTCCCAGTCTGTCCCTGTGCCCCTTATCTATTACTCCTCTCCATCAAAAAGTCCTGAAATCATCTGGCAACAGTTCCCACTCTCCTAATCAACAACTTGTAGTTAGTTCATTGCACATGACATTGGCCAGCACTTCTTCAGTATGTCCAATAATGTATCCTTGGACCTTCTGCAGTCTAACGTTCAGTAAGCCTGGCCAACTCAATAAACCCTTGTGGGTCTGCTGTATAGATTCATCTATTATTTATCCCAGTAATTAAAGGGCTGCTCAGGATGACTGATTCTCTGTCATTGGTAATCCATGGAGCCTCGAGCTGGTTTATGGGAGGTCTGTGGTGACAGGACTGCCCCCCTGGTTGGAGTCCTCTGGTGTTTCTGATGCAGTTTTGGAAAAGCACATTGGGCAAAGAGACGGATTAATAAATGTAGGTTTAGTTGAGAGGGTTATATGGAAAAGAAGAGAAGCACATATTGAGGAGAAGGCAAGTTATATAAAAGGGGGGAAATGGAAAGTGGGAGACAAAGATGGGATCTATTTCAATTTACAGTTTAAAGCCAAGACCAGTTCAAAGTGACAGCTCATGTGTGCATGGACAATAAATAAATTAATAATAAATAAATTGTTAGGTGACATGGAGCATGCATCGCACGGAGGTGATGAATAATTATCAACCAACCTCATTTCCTTTCTCAAAATTTTTAAACAGCTTAGCCAATCATAATGATGTATGCGGAAATTGCTCAAAAACAAAATGAGAGTACAGACTAGATTACATAAATAACACTTGTCAAAAGCATTGAATTAATATGCTGGTCACCTTGACTGATGTGTAGTAAGGTAGCATCTCATATAGATTTGGTCTCATGTGGATGCAACAAGAACCGCACTAGTGCCAAAACTGTGAGAGAGGTGACAGTTGTAGGAGCTGTTATGGTTGTATAAACTGACAATTCCCCATAACTGTTTCCATGTGACAGATGAAAATTGGAAATTGGTGTCTCTAAATCAATGAGTTTTGAGAGTCAGAAAACAAATGAGTAAAGAAATAAATGATTTTGAGCACTTTCAGGTAATTTTTGTAAAGACAAGAAAAAAAATGGTTTTGCTTCACTAAAAGAGACAGAAAGAGTAGAAACAAAATGCACATTTCTCTAATCAGTTGCAAAATTTCAATTTGAATATTGATTTGGTAATAGTAGACAGTACAGCATTTAAGATACTAAACTAAACTACTTTTCAAAATGCTATTCTCTTTCACTCTCCAAACAACTTCATTAACACCTCTCCACTCTGCATTTTTGTCTCTCTCTCAACCTGTGGTGATATGCCTGCTGTTTGACCTGTCAACCGGGCTCCAGGTCAGATCAGTTGCCTGATTCAGTGAACTCTCTACCAGGATTGATCTGCTCAGAGCTGCATGAAGCATAACCCTCTGTCTCACACTGATGCACTCCACCTGCGAAATAGTGTGGGTCAGTGCGTGCACATGGTGTGTGTGTGTTTGAGGGTGAGCATCAAAGAATGGCAAGCAGGTTGGAAGTCCAGAGAGCTCGGCCAAGAGAGAGAGAATGAGTGTGTTTGTGTGCATTCATGTGTATGCATGGCACAAGGGAGGGCAGTTGAGAAACACATAAAAAGAGAAAGAGATGACAGGAAGGAAAGTGTGTGTGTTTCATGTTTATTTTGGGTGGCCCGAAGCATGGCTGATAGCTACAATGTGACTAGCTTAAGTGTCTCCCATAATAAACGGGGTGGGTGCGGTGAGGGCTACATCCATACATGAAATTGCAGGGCAAATTTGCGTCACGGCTTTCATTCAATTTGCACTCAATCTGCATGCAATTAGCACCTGATTTACTACGGCAGCAGCTCATTACGCAATCAATGACTGGGACTGCCTTCCAGTCGCAATCTTCGAGTGAAGGGGAGTTCAAAAGATCAGCAAGATGCTGTCAAGATTCAAGCATATTTGCTTACTAAATGAAGGCAGTAGACTCATTTGACAATCTTCAAAGAAAACGAAAAAGGGAAGGAGTGAGACCCACAAAACAAAATATTTTGTATCTTTTGCATCCAGCAGTGGAACACGGCAGACTCAGTTGAGCAACTGATCCAGCAAAAGCACAGATTTGAACAGGTAAAGGAGTGGTAAGGAGTGTAGATGGTGTACGGTAGACAAGGATAATAATCCACCAGAACTCCAAGGTAACAGCAACGTAATGCACACTGAGATCTTGGTAACGAACTATTGCTTTTTCATGCTGATATTGCTGAGGAGAAAGAAGACTGCAGTGGCCAATTGTACTTTTCTCACTGACGTTGTATAATGCTCATAACAACAGAGGATTATTAATTATTTCCCATGGTTCCTCAGGTGGGAATGACTTTCATTTCAGAGGCCATTAAAATACCATCATGCACAGACCATAGTGAGATTGTGGAATTTCGCTTATTGGTTAGTGAGTATGTTAGTATCAAAGGAGCTCAAACAGAAATACGAATGCAAAGAACGGTATGTTTCAAGAACACTACTGCTACAAGGAAGGTCAGCAGGCATAATCCAACATTTGTATTAATATCGTATAACCAATGTAGTTTCAGGAAAGTCTTAGTATATTATAATTATATTACAATGTGACACCAAAAGTACACGTATATAAATGCAAAATTCCCTCTTATAACAGTGAACGATGCACCCTGTTCTGCCCTAAAAAATATATATTTAAATTTTGTCTATAGGGCTGTCACAGGAGAAGAAACAAATGGTCTGGTAATCAGATAATTGAGAGAGTGAGATATGTGTCACAGTAATGCAAATTATGCAGTTTACAGTATTTGGAAAATTAACTGACCGCAGTGTCTATTCATGCACAATAGCTGCAGAGTTGAGGAATTATTTGGCTGCCACTCTATGCCCGTTGTAATTAGGTTGATAAGCATAGTCCATCATGCCCAGAAAGTGAAATGGATAGATAATCTATACCTGCATATACCCTCAATTACACTACTGGATTCCAATTAAAAACTGTTCTTGAACGAGTGATTTCATTTAGTCCACAGAAGCCCCATGATCACTTTTACACTTACTGTTTAAATCACACATTTAATACCATTACTGTGACTCAAGTATTATATATGTAAGAACAATAATATGATTGAAAACATTTATATACATGTCTACAGTCAGAGGATCTTTAAAATGAATCACTGGAATTTTCCAGTATGCTGGTTATTATTATTGGAGTATTTCCGTTTTCTCCAAATTGAACATTTCCAGTCTCCGATACCAAGGTGCACAAACACTCACACATGCACAGAAGCCATGCAGAGATACTAACGTGCAGTCACACAAACATGCACACACACACACACACACACTCACCTTCTGCCATATCACCGCAATGAGAAATTGTAGCATGAGATCCCATGTGTGAAATTGTTTCTGGTACATCATAAATAGGGAAGAACTACACCGATCAAATTTAACACAACACAAATATGTTTGTATTTGCCTGTGTGTATGTGTGTGAAGATGCACAAATGAACAAATATGCTGTATATTTGCGTAGTAGGTGCTCATTATTTCCCAAGCTGTAAATGTATAAACTGCATGTATACAAGTATATCTAAAAGGTTCTTGTACATAATTGTACATGTAAATATATGTGACCAGTATTTCATATGTATCACAGCTTTTAATAATCTGAAAAATACACTGAAATACTGAATAATAAAACATTCCCAGTGTGTTTCCACTTTCCACACTGTGACCACCTGCACAGTGGGTCAATATCAGAGCCATCAGTGAATAGCTGGTTGATTATGTGGTCTGGATGGGCCTCAGTCATTTCCTCTACAGAAGTCAGGGAGAAATCGTGAGCCTCCCTTTGCCCTCCTGCGTGCTCGTAAAGATGATTTGCTGCCAATCTGGCAACTGAAGCCCATAATATCATTCCCTCCACTGCCTTCCACCCCTTTGTCAGCCCTAAACTCTACCATGCTGAGAAACAATATGTTCTGACTGGCAGTAAAAGATGAACACAGAGAAAGAGGATGAGGGAGAAAGGGTGAAAGAAAGTAGTGAGAGACAAAAAAAAAAAAAAAAAAATTGTGTGGCGTATGTGTTAAAATCACACATGCACATACTTGCATGCACAGACCTCGTTTAAAAATAGTCCCATGCTGATGCCCAATGTGGCCAGTTTGCCTTACAGAGTGAGGGTGTGGAGGAGAGCTTGGTTGGGTGCAACACACAGGAAAGTTTGAAAGCATTTTAAAGAAACTAAATCCAATATCAGATCAGTATCAAATCTGAATCATTTTGTATTGCTTATCAAATCCATTAAGATTTACTGTAGGTTTTAACATTTCTAAGTAACAAAAGTTATAATAAACTAAAACAATAATTGAGATTTTTTCAGCTGAGAAGACAGAAAATAGAGTCTTCAGTGGTGGTCTTAACTGGAAAAGGTAAACGTTTCTGAAGAATATTTATATGTGTTCACTGCTGAAATTTTGCTGTTGAAACATCTGTAACAGCTGAAATACCGGAACAGTTGAAGTTGGGGGTTAAAGAGACAGTCGTTATACAAATACTGAATAATCAAATAGCAGTTTCAATGGAGGTGCTTAAAGAAGTTTCAGTCTGAGTATAAGTGCTGTCTTGAGAGCATTTGAATAGCCATTTGAAGAGTAAGATGAAAGCAGTTGAATTGAAGAGCTGCAACGATTAGTCAAGCAAGCTTTTGAGTCATTTTTTAAGAAAAAATACAAAATATTTCAGCTTCTTAATGTGAATATTTTCTGGTTTCTTAGCCCTCTGACAGTAAACTGAATATCTTTGGGTTATGGACTGTTGATCGAGACAAGACAAGACCTTTGAGGTTGCACCTTGGGCTTTGGGAAATAGTGACTGACATTTTTCACCATGTTCTCACATTTTATAGACCAACTAGAACAACTAATTAATGAATTGAGAAAATAACGGACAGATTGATCAATAATGAAAGTAATTATTAGTTGCAGCCCTAAATTGAAGGATAAAAGATGAAAGAAGTTGAAATGTCACTTAATGTGTAATCACTGAAAGCAGTTGAGTTGTTGTTTGAAGAGCCAGTGATGAAAGCAGTTGAAATTTAAGTTGATGTGTGAGTGGGAAAAAGCCATTGAAAGTTTAGTTGAATAAAAATCAGTTCAAGCTTCAAATGAGATCAACAGGTGAAAGCAGTTTGTGTGGAAGAGAAAGTGTCAGTGATGAAAGCACTTGAAATTTCATTTTAAGTAAGTTAATGGGACAGGTGAATCTCCTGTGAAGCTGAGGCCTGGTGAGTGTGGTTTGAACACTCCATTCAATACACAACAATGTAAAAATCTGACAATGTATGAAGAGAGCATAAAACGTCAACTGTATGCGATTACACAAAAAGTATGAAAGCTATGAAAAAGCTGAACTGATGTGATAAAGTACAAAAGGGACTTGACTGGTTTTACATTTTAAGTAGGTTTGTAGGTGAATGTATGAATGAGTATGAAGTAGGAGTGTAACGGTTCGTTTATTTGTCCTGAACCATTCGGTACAAGATGTTCAGTTCAGTACCTGACTTCCCTCTGTTCGGTATGCTCCCTGACCCTCTCTATGACAGTCGCCATTGAATGAAGCCGTTCAGAACAACATGATTGGACTACACGTTGTAAGAACCAGTTCTGAGTGACAATAAATCAGCTTAAAACAGCTGTCAGCAGGTGTCCTGACTTTGCAGGAAACACAAGGATTGTTTTCCTTTTCCAATGCAGCACAACTAAACTGTTTCAGTAATAGTTTTGGCCAATGAGCCATTGTTGGATGTTTACATTTTTTTAAATAAATGACCAAAATATTATTTTCTTCCTTTCTTTTTTTCCTGCTGTACCAAATTCATACCGAAACATGACCCCAAAACTGAGGTACATACTAAACCGTGAATTTTTTGTACACCCCTAGTATGAAGATGTTTAAGAGGAGTTGAAAAGCTCCAACAATGGGTGGAATCCTGTTCAAAATTTTGTCCTTTCACTTCAATGGGGGAAATATGATCGAAAAATTTGAATGTTTTAAGAAAGATATCAAAAATCTGAATGGGTGCACTAAAACCTGAATTTAGTTACTGAACATTTGAAAGTTTGGGTGTTGTATAATATAAATAAGAGTGCACGAGTGTGCATTGCTGAGAGTGAGCACACTATTTAGCCAGACATAATATGTTTCAAGCCATGGTTGTCATTTCAATCAGTGAATGTGACAATCAGAGCCTGTCAAAAATGGGAAAGACAACCAGTATGTGTTCTACATTGTTCTTTGCTAATTAGGAGGGATTACAGGAGATTTGTTAACATGGGAGTTTAGCAAATCCAGGTATTTTGTCAAAATGGAGCCAAATCTAAAATGGGATTTGCTATCATAACCCAACTCTGGTGTGGTACAATTTTTTTCCCCAATTACGGATTCTCATCCAATAGTGGGGAGCCATAGACTATAGATCAATTCTTAAAGTTGACAGCATAGTGCTCCACTAATAAAGACACTGTCCTTCAAAGTGAGGATCAGACTGAAGCCTCCCTGTCATCAAGTATCTGTCCTGCTTAAGTGTCCTTGAACAGAATATTGAAACCCAACAAGGGTTTTAGGATGCCGCTCTATTGTCGACACTGACTCATAGCTGGCTGCCCTCAGACTAAATGTCTAATAACAAATAACTATGAATTGGTGATGGGTGTTAAGAATCTCAATTGACACCACAGGAACCCTACTGGCTTGAGTTATTTTAGTATATTTTTTATCTTTGACTCAGGACTGGCAGGAGAGAGAACAAGGAGGGCACAGAGAATTGTACAAGTTTGATAGTTTATATAATCCTATAATCAATACGTTCTTTTTTCACCAGATGTGCTGCACTCCAACCAGAGAGAGAGAGGAATGAAGAAAGGAAGGGATGCAAAAAGAGCAACTCGAAGTGAGAAATATAACATGTAAAGGCATAGAAACAGAAAGACTAAGACTGGAAGATGACAGTATTCATAAAGGTAATTTTCACTATCATATTATGGGATGTGTATTGTATGATTATAAATTGGGGATAGACTGAGTTCAGTCTAAAGTACTATAAGTGCTTTATAGACATGAATGCAGCAACAGTACACATTCAAAAACACGCATGCAAGTACATCCATATATTTTTGTGTTTGATGTTGCATGTGTGTTCACACTAATGCACTTACATATGGAGCAGGCATGCACACACACAGACATATGCACACTCATGCTGAGGGAAGTGCAGCAGTAATTAGAGGTGAACTCTATTTGCTAACGACCTTCAGCTCCAAGACCCACGGCAGGCTGACAAATTAGGGTTCTCTCTCCCAGCCACGCAGGGGCTCCCACAGGTTAATGGGAATCAGGAGGCTGTGTGTGTGTGTGTGTGTGTGTGTGTGTACATGTGAGACAATGTATTTGCTTGTGTGCGTGCATGTGTGTGTACATCTATACTGCCAGGCTAATGGAAACCCAAGCTGTGCTAAGCCCCCGCAGTGGCTGGGGTTCGCTAACGGGGATTTAGCATTGTTCTCTGTGTCAGTAATACCTGGCAGCGTTAACAGGAATTAGCACTGCTCATGGCCAAGCAATACAAAACAAGGTTTATGGCGGTTAGCTTTGTTTGTGCTGTGGCAATAAAGCGCTAACTGTGTTTGCTTATCATGTATTAACTGATGTTTCTGGAGCAAGGGATGTTAACAATATCCGCTGTTCTCAGATCAGATTAATACTTTTTGCTGCTAATGGAGAGGATTAGAAAATGGCTAAATTTGTTTCTGAAACACAACACAGTTGAGGCATTGTGGGAAAGCTCTGCAGGTTTTCACACTCATAGTCCTCTGTGCTTTTCCCTCTTTAATTCTCATATCTTCCCATCCCTTTGAATCTTATCGATATCTATCCTTTTTCCATTTTTGTGTTTCTCTCTGACGTGATGCCTTTTTGAATTTTCTCACACTCTTTCACTTGCACTGTCATCCTGCCTGCCATCAATGTCCATCTTCTCCCACTCCATCTCTCTCTCTCTCTCTGCATCTTCCATCTTAGGGTAATTATTTTTCAGAGGAATGGTGGAAATGGATTAGTTCTGAAGGCTGCTGAAGAGGAAGGAAAAAAGAAGAAATGCTCAGAGGAGGAGAGGGAGAGTGCGAGGGACGGAGGAGGCAGAAGTGTGTGGAAGATGGTCAATAATGAACGGCATCAGCAATAAAAGAAAAAAGCTATGATAAATATGAAATAAGACAGAGAGAAAATCATGAGAGAGAAAGAGAGGAAGAGCGTAACAAGAAAATATTACAGGAGATTAAGAGAAATATCAAAGGGAGGTGAGAGGGGCAAGGATGTTCCAATTAAAATGTTGATTCCAAAAAACAACTAATTAGCAATGAGTAACTGATGCACTCAAATGAAGAACAGCTCCAGCTGCTTGTCTGTTTTAGGTCCATTTTCTCACCATAGAGTTAGAGCTTCCATACGGGTGAAAAACCTGGTATACCTGCGCTGTAAGCAAACGTTATCAGATCCCATGATGCGGACACGGCATGAGTCATTTTCCACATGACAGGACAGCACAGCAGAAGGTGTTGTTTACTTTAATGACATGTGTGAGGTTTGACATTTGCCCAAACTGCAGTAAGCATCTGTCACCAGCATCTCTTTATGTAATAGTTCACTGTGGCTTGTTACTTTTTTACCACTCTTCCTTGATCTTCTAATAAAAAAGTGACACAAAATGTCCTTTTTTAAAACAAGGTCGCTAAGCTCAGCAACTAACTCAACATTTTCTATAGCTGCTTCACAATAAAAATCTTCCAGTGGTTTTGTGGAAAGCTTTGATAAAAAAAAACAGCTGCTAGAAGTATTTGGTTTCAATTGATTTCCTACAGTAGCTTAACAGCTGTAGACTTCATTATAGCTTGAGTGACACAAACAAAGGAAAGTGGATTAGAAAACAGAAAGTTTGCTAGCTATACGTTAGATGATAGTAAAACTCCAAACCAAAACGTTACTACAAAAATTACTGAAACCTTAATTCAAAATTCAAGAGACTTTGTTGCCCCTTTATTTGCACAGGCACAAGGTACATGCACATTGGAAATCTTGTGTAGTTCACTCTGATATGAATGGAATCTGGTAAGCCTTTAAAAACCTATGCTGTCTTTATAGTTGCCTGTTTGATCACACTCGATGAGCCGGTTTACAGTGACCACACAGCTCGACTGAGCGTGGAGAGGGTCACAGTTTGGCCCTGTTCCCAGGCAGGAGCATAATATTGCGGTTCAGTGCAGTTATCTCCTGCTGTGAGGGCGCAGCGGGAATGCACGCATGCACGACCACTTCAAGGCAGTCACTAAAGTGTGTGCCAGGCCTATGGCAAAGGGACATAAGGGAAGGCGGCCAGAAGTAGTATTTATTAGAGCGGGGTTGTGTGCACATAAAATAAAAATAAAAAAACATTATAGAAACAAGAGTAATTCCAGAGATACACAGTGAAATGAATACTAAGTAATTCCAAGGTTGACAGACAGATGTCAAAGAATGACCATGACAACAACATCTGGGACATTTTCTCTTAGATTATCTTTAAAACTACAGAGAAAAACAAGCAAAGATAGTGGACGAGAGACTCACAAAGCAGCCAAACAAAGCTAAAATATTAACACTGCATGAACGTCACCCTGTAAGCTTGTGGGGAGACATCCATTTTTTAAGAGAAATATTACCTTGTTATGTTCCAACTTTTTGGTAATTAAAGATGATTAATTCTAAAATACAACTCTGAGGGGGAACAAATGTGAAGAGTAGTTTGTCTCAGTGCTCATTAGCAGTGCAACCGTGCAATCTCCAAAACACACACCATAAAATGGAACAAGGCGCTTAAGTTTGAAGCTTTGAAAAATTGCACTAAATTATTAAAAGGAAGCAAATTACAGTAAGTCTCACTAGTTCTTTATGATTAAAGACAGTAACTTTTGAACAGTATTATATTTTACTTTATGTAAAGAAAGGATCTATTTTGACGGTGTAGTGTAATTGCTAATGTGTTGCTGCACAGTCATTCTCTAGCTGAGACACGGTGAAAATTTTTAATTACCATTATGTCATATCATTAGCTGGCAATATTATCCTGAGATATTTTGCCTTTCATGTGAAATTAGTCCCACTACAAAAGAAAACTGCAATTTCGCTCTGCCATTTTCCACATGGAAAAGGCATGAAATGAAGGCTTTTGTGATGCTAGTAGGGGTCTGGATTAATGATCTCAACATCCACCAAATGAAAGTTGTTTATTTCACCCGAACCATGCTCTGAACCAATTTCATTGTGGATACACAAATGTAATGAATGTCTTTTTGTGGATTTACTTAAAGCCTTCTCAGTGTTTGAGTAACTGCTGTATGGGAATCTCAAGAATATTTTAATCTGTATTTTAAATACTATGAACTGCAATACACTATTAGATTTTCTGTTATAATGCATACTTTATTGCTCAAGTGGATTTAATAGTACTTGTCAAAGACAAAAAGCAAACATATTCAAATCTCAAGTCTCACCAATTTGAAATATCTACCTTTTAATGCAATTGGGCAGCCAATAAACAAATGGTATGTATGTGTGTTTGTGTGTTGAAAAGACACAGACACTCACTTGTGTGCACACATAAAACACACACACAGACACATATGCATGCATAAAAAGATATGTGCACACCCTTTCTCTCCTCTACTTTTCTTAATTGGGAAATTCCACTCAGGCACAGAGATCTATAGAGATAACTCTAGATTTAAATAATGTTAACACATTTGAAAATAATTAATTCCCTACTGGGCCTCTTTCAGCTTTATGAATTAACAGAGTGCTGTTTTTGTGCGTGTGTGTGTGCATGCACGTGTGCGTGCGTGTAACTGACGCACACTTCTCCCTGTGTGTCTATCACAGAGCCATCTTTGTCTTCACTCGATAAGCTCTGAATTGCTCAGTGCGTGCGCGCATGTGTATGTGCGTGATTGATGGAGCTGCAGTGGTACTGCAGAGAGTGAGAGACAGAGGCTGGGTCAGATCACAATAGTAGTAATGCTGAGTAGCAGGCATTAAGGAAAGGAGACAGAGGGTATTACAGAGGAGAGGAAAGGAGAGGAGGACAGGGTTAGCAAAGGACAACAGGCAACCTGTACATTAAAGCTCCTGAAAGCAAGATAGATAGGACCCAGAACACATCTGTTGTAGCTCATAAAAAGTACATAGCCAATTTGGTGATGCATCAAATAAGGCACATAGCCAGAACAGCAAACTTAGTTCACTAACGAATGCAACTGATGTGAATCAACCTGCATGATATATAAAGGAAATAACAGTACACACCACACACTTGTGATCTTATTGGTTCCTTAAAACCCCTTCAGATTTCAACAGCTCCTTTTTAAAACTTAATCTCAAAAAGTGATTAATTTCACCTGTCATGAATGGAGTCAGATTTAAGTGTTCAGTGGCGAAACCACGAAGAGGTGAGCAGCAATGGATTTTTCAAATGTCAGGATATATTGGCAACTCCTCTAAGTCTGTCTTGTAAACAAATGATTAACTTGCAAGGTTAACCTTAACTTTAAATGGTTGACAACGTGAGATAATATGGTGATAGAAAGCCACAGTGCAACTGATGAAATATACAGCAGGTTCAATGTTCAATTTGATACAGCAAACAATAAAAATAACATTTCTGAGAATATAGATTATTTATCTCATGGTGAACAGACATTCACAGCTGCTTTTGCTGCTACTGCTATGTTCTGTCTGTTGGCATATGCTGTAGTATTTTCAAGATCCAAAGTGAAGTTTTTTTCTACTCCCTCTTTTTTGGCATTCTTGTCCTTCACCCTACCCCATCCATTTACTATTCACAACATGATGTAGCAGTAACAGTGGAAGAGGAAGGCAGGAGAGAAAATGGAGCAAGCATGTTTTAGCAATGAAAGAGGGGAATGACAAAGGTGCAGTACAGTATGTAGACTCTTGGGAGCCTTTGGGAACTCACAGTTCTCTGATACAATGTACAGACAATGTACAGACTCCTTAAAAGAGAGCTGGAGCACAGATTTAACAGTGGGTTTTCTTTTCCTTTTAAGTCCAGAAACGGTGTCATGCTTCTGAGCTGCAAAGTTGTTTTCATTTTCCCTCCACTTCTTCCTTTGTCTAATCAAAGGGGACTCTGGGTACTGAGCAAGAAGGGCATGGGCATTTTATAAAAGGAAACCTAAAAATGTGTCAAAAATTGGTGTGAAAATGGAAGAGAAATGTACCCTGAGTCTACACAAATCTAAACTAGAATATGCTTACTTGACAGCTGGTTGATTTTTGCTGTCCTTTTTGTGTAAATTTAATTTCCCAAAATCTGCCTATCTTCCTTGGCATTGCTGCATAATGATAAGCATCCTATTATAAATCCCTACAGGCCTGCATGCTGGAAACGGGGGTGTCAGCTGGTTTGGAAAAACATAACAGTGAATTATCTCCTTTGGAATGTCACTCACTTTGTCCGCTGTGGGTGTGTATATGATGTTTGTTAGTGCTTCAGTGTATGTGTGTGTGAGTGTGTGCACGTGTGTGTAGTAATATGTGGATCACATCCTTGTCATAAACATCCATCACAGGAATATAGCGGGTGGTGAGAGTTTTAGGACCGTCATTCTCCAGATTGGGAAATAGGGAGGACATTCTGAACGTGCACTGGTTTCACATTAGTATAGAAGGTGGAAATCTGCATAGTATGCATGTGGAGTACAGTATATGCAATCCAGCAGAAACATATTCTAATTAACTAATTCTATTAAAAAATAAATAAAACCAAGTCAGAGGTGTATGTGGGGAATATTTCAACCGGAAAAGCTAATGCAGGTTTTTTAAAAAGCAGAACTTGTTGATTGACCTCAGCTGCTCCTTCCACAAATGACCCAGGAAAGCTACAAGGCATTGTGATATAACAAAAGGGAGCACTGAATCTGAATCAGTTGATCAGATATCCAGCTGTGAAGAACAGGTGTTCAGTGAAAGAGAAAAAAAAAATAGTCCATTGAGTGAAGGAGAAACATTTTGTTCTCTTGTTGTTTGATAGAGAGAAAAAAACGATCAATGACAATCTAAGAGGTGACATCAGGACTCCTTTCACTTCTAATAAACTAAACATGATAACACGGATCCAGTCAGTGTTGGCTGGATAGTTTCCCTGCTCGGGGAGTTCGTTTAATAAGATACCTAATTAGTGGAGACAGTGAGGTACTGATATGTCTAAGGCAGAGATAAACAAAAATAATTATCCAAAGGCAATTTTAAAGTTAAAGCCTATAAAGAGATTATCTTGGGACCAGAAAAAAAGCTGTCATTTATTTTAACCTCACTATGGTGGAAAGTGAAGAAAGATAAGGACAAGTGTCTTGAAAGCCAAACACAGTATTTAGAATGTGAGACAACACAACCTCCTAGGGCTAGGCGATATCACCTAAAATCAACATCACGATTAATTGTCACTTTTACATCAGATTAATGGATTAATCAAATGATATTTTATTAAATACACCTGCACAAGATTCTCCATCTTCACAGTGGAGCTGGTGTTAGTTATTTGTATTGAAAAATAAACTGGATTATGACTCAGTCATATTTATTTACCATAACCAGTTAAGAACACTAAAATATTTGTTTGCTCAAATGGGAAATTCAAAGTGAAATATGGCTCCATTTATCATATTGTACAAATGTCAAAATAAGTAACAAAGAGATTTGAATAACATTTTTATGGCTTCTGTGATTTCATTATCTTATTGTATTAGCTGGATCTTATAGAGCGGCATTATTTTAACAACCTGCCCCAGCCTCCAGACAGTAGTCAGGAAGCACAGGGGAGAAAGCGTTCCAGATTCAGGGCTAAGCTGTATCTTACTTTGGGTTAACCTCGCCAATATACTCAGCTGCTGGTGAAAAAAAAAAAAAAAACTAGCGAACTTGGCTTGGCTGTTGAAGAGCTGTAGCATTTATTTTCTGACAGACTGTAGCTCATACTGAACATTCTCTGTTACATTTACAGTTGACTGCTAACCTGACTCTGCTCTGATGTCCAGCATACCTGCCTGTCTGTCTCGAGTGCAGCCTCACCTCGTCTCTTTCTCTCCTGCACACTCGCCTCACACAGACCGCTACTCCACTATTTTCAGACTTGATTTCCGTTAAGCTTTGTTTTGTCCTGGATCGTGTTGAAGTGTGCCCATATGACGAGGAAAACATCTTTTTTGTACCAGCTGGTGGTACTCGTCCCAAGCTGAATTTCTCCAACACTTGAGTCGTTTTGTCTCAACTTCACTGGACACACATGGTTAATTACATTGCTTTGAACTGTAGGTCGCCATTCTGTATGAAGGAATCAATTTATTGAACATATGAATAAAATTAAGATGGTTAGAGGATCATGATGTCAGTTTTGATTAGTTTTCCATTAATTGCCCAAACCTACAACCTACATGCCATAAGAGAATCTCCCCCCCAAAGGTGCAGATTGTATGCTACCATTCCTTTGTAGAATGGACAGCCAAAGCAAATAAAGTCAAGAAATCTGGGGAAAAAGAGGCCCAGATATATTTCCTCCAAAGATGGTGAACCAAACCAGGGCTGAAAGGTGAACATCGGACTTTCAATAGCAAGAGAGAAAACTCCAAAAGGAAATTTAAGTAGGCAATTGCTTGCTAAAACTTTAGCGACATGAGTCTCTTGTGGAGTATTTCTGCCCCCTAGATGTCAACAATCATTTGCAGCTTTGACATGAGCTGAATTGAAAAATGTCATGAATGAAAATGTTTAAACAGTTTTAAGAAGTTCAGGCTTTAAGGTTTTATTTGATCACCATAACCTACCATGACACCCTGTAGCTTCAGCCTCATCTAAACTTGCTAATTACCATTGCTAATTAACATTCTTCTTTTATGACAGCTTTGTTTTTTCCTCATTTTCTTTGTTATTTCTTCAATTACTAATACCTAGATACTAGGAGGAATTTTACAACTTGACAGATGGCACAGGGTGCAAATGGCTGCTCTGGAGTTCATCCCTTTGAGATGGAGAAACAGGGAGATGTTAGAAAGGAGACAACAGCTGCAGCTTTGAGGGGTCTCCACAGCTGGGAAACAACTCCTCTGATACAGGGAATGTTTTCTACACCAGACCCTTCAAATTATATTCGCCATCAGGGACAAGCATCATATGTTGAATTAGTAATGTATGAGAAATGCTAAATACAAAAACAAGCTGAGATTTTTGGTTGTTGCTCTCAAAGGTTCCTTTCTCACACTAAATTGATATTCCAGGCTAAAGAAATATGACAGTGCACTGAACAAAACATATACCTAATAATGAACTTGTATATTATGTAGGATGGTTTGTGTTTCTGCACACAGGTGCCTGTTGTGTGAATAATGACAATGTTGGCATTTGTGCAAACACATTTGTTGCATGTGTGAAGTTTAGTGCAACTTTAGAAGTCCTCAGCATGCAGATACTGATCAAATATAGTATGAGTAAGTTCAAGGGCGTAGATTTGGTTTTAACTTTGGTGGGGACATTTTTTGTCCATGGATGTGTACTTGCTCTCTACCACTCTTTTCTCTTTTATAGGCACATATGCGTGCGCACGCACCCACACACATATAAAGAGCCTGACTCTGCAAAATGTTTACTTTACTGCATATGCATTTGCTGACTTGCCTGAAACCAGACTTGGATCATGATTTTTTCTCAGATTTTTACATTTTATTTTATTGATAGACTACTTAACTATAATTCTGATACCAAAGTTAATATTTAAAAATAGCATATCATAGACTGTCAATAAATGTTACAATAAACCTCTAGGTAACCTCTAGGTAATGTTCTGCTCTGTAAGTAGCTGCTGGAAGGTTTTCAAACCTCACCTGAGATTCTGTCCTTAAAGTTTGTGGATTTAGGCGACACAACTCAAGAGTTTCATGACAGAGTCACAGTGATGCTCAAACCTATCTTTACATCATCTCAAAAACTGTTGGTATTATTTTTCATTTATCATCTGAACTTATGGCTAGATCTTTCACCATGACATCAGAGCTCACCTGAGTGGCTGCAGCTCACCTGTCTGTGTGTCTCTGTGCTGCTGGAGCTTTTCTGACAGGATTTTCATAATAAAATGTTGCCTGACAGACACAAACAAATCAGTTGGACGAGCTGTAGCTAATTTAGCTTATAAAGAATGTTCATGTCTTAAAGGTAGAGTCAGCAATTTTAATCCTATACACTTTCTGTAAAATTCAGTGAATATCCCCTCACAGTCCTGTTTTCATACACAGCCCTGGCTCTGTAAATGGGCATGTAAACACAGTGGCTCGGAGTGAGCCACACAACATTACTCCAGCCAATCAGCAGCAGGGGGCGTTTGTGCTCGTGCACAGGACAGGGGGAAGTCATCAGAACAGCTGTCTTTGTGAGGACATGACAGTCTCCCGTCTCCAGCACCCATTGAATGGTGAACTGGAGAGAGAGAGGCTATGGCCAATTCACATAGAAAGAGTTTTCTGCATAATCTGAGCAGGCATCTGTTTAAATCACACAAATATCCCACTGTATATCTGTTTTCAACTTATTAATTGTATCAATGAATTGGCAAATACAATTACTGTCAATTTCTTCCAGTGGAGCCGTCATGCAATCTATTTTGGTTCAGTAAATTTCTGCTGTCAGTCAGCCTGGTGAATGCAGTTCACCCTGCCGCTGTCCTCTCAGCTCTCCAGGAGCTACAGCTGACAGACGGCTGCTTCCGTGGACAGAGACGTTGAACGCAGGTTGAATGAGAAGTGGGGAGGCTGCAGAGAGGTGGACAGTGTGGATGGACTGTTGGCAAGCCTAACAGTTCAAATATGTGATTTTTAATGCATAAACAACATGTAAACAACACAAACAACACAGTGACTCTACAGCTGACATATCACTCTGGATTTCAACATATTTGTCTTTTGGTCGTTGCCTTGCCAATGTGTGTCCATGAATTTGGGGGGCAGAGCTTCTGAAGGAGCACAAAGGTAGGGTTGTATTTGTTTTTGTGTTTAGTTCAAATATCAACAGTCTTTCTCTTGAATGACTGACTCTACCTTTAATGACACATATGCAATATAACTCTGCTCTATATCCACTCATGGAAAAGGGGACAGATGGCATTAAATATTAAATATTTCTCCCACTAATTTTAAAGATTAATGTTTGGACTGATTACAGAACATTCTTATTAACTAAGCTCAACTGTTGTAAAAGGACCAGATGTCTTAATTTGCTTTTGGGAGGAATTTTCACCAACAGTAATAAAGTTGTTTAATTAAACAGCATGTCTGAGCAACAATCACAAATAAATAAAATATAATATCGAATGATCTTAGTTTTGTTCAGTGAAGTCATTTTCAATTCTGTAATGTTTAGAATGTTTAAACTATAGATACTAACCACTTCAGATTCTCCACCTCACTGACTCCACGACTGCTGCTGCTGCTGCTAGTCAACAATGCGTACAGCTTGAAGTTGAAGGTTGCCAGTTCATCAGGTCGAGTCGAGTATCCCCCATATCCTGCTCTATCACTCTTTATCATAATAGCACACTTTTTTTGCAGAAAAGAGACAAAACTGGCAACACTGCAGAGATCTTACTGTTAACATTACATGGAGTTACACCCATCAATATTCAATATGCACCCAAAAAGGTGAAGAGGAATGCAGATGGTCTGATCAGATCTAGTTATGTATATAGTATCCACATTTGAAGGGCGGAAAGTTGTTTTGAAATGAAGCAGGAAAGTGGTAATATTTTTCTGAAATCTAACTGATGAATGTTTAATGCCATCTGATTATAGCTCTTGATATTGAGGTCTGTTTATTCAACATATTGAAATATGCAAAAATATTTGGGTCTCAAAAGCAGCACTATTAATGGAGTAAAGTTATTACATGAGCAGGGAGTTATCAGAAAATGTACATCATTATATCTCAGATTATATATTAAACATTAGATTCCACTAATTTAGGTATAAATAATACTATAGATAATATGGATAATAAAGTTAAAATTTAAATGGATCACATAACCACTCACAAAACGGTAATGAAAAATGTGTTGCTTGCTCTTACCTGTAGCAGCATGCTCTAACATCATTATCTTTCTATTATTCATTCATTCTATCTAACATTACACAGCTGAGTGGAGGAGGAGTGATTCACAATGGAGTAAAGGCTGGAAACTGAATTTTTCAAAGGCAGGAATGTCTGTGGATAGTAAAGCAATTGCTGAGTCACTAGTATTGATCAACAAACCTATCAAAACCCTGCAGATATAATATAGCTTATTATCATAATAGCTCATTTTGAGCTGCGGGAGAGAAAAATGTTTGTGTGTATTGACCTAAAAAAAAGAAAAAAGAAAACAAAAAAAATTAGAGAGACGCGGCGCATGGACCTGTGCAGTGAACCCACTGAACAACACATTTTTATCAGTCAGGTGGAGCTTAGAGTCAGGTAGCAAACCATTCTTTACTGGATATCTGTAACCCTGTGTCTGTGCCCATGAGATTTTGATATTTGTTCCATCAGACCAAGTGGAAAACTTGATCTTATGGTGGCACTCGAGATAAGGCCAGAAGGTCATTACAATACATGATTCATTCTCCGGGGACCAGAAAATCTACAGTGACTTACATGTGAATCGAGCTGTTAGTTTTCATGACACATACATTGCCATGAATCAAAAGGTTGCTCAAGAGATCACTTTTCGTGATGGAGTGCTTGACAAAAGGTCAAGAAGCCACCATAATATTTTGGAATCATCCTCTGGGAAACATGAATTGTCAAGGAATCTGGATGTGTTGGACTGTAATATTTTGTCCACTCTATTAACATACATGAGGGGGGCAAAATGAGAATACTTTTCAATATAATGCACCCCAGTACAACACCACCACCCACTACAACCTCAATAACAAACATAAAGTAGAATTATAACCTTTCTGATAATGTCAACAAAAACTGAAAATGTATAAGCTTCATAAAAGTAGAATTTATGGCAGAGCTGTTGTATTGTATTGCATTAGATTGCACAGGTGTCCCTAATGAAATGGTCGATGAGTGTATATTGTTGCTGTAATGCAGTGATTAAATTTATGTAATGAGTAAACTACATGTGTCCTGATACATTAGTGTAAGGATATATGAGCTAATGGGCTGAAGTCTATTTCTACCACACATTACAGCAATCTCACTTGAAAAAAAACCCAACACATTTCCTACAGGAACACTTTCTCTGCCTGCCAGTTTTCACAGTGTGGCATAACATCCATTTCAGCTCCAGTGTCATAGCTCAACACCTCCCAGAGTCACGGGTCAGTGTCACTCCAAGTCCGTACCAACCTGTTGTCGCATAACTATCACAATGTCATAAGGGAGGGATATCCATTGCTCATTTTGATCTCAGTGCATTAGGATAGGTTGGTCTATTTAGAGAGTGTGGGGCTGGTTGTAGCCTATAGAGCACCCAATTCTCCCACGCTTGCTGTTTAACTGACGCTGGAGCAGATTGTTTATGACAGCTTCCCGGCTGCAAACACCAGACTGTGTGCTGCAGGACAGCTTCTATTACTGCACCACACATCAGCCAGAGCAAGGACACACACACACACATACATACACACATGGGAACATATAAGCAGGCTCACAAATAAAAAATAATTACAGAAAATTCTGAGATCAAAGCAAATGTTTGCACACATTTTCACCCACACAAGTTCACATGTACATATATTGTAGGATTGAATACAAATACCTTATCACTTCCACACATTCTCACTGATGTATTCATCAGAGACATCCATCTGTTTACATCAAGCATTACTGCCTGTTCTGCCCCAGAGAGGTATAGATTGGACAATTTTAAAATTCTGCTCTTTGATTGTTGTCAAAAACAGGTTTTGTAGCAAAGATAATAAACTTTATTTAAATAGCACCTTTCAAAAAACAGCTACAAAGTGCTTTACAATAAAAACAGAACACATTTAAAACACAAAGAGAGTAAAATGAACTAAAATGCCATAAAATATAAATTAATTCACCACAAAGCAATTTTAAAAAAGTGGGTTTTTAAAAGTGATTTAAAAGCCAAGACAGAGTTTGCAGCCCTGATCTCCTCAGGCAGGTCATTCTAAAGTCTAGGAACCCTGACCGTGAAGGCTCTATCACCTTTGTGTATCAAGGAACAACGCATCTGGGGATCTCAAGGACATAGGGCAATAAGAGATCTGATAAATAACTTGGGGAAAGGCCTCCCTGGACTTTGTAAGTAATCAATAATATCTTGAAATTAGTTCTAAAAGCAACAAGTAGACAGTGTGGAGAAGCCAGGATTGGTGAAATGTGATCATGTTTCCTAGTCCAAGTTGTCCAAGTAGTCCTGGCAGCAGAGTTTTGAATGAGCTGGAGGTGGGAGAGGGATTTTTTTACTGATGCCAGAGAGCAAAGAATTACAGTAGTCCAATTAACTGATTATGAAAGTGTGGATGACAGTTTCCAGATTTTTGGTAGAAAGAAATGGTCTAATCCTTGAAATGTTTCTTAAATGATGAAAGCAGGATTAAACCATTGATTTAACATGTTTGTCTAAGATGAGGGTTAGATCAAAAATGACACCAAGATTTCTGCAATACTGAGTTATTGAATGGGACAATAAACACAAACTGTTTGATATTTGGATATTTGCACTATCTTGACCTATTATCAATATCTCTGTCTTATCAGCATTTAGCTGCAAGAAATTTCGTGACATCCACTTGTGAATGTCATGAAGGCAGTTTAGTGGGTTAACGATGTTTTGATAGTTGTTTGCAGGGTCACAACTTAGACAGATCTGAGTATCGTCAGCATGAAAATGGAAATTTATATTATGTCTACATATAAGGTAGACAAGCTAGCAGTTGATCTGCTACAACCTTTTCTAAAACCTTAGCTAAAAATGGGAGTTTAGAAATAGGCCTAAAATGGTTAACAACAGAAGAATCGAGAGACGGCTTTTTAAGATTTACCAAGAGCAGTTTTAAAAAATTCAGGAATGGAACCTGCTGAGGGAGAGTAAAATTAAAAATTAGCAAAATAGGGGGGATTACTGTGTTAAAAATGTCCTTTAGAAATTTTACAGTAAGAATATCTAAAGGACAGGTTGAGGGTTTCATTTTCTCTACCACATCAGTCAGTGTAGATGGAGAAATTGGATTAAATGAGCAGAAGGGAAACTGCTCAGGGCTTTTCAACAGTAATTGGAGAATCTGAGGGAGAAATTCAATTTCTAATAATCAAGATCTTCTGAGTAAAGTGGGAAAGAAATTTGTTGCATTTCTCAGGGGTGGCATCTAATATCTGGCCCAGGGGAGGATAAATGACATGGCTCATGATACTGAACAACATTCTTGCGTTGGCCTGATTGTTTTTGATTAGAGTAGCAAAATATGAAGATCTAGAATTTTTAACCTCTGCGTTAAAAATCTTAAATAGAGACCTGAGAAGTTCCAGGTGAACTGTGAGTTTTTCCACAAATACTCCACCTTGCAACATTTTCACCTCAGCATCTGAACATTTTAATTTATCCAGGGCGCAGAGGCAGCTAGATTTTTTGGTCTTGAAGGGAGCGATTTCATCTAAGGTGGAACACGTTTTATTAAAATATTCAACAGCTCACTTACAGAAACAGGCAAGCCAGAGAAACTAGTGGGGATGTTGAAGGCAGCACTGAATTTAGCAGCAGAGGAAGTTAAAAGTTCTAGATCTAGTTTTGGGGACTGGGGTACAGGTAACACAAGGCAACACCTTGTTAAACATAAGGCATTGGTGGTCAGAATTACAGGCATCTACACATTCAACATTAGAAATCATTATACCATAGCATAAGACTAGATCAAGAGTGTGACCTTTTGAGAGAGTAGGTCAGAGCATGTCATAAGTTAAAAGACTCTATAAGGTTTAAGAATTCCAGGCCCAGGGGGTCATCAGGGCAGCAGACATGGATATTAATGTCTCCAAGGTTCAGAAACTTATCAAATCTAGGTAGAGTTAAGGGCAGCAATTCAGCAAATTCACTGATAAAACTGTGACACTAACTGTCATATCTAGGTGGTCTACATATTATCAAGCACAGACAAGGAGAATATCCTTTAATGAGGAACGGAAGGGCTTCAAAAGTGCTAAACAGCCCCAGATCATTGCTGGAGTGTTTGTAGTTATGTTCATATAAAAGGTCAACCCCACCACCAATGCCTGGGTGGTTTAAACTGAAACTGATGGCAAAACACGCATCTAAAGCCACTGATTAAAACCTTCACAAGCTTTTCTCAGAGTTGGAATGGGCCCAGACATTACACATTGCTTACCCAGACTGTCAACAGTTATGGCAAGAAGTTCAATATCATGTTGGAGTTTGATTGATTGTTTATACCTGACGTCATTTGTACCCACATGGACAAGACTGTATGAGCCAATGGATGGAGCTCAATGACTGAAGGTATGTACTGGGCTATATCCAAGATTTTTGCACCAGAGAAACAGTATGTTAAGCCCCCTAGGGAGTTCCACAAAGCTAACAGTTGAGTCTCCCACCATCAGAGACTCCAGATCTGAGACGTTTCCTCCATAAATGGCAAGGTTTGAGGGAGGGGTTGCTAAAGTTGATAAAAGGAGCAGGATTTTTACCCCCTGCCGCAACAGTGTCAGCAATTGTAAAAATGTAATTTCTTGAAGCAGTTAAGTTGTTTGTTTTCATCTATTTTTTTTTTAAATAATAAGCAAGGCTTGACAAAATAACTATTTAAAATTCAGTTTATGGAGTTCAAAAATGTCAAATATATTTTAAAGTTCATCAATAAACTGTGGGCTACCACAAACAAACAACAAAAGTAACACATTTAAATAATTTAATTATTGTAGAAGAAATAAACAAATTTTGGAGTGCTTGCGGAGTGTACGCTCTCTCTCTCTCTCTCACACACACACATAGTGCTTTTGTTAACGCTCTTCATCTGTTCTCCCATGGATCATTCATGTTTTGCAGTAGTGCTAAATTATCTGTGTGCATAAAAATTACTGCTGATAAGTAGGGTTGGGAGATATGGCAATATATACATTGAGACGAAATAAATCGTCTCGATCCATTCTCACCTGTTATTGCAGCGGCAATAGACAGCAAACTTGAACACCAATATGTAAGTCAAAGCTGCCGCAGCAGCTACACAGTTAAGAACACTGAAGTCATGCATGAAAAATGCAAGGAGATGATGAGGGAATGTATCTGGAAAATTTCCAGATAAGCTCTTGGTAAATGCAGCAATAGACTAAGAGGCATACCCTTGCATGCTTACCCTTTCAACAAGAAAGATACAGCACACAAACACGCACACACACACACAGTACTCACAATCAGTACACACGCTGTAGACTTTCATGGTGCACTGTCTACACACTTCATGTAGGCACTTTATGCACATTTTTGGGTTGTTTTTTTTTTGTGCACTTGCGTTTTGCACCACAGTTCTTCCTCTATCAAATCTAGTTAGCTCTACGTTAGCTTGTGATATGGTGGCCTGCTGCTGCTGGACATGGCACAAATGTTGAGCGTGGCATTATACAGCGGTTTCTATGAGGGGTAAAAATGACCCCTCAGCAGTTTGAGGTATAAATGATCACAATTTTTTTCTCTTTATCCTACACCCCCCATAATTCACTAGATGATTAATAAACCCATTTTAGATAAAGTCATGAACTGAGAGATGTAAGGGTTTTATTTTAAAAGAGTTGCATGTATTTGAAGTGCCAGGGGGGTAAAAATGACCCCTTGGCGGTTCTAGTGTTGAAAGAACCACTAGGAAAGCTGCCACTATGTATTCCTTCTAACTTAAAAGACATTCTGGTGCATAAAAAGCAGCTCATTTGCATTTTTTCCATTTTTTTCTCTTCACTGTCTTTGGAAATCAAAGAAACTGCTAATAATCTTACAGTTTTAATGTAAGGATGTATTTTTGTAATGATGCCTAA
This sequence comes from Thunnus maccoyii, assembly GCF_910596095.1. Taxonomy (NCBI): domain Eukaryota; kingdom Metazoa; phylum Chordata; class Actinopteri; order Scombriformes; family Scombridae; genus Thunnus; species Thunnus maccoyii. Next base: position 16,079,170 of record NC_056553.1, read on the forward strand.
CAGGTCACACTGCACAGGTTTTAGTTATAACAATCAACAAGTGTCCATGTTGGTTTCAGGACCCTATAAATGGTCACTCATCATGCAGCCAGGGTGACATGAGATTTTTAAGACTCGTATCTTTATAATTGAATGATATGCCCCCAATGAAAAAAGGTTTGCTAAAAAGAAAATAAAGCATTACATAATTTGCACAAAGGATCCACCTTACATTATGTATGTACATCAGTGACTCCATCTGCCAACCTTTCAATCACTTTCTCTGGACACTTCTAATCTTAAGGGTGCCCTATCTTCTCTCTGTCAACATACTACTTCAGGCCACCATCATTCCTTGTCTCCTTATCTGAAAGTATTGCACATCAGGGGAGCTGAAATATGACAGGTCTCAGGTTGAGAAAAAAATCCCTTTCAGACAGGAGAAAGGTGGAGAAAAAGTAGAAATGAATAGTAGAAAGCAAAGGAAGTCAGATGTACACCCCTGCACTTAGCTTCAGCTTAAGTTCCAGTTTTCTTTGTTTCCCTCTGTTTCTTTTTGTTTCAGTTTCATTTCCCTCTCTGTTTCTGTACCTCTCCCCTGTTCCCTCGATCTCTCTGGCTTTGTACTTCTTGCTGCATTTCTCTTGTTGTGTCAGTGTGACAGAAGATGCAAGGCTGTTCCCGTCGGCAGTGTGGATAAAACAGTTGACTCTGCGCTTGCGGGCACAGTGAGAGTACTGGGTGAAAACAAGACCATTTCCTTTGCATGTGTGTGTGCGAGTGTGAGGTGTGTATTTTGTACATCTTTGAGCGTGTGTACGAGTGCTGTGCACAGTATGCAGAGTGTAAAATCTAAAGGTCTCCCTATACAACATTCCTCCCTGTGACATCCCGCAACGAGACTATAGTGTCAGTGTCTGTGCCTGCTGTTGGATGAGACACTGTTTGGAGGTATTTTGTTTATGTGCTGTTTTCTTTTCCAGGTTTGTGTGCATTTATGTTGTGTTGTCTGTGTTAACGGAAGCAGGAGTTGAGCAAACAAGTTGGTCTGCCATGTGTACAGAGAAGTCTCCGAACGGTTTCAGGCTGGAGCTGGGACGACCTATAGTAGGAGTTATAAAACTACGCTAACCTAACTGCCGTTGATTCCCAACACAAGATGTATTGCCCAAGAGTTCTTTCAGTTTTTATTTTGTGCAGTATCAAAATCTGATATTTCCAAGTTCCAAGTTATAAGTTCCAAACACAGTGGTGCCACAGAATACATGCCAATATCTAACTGTGGCAATGCACACATCAGTGAATATGGATGTGCTGCCTTATGATCGTTAACCCCACTGTCCTATTTTCCAGTGACCATTCCCCAGAAATGTAACATTTTTCAGTCTTGCTCTACATGTTGAGTTAGAAAAATGTCTGGACCTTTACAAACCACAGTGCTGGAGTTATTAAAGGGGATGTATCATGCACATTTCAAGGTCTATATTTATATTCTGGGGCTCTACTGGAATATCTTTGCATGATTTACAGTTCAAAAAATCTCTTTTTTTATACTGGCCCTTAATGCAGCCTCTTAGTTCAGCCTCTGTCTGAAGCAGGCTGTTTTAGTTCCTGTCGCTTGAAGGCCCACCTCCCGATGAGCCCACTCCGTTATGATTGGTTAGATTCCACTGCATCACAGCAGACTTCCAGCAGTTCTGGGGACTATGTAACAAACAGTCGTATTTCAATTCTTTTTCTCGTTCTTTCCTCAAAATAGAAATTTGTCAAATATATCTGTACATGTTTGAGCCAGAATCCAATGCGAAATATGTGAGTGGACAACGTGAACAACCCATGGAAAAACCTTAGCAACAAAGGCTACAGGACAGTATAAAAATAACAGGAAATGACCTTGTCCCCTTTAAGATAATATTCATAAAAAGACGTGGGCTGGAAATGGGGAAAATGGCTCTTCAGGTGATTAAAGTATCAAGTAAAATAATATATAAAGTCCAGCTAAATCCAGCACTCGGGATATACTTTATGTACTGTATATGCTATGCTTAGCAAGCTGTGTGGTCTTAATGAGGTTTGTGTGGGAGCTTTGCTTCCCAGTGAGAGTCTAAGGTCAGGGATAATGTTCACCCTCTGGATGTTGTGAAGCCCTTGTAAAGACTATAACAGTGATTAATGGCCTATAAAAATAGACCCAACTTGTAATTTAATGATGCAGTTTAACTTTTTTCGTTCATTTTTTCTTTGTTATTCTTTTTTAATGAGTGTTTTTTCTTTTATTGGTGCAAAGTGACATCACATAGAGACAGAACATAGAGACAGTAAAGACATAAAAGACACGGACAGAAGAAAAAGGTTTACAAACAACAGATACCATAATGTGTACATTTAGATTTTTATTGTGTATATGTCATTCAGTTTTAATGTATTTGTTCAGATGGCTGTTTAATGCTGACTGTTTTTTGGGGCTGTTTTTTCCTGACTTATCTATGCCTTTATAACTGTATTGTCATAGTTCTGCACATTTCAACTAACATGCTGTCTTTGTGTTACTCAACATTTATAGACATTAAAAAGCTCAAGGTTGTTTGACTCACTCCTAAACTGCAGTCACTGACTGATATTTGCTGTACTGACAGTTTAGAATTTGAGTTTACTTCCACATTAGAATGTATGCTTCATCAGAGAAAATTACTCTCTCTAAAGTGTGGATATTTGTTCCATAAATTAGAATTTACTTACGGAGGAACATTAGAATTCTAGTTGTTTGCAGTCAAATTAAATTCTTAGCACTGAATTCTTACGGCAAATAAATGGAAGAGGGAACCAGAAGGACACTTTCTGTTTGAAAACCTCTGTAGTAATTGAGTAAAGTGTGCAGAATTTTGTTTACTGAATGAGTTGCATTTTAGTGTTAGAGGACACTGAGAAAATGTTACCTCAGATTTGTTTCCGGGAATGGATATCTGTGGTAATATCAAGGTTTTTTTTCCCCCAGTCATGGATGGGAAGGGATAGACTGTCTGATCTTAACAAAAGCTTGTAGATTTTAAAAAAAACCCCATTTATGATAGATTAATTGTTTGAGTTGATCAATCAGTGGAGGTGGTTGAAGAGTACTGTTTGATGGGCTGATTTTACCTTTTAGACAGTATTTCAGTAAAAACATTCCAAGTGTGTAATATTTTTTTTTTCCCACGAACTGAATGTTAATGGTTTATTTTTCATATGAAAGTCTGGATTGGGCCACATATAAGAAGAATGTTTTCTTCAACCATAGTTGCTTATATTATTTAACAACAACATAATGCAATGGAAATAGAGAAATGGGCAACATTTTAGGAATATTTTCAGTTTTATATCTTGAAGGGTATGGATAGGCTTTCCAACATATCAGTGCTCCACAGACACACAAACAAACATACAGACAAATATATTAAACACACAGATACTCTAATGTGATAACCTCACATGTGAAATCCTTTTGCAATGGTTGGTCACACTGGCTGATAAGAGAAATGCCTTCCTATGCCTCAGTGACATATTATGCCATTCAATCCATGTCAGGTTTTGATTTAATTGGTTTTTCAAACAAGCTGCTAGTCTACAATGCTTTTATTGAGACAGCTGTAGATTCTGATTCCCAAGTACATCTTACTGGCCTGAGTCACAGGATGTTAGATCAGGATGTTTTGAGAATGGAAAAGACATAGAGGATTGACGCAGACTAGAACTCATGGGTTGTTAGCTTAAGAGGAATGTTGTGTTTTGTTTTGTTCTAAAACTTTTATGATTGAATTGAATGGACTTTGGTTTTTACCTTGGTTGCAGAACTTTATGTTTTCTGGTAAAATGTCTCAAATATAGATAAAGAAAGTTGGCCAAGGACACCCAGCCGCAATCTGACTTGAAGATGCTATACTGTACATGCTGCAAGCGTGGATATGAATCAATGATGAATGCATATTTTACAATGTACTGTATGGCAGAACCCCTTTTATCTCTTGCATCTATTTTAAAGGCTGATTAGGGCACAAGGCTGTGTGCATCAGGGCCATAAAACAGACTGTGATGTTCAAAAGTTAGTAGGAAGGATTTTTTTGTTTGTTTGTTTTTTGTGTGAACTGTGTATCAGCCAAACACACAATAAGTTCACTGTGAAAGAACAAAGGCAAAAACAACAGCTTGTGATCAATTGCTGACATTCTGTACTTTTACCTCATAGTCTATTTGATCAGAAATACAAATTAGTGAGTGCAAGCTAACAAAAAAACTATTTTATGTCTGCTTTTCAACACATATGCAAATGACTACAGAGATTTGACAGTTATTTGGCAGACATTAGGGCTTGTTTTTGCAATTATATTTGCTCATTATTGCTTAATTTGATGTTGCACAGTAGAGAACATGAATAAGAACAGATTGGAAAACACGAGTTGCGAGTCGAGTTACATGTAAACAAAACACATGAGCACCTTGCTGCAACATGAAACACCAAACTATTGGACTTTCAGAAAATAGATGGTACCTGAGAATGAATTCACTTTTTGAGATGCTATACTCACATACAGTACATTAACAGTTTGTGCTAATTTAAGTTATTGTAGTGTAAAACAGATAGTGGGTGGCCTTTGTCTTCTGAATTTAGAAATGTAATTACATTGTACTATAAATAAAGGAATATTTGTCCTGGGATTAACATACATTAGACAAATAATATAAAAAGAAACTTGCATCTGATGTTAAATATGCATTATATTGTGGACCTTATTCTATATATATATATCTTATATATATATTCTATATTATGTGTATCTGAGAAGTGTGAGATTGTGGCTGCAGCAGTATTGTTCAGTGAAGTTAGTAAATGGTGGTATAATGGTCACTGTATCACTGTGAGGTTGAATTAAATAAATGACATATGTGCAGATTAGTCTCAGTAAACTGAAGTGTCATGTATTGAATTCTACTGGTAAAGGCTCATGACTTATTTTATGAATAGCACATTTGTTAATTAAAGTCAGACTGATACTGGTGTGTTTTCTTGTATAGCCATGTACAAGATTGCTGCAGGGAAAATACTTTGAGGGCACAGATTAATAGAACAAACGCAGAGCTGTACAGTCAAATCATTTTATTTGGGTTCATTTTAAAATAATGTTAGGGTGCTGTACAGAGAATTACTATAGATCTAGATAACTGAAATTAAAGTGAGTACAGAAATGCATGTACATGGGCGCCTGGTTATGTTTTAAAATGGGGGAGCAGACTTGGAAAGATATGTAAATGGCGGGTTTGTAATTGTAATTTAAAACAAATTTCCTGCATTTCTACACCACCTAACCTCTTGGATTAAGTCAAGAAATAGACACCTGCACTAGTCTGGATTAACTGGATTGAGGGTGCTATGAAAACCAAGAGTACATCAAGAACAGTATAATTGGGTAGATCAGGACAGGAAATGATTATTAGAAGAATGAAAGGGAAATTATGCAGCATACTAACCTAAAAAACCTATCACTGTATTGGGAATTGCAAGAAAGAGGCTGTTTACACTTGGTTTTTAAAGTGTGTTACACTTAAAAGAGCCGATTCTGATTGGGTTCCTTTGCGAATGTCCCATCTCCACAGTTGAATCCTGTCCAATCAGCAAGCTAACCTTAGGTGGGCGTGCTGCCAAAGTTAGCTAACGTTGACTCGCAAATCAGTCTGTCATTTCAGCGACAGTACAATCTTACTTTTAGCTAATTTAAAGTTTGGCTGGAGTCAGTGGGCAAAGCAGGTTCATTGAACATACGCTAGCTTATCTTTTCCTATGTTCTATTTTTAGTCAAGGATCGCAATTAAGCTAAATGGCATGTTTCACCTTTGTATTCCTGTGTGGATTGACAGATTGTGTGACTGACAGCCAAAGCATGCTGTGTCAGTCGATCAGCGACGGATTCAACAGAACCAACTCAAATGGTGGTCCAAAAATGTGTGATTTTTTTTACTTGTTTTTGTCAGTTGCTGAAAATAGTAAAATGATCATTGCTATAGGCTACTTTAAATATAATCACCTGATTGCAGGGACTGTATGATGATAAATTTATTTTTAAAAAGACAAAAAGTGAGGTAGCAAAACCATAACTTTGCTGCCCCTAACTGAATAATGGGGATGCATTTGTTCCACTAACTCCATTGCTCAGGCGTCTATGTGCACATATAAAATACAAAGGGCACAGACAGAAAAAGAAAAAAGAAAAGAGAACAAGAACTCTCATAGTGTCCCAATAACCTTTATGCAGATTGAAAAACCTAAGTAAAAAGATCAGAAAACTTTCAAAATGGAAGAGGAAGATATAACAGAGACAGGTAAACTATTCCACAGAGCCAGCTACAATAGAAAAGGCACAATCATGCTTGGATTTTATCTGAGACTGTGGAAAGGACAAAATTAATTGGACAGAAGATCAAAGGGGTCTGGAGGTGGAATAGGGGCAAAGTAAAATGGAACCCTGTGATGCTTCATAAAGGAAGGGCATAGAGGAAGAGGAAAAGTTCCCACTTCTTATTTTGTTCTGTCTTTTAGGGAGGCGAACCACTGCATACAGTAGCATGACCATGAATGCCAATCACACACTTGATGAAATAAGATTCAAAGTGATCAGTAGTGGAGTAGGCAGAGACTTACATATAAAGACCATATTCACCAATTGTGTCACTTATACTGTGTGAAGCCACACACAGTGTTGCCAATGATCCAAGATGTCCAGTGTTTATACAGTAATGCTGATTAAACAGCAAACGTTCTTTTCTCTGAGCTTCAATTTGAAAATGTGGTGAAAGCGCAAACTCTCACGTAAGCTTTGAACGAACTGTCACTGCATTGCTGACTAATAAGGCTTTTTGTTTGGGGCTTGGAGCGAATGGTTTTAGTGCTTTTTAAACTGGGTGCTTTGTATGTTGTACTTGCATGACTGATCTGAAATTTGGACATTTGTATGCAGAATGAGCAGTTTCAGAGTTGTCGGTAGCTGCAGGCAATCCAGAGCACCGGTGAATATTTGGGTTTAGTCAGGTTTAATCTGTCCCTCACATAATCAAACACGAGTTACTAAACAAAACACGCTTCAACAAAACAACCTCACCACTATCCATCTGCGGCCGTTCTGTATTTCTACTAGTGGAAGTTGGCAACCCTACACACATATTTAGCAAGAAAAAAGCCGTCAGAAGTTGTTGTGTGCGGCCAAGATGGGGAGAGGCTGCATAGAAAGCTACCAGAGCAGGGGGAAAACAGAGCTGCTGCCTGCTGCAGGGACAGCTAGCGGCAGCATACATGGCCCTGGTAGAACCTAGGAGTCAACGGGGAGTGTCATCTCTTGCTGCATTCACTTGCACTCAGACATCAGAGTTTTTGCTCTTATAAATTTTTTGACCAGCCACAACTTTTCATATATATATTTTCAAATCAGATTGTCCAAAACTAGGGTGGCAGCTGGGGTGGCACACAGCCCATGCCACCCTCATTAGATCTGACCCCGCTACCAGGGCCATGACACAGGCATTCCTACATGGACAACATAATTAATATCAGTTACTGGTAACACCTGTGTTTAATGAGTAAAATTGTCTGCCATGAGAAAAGTTTATTGATAAATACTGCATAATGCACCAGTTTTACAAGACTCCGTTCACAGAATATTAAAATGTAATTACAAAAAAGTAGAAAATAAGTAGGATAATCACAGGCCACTGTTAAGTAGTGTTTTGTGATTATCACAGCAAAAATTTCAGCAGCTTTTCTGAAAGGATTTGATACAACATTCATGATAATGCAATTTTTGTAATAATATTTGTGAGGATGTGGGGAAAAAATGGTGTGTCTTGACTGACTGCAGATAATGTAGGGATATGAATATGTGTAAAATTCAGAAAAACAAACACCTAAATGTAGTGGCTTATTTTAAACATTAAAACCAGAGCTTCAAAAACAGCCTTGTTTTCTCTGCTGTTTGAATAACATCTTAGTCTCATTTTATTATATATTTGTTGGATTTGAGGTTTGTCAGTATACCTTACATTCACAGGGTCATAAAGATTACAGATTGGGCCTTTAAAGTAGCTCCTATCATGATGTAACCTTCAAGTGTAGTTTCACAAAGGAAGTGGAAAGAATGTACATGAATCTCTAAAAGCTGCATAACAGCAGTTAAAGTGCAACAGATGTGTTGACATGTTTGTCTCAGTCAATTACACCATTAAGCTCTTTTACAGCTCCAATTAATTTTATTTCCACAACACAGCATTTACTGTATGGACATATCAGCCCTTCCTGATGTTGTCAGGGTTACTGACGGGACACATGTATGTGCACCACTGTAAAGTCTTACTAACATAAACTAAACATAAACTAACAATGATAACACTGATGGTTGCCAGGTGAGACATTATATTAATAGGCCATTTTTACCACGTCTTAATGTTAAATTATTGTAAATAGCAATAGTAATATCCACCGAGAGAGCACTGGCATAAATCTAACAAAGACACAGCCGGCTATGTTTTTATTCTTTTACTGTATTTGTCAAAAGATTGAGTTACTATTGCTGTTTTGTTTAGTAATATTTATCCAGGAGGGGATTTCCATTTTTTTTCAGAATTCGTAAATCACATTTTTATTGCATATAGACTAAATTATACGATTCTTACAGAATTATAAGATTATGTAAATAGTGCCCATTCAGAATGACTATTAGATATGTTCATCCTTTATTAACCAATAACTGTATAAAAGTGAGTGTCATCCCCAACACTGGGGTCAACTATTGCCTCCAAATGTAGATTTGTAGAAACAAAATGGAATTGTAGGAAATCACTGATATTTGTGTCCATTCTTGGCTCAGGAATCAATAATCTCTTCCTCTAAATCACTCCCATAAAACAAGGCATTATTGGGAATCATTAACATACTTCAAACGTGCCCTCGACCAATGAGGTTCCTTGATCAAAACTACCCGCTATACAATTTCTCCTCATGACTGCCTCTCTATCGCTTAGCTCAGCAATTAACGCACATAACTGTTCAGTGAAACCTAACCCTCAGGCGAAGGTCTGCAGAAACACACACACCGCTCTTTATTTTTATTTATATTACATGCTGACTCCGCATCCTCTGCCTCCCTTTCCATCTGCCACTCTTTATTGACAGCAAAGGCTCATCTCTCTCTCCTGATTGCCATTGTCTTTTTATCTCTCCCCACCATCAGAAAAAGGTGAATCACGTTGTAATTCAGATATTGACGTTGTGATTTTTAATAGAAGAAGTTGAACGGGGACAGTCATTGTGTAAACACAGTGTCGGTTGTAGTACATTCACTTGTGTTTATTTTGTTACAGTGTCTCCCACTCTTCCCCCACCGCCATAACTGGTTTAGTACAATCCTTTTCACTAAAGCCAAACCCTCTGGCATGTTCTGGAGCAACTTCGAAAAGAAACACACTTAGCTTTTCTCGCCCACCCCCCCCTTTTTCATGCTGAGCCTAAATTCTCTGTGTAGTACTCCACCTGCCTGTTAGCTTCTATATCTGAAATTGCTCAGTTTTCTCTCTGCCTCTATTCTAACAGTGTCACAATATAAGTCTCTTCTCTCCACTTGAGTTTTCTGATATCTTTGCTCCCCTGTTGTTTCTGTCACAAGTATCACCACTAACATAGGTATAATCTTTCTATGGAAACATTGCTTTTAAGTCATGGCAGGCACTGGTGTGGTCACGTCTGAAATATTGTTGTTTTTGTACAGTATACAGCTACCATTTCATATAATCTGTGTGTAGATACAATGTTCTCACCTTTACAGTATCATAAAAATATTTGAAAAATATCTGAATTAGCCAAATGACAGCAGTGACAACAAAACTTGATACTGATGAATACCCAAATGAAAATCAAGAGTGATTTATTGTTTTACTGGTCAAAGTTGTTCAAGAACATTTAAATTCACTTTCATTCCAAGTTACATATCTGCTCCTGCCACTAAGTATTATTCAATCAATTTGCATTTTTGTTCTGTTAACTGGTTCTGTCCTCTGGCACACACTCAAACACTTAAAATTTAATTTCTAATTATAATAAAGCACAAGCTTAAGTTTGCTCACGTACATTGAAATAGATCTTTTTCAGCACTCATATCTCCCCCAAAATATGCACCTCTTGCTTTAGATAATGTATTGTTTGGTCGAGCTGTGCATTATGTTAATATCACAAAAGTGCCCTGAGGAAGATATGCTTTTTATTCTACTGATGTGCAAGGAGAGCAAAGGCTAAAGTCCTTATGTCAGTTGTTATGTTTATTATGTGAGTGTATGTATATCCATGACTTCCTGCTCATGCATGCAAGCAAACATGCACAAGATGAAGACAAATATGGCTGTAGACAATCACCTGACACTATAGAACAGAAAGCTAACATGTTCTGCACTGAGTCTGGACAGCTTGTAATTGATTTTGTCTGTCATTACAAGACATCAAACGAGAGGGAGTCTGAAGTCAAAACTAAATTTACTGGAGTACAGAATTGACCACAAGCATCTGTCTACCTCATCATCTGTCTACCCCCCCCCCCCACCCCTCCACCCACAGCCTGCGGTGCACTCTATCATCCCACTGCAATAACAACTCCAGTTGGTGCCAACTTATGATTCCTCAATCTTTTTTAAGTTTTTTTCAGTGGCTGATAAGTGCTGTGAGGGTAACTCAGTTTATACATTAGTGTAAAGTATTAGTAGAGTTTATAAATTACAGTACTGTACATGTACTTTAAGTGTGTGTGTGGGTTTGTGTGTTTGTGTGTGTGCATGCATTTGTGGCATACCCATGGTGAAGCAAAAATGTGTCCCCACTCAAATATGTTTGTTTGCATCTGCACCTAGTGTGTATGCATAATATATTCACATACACAGACAAGTGTGAATATGTACATACACACATATGTATAGCTTTTTCTTGGTTGTAAGCTAATTATGTGTGTGTGTTCCCAGCCTCCTGCTGTTCTCCAGTAATGGATAACATGTGGTAATAACAGTGATCTATCACAGTGATGGCTTGGCACTGCCAACCACGGTGAGAGCAGAAGCTGCAACAGCATGCGACAGCAGAGAGACAGTAGGGACAACAATAGAAAACTATGAGCTGAGTACAAGAGGAAGGACTTCTTCCTCCTCTCTACTTTCTCAAGACAATAAAACCACATTCACCATGTTTACAAATACTAATAGATAAATGCATTTCTTGAAATGTAGAAACCGCAGCCTCTTGGGTATGATGTAATAATAATCATAAAAATTTATCAACCAAGTGGAAATGTTGTGGGTCACTTAGTGGGAAAGAAACACGTATGCACACATGCACCTATAGTTGACATTTTGGATCAAACAACACATACGTCTGGATTTTAGGCTTTCAGAGATATGAGCTGAGCAAATGTTTGCGGCAGCTCGGCTTGCAGCTGTTCAGTTTGCATCTGCTCCCTGAACAGCATTAGCAAAACATTGATTTTTAACGAGAAACTGTTTTATTCAGTGTTATACTGGTTTTAATCATTGGATTTGTTCATTTTGGAGTGGAGGAGTCCTCTGGGACAATTCAGCTCCTGGCAGTGGTCTAGCGTAACTTATCTCGGTCGTGTATTGTACACTTGAGTGACTGAGTCTATGTGGTATAGAGGCAGAGACACAGAGAAACCATACGTCTGTGGGATTGGGATTATTGCACCAAATACGGTGTAACACTGGCATGCCGCCACTTATCTCTCCGCCTGGCTGTGTGAGCTGTCTCTGTCTTAGCCAGAAAATCGCCAAACTGGAACAAAGAATGTTCACCTCTCATCAGATTAAAGAAGGTGAACAGCTTCTCAAATCCCTGGTTAGCATTGGCCCTGCTAATACTATTGAAGCTGGAGGGCAACTAAACTTGATTGTGCTAGAACGAAGGCTCCAGTTCGGTCTACCTCCAGCAAATGGAGCCCTGGACCACTGTTCATAAGAGCAAACACAGCAAAAAGAGTCCCTGTTCCATCATACCATCCCAGGACATCCAGCTGGACAATAAGTTTAACGTACTGGATGAACAGGCAGTGACTCCAGCTCCACAAAGGAACCCCAGGGTGCTGGTTACTCTCCTGTGCCTCATCATACTCATCCATCCTCACCCTTGTCATCCCTTGGCATAGTAGCCAGCTCCAGCACAGCCCGCATGCCATCCCACTTCATAGTCCGGAATATCAGGATGAATATAACGAAAACGTACTGTTTTCCTGGTCCAAGGGTCCAAGAAATAGCCAGCAGAATCCCAGAGATTATACTGGACCATCAAAGTCGGAGTGGACTGTAGTCCCTTTGGGAGCAAATGACATACCAAATCAACAGTTGGACCAACTTAAACTGAACTTCATCCACTTGTTGAAGGTCCTGGAGACACAGAACTGCCATACTTACATCTCTGACCAATCCCCACTCTTGGCCGTGGGGTGGGTTGCTTCAGTTGTCTGCTGAGCCTACACACCTGGCCTGTCATTAGCTTGCAGTGATTATGATGTGGCTTTCATTGACAATTTTAACTTGTGGACAGCTTTACTAGAGGATGGGCTCCACCTAAATAGAGCTGGCTCTCGCATGCTAACAGCAAACTTATCTTACGGTTTACAGCACTCACATTCACCACCGCTCCCTAACCATTCACATGCACCTGCCCACTTCCGGTTAAGCCCTTGCTCTCTTCAAGTGACCGGTTCCGTAGTACTTGATGTCCTCTGGGTCTGAGCCACTGCCAGATCAGTTCTGCTAATAATTTAATTAGTGCATATAACAGGCATGGACTATTATATTCCTCTCATTCTATTTGTTTATGTAACACTTTCCCAATTTCTGTTATTTTCCATCACAACAAAAAGGAGAAAGTCACATCTGTGCATCTTTATTACAGGAATCCACAGAATCCTGTGAAAATTGTCTTGACTCAATCAGTTCCTGTTCTCCCCCAAATCCAAACTGATAAAGTTTGCACTTTTGAATATCAGATCTGTCTCTAGTAAGTTTTTATATTAATGATTTTATCTCTCAACGTGGTCTTAGTTTTTTATTTTTTACCAAATGTTGGCTTTCCTCAACTGCCTCTGCCATATTATTAGAATCATCTCCTCCAAATTTTTCCTGTACTCATACAGACAAGATAAAAGAGGAGGAGGAGTTGCCAGTATCTTCTCTAATAACTTCACTTGCTCCAAGTGTTGTTTTGGAGACTTTTTAAGCTTTGAATGCTTAGCTTTGGTTATTAAAGCTCAGCAGTCTATACGAACTGTGACTATCTATTGACCCCGTGAGCACAACACCAACTTCTTATCTGAGTTTTCTGATTACATGTAGATTGTTCTCACCAGTTATGATAGGATTATTTTACTTGTCAATTTTAACTTTCATGTCATGACACTGCTGATTCAAAGGCCTTCAAAGGTCTTGTGCAACATGTAAAGAGAGGCACCCACAACCACAGGAATACATTAGATTTGGTCATTACAAGGGGTATCGAAATACATATCTCCGATATCACTGATGTTCCCGTTTCTGATCATTTGTGGGGGTTTTTTTTTATTGCCACTATGTCTGCATCAAAACAGTGTAATGAGATCAATTATTATTGTAAAACAAATCCTTGATGGCAATGCTACCACTACATTTTTAGATATAATGAATACTTCATACTTCCTCCCACGCTCATGCTCAGTTGATGATCTAGTGCATGGTTTTAATAATAAATTGAGGCCTTCTTTTGACAATGTTGCTCCTAAATAATTTTAAAAAAGACAGGTAGACCACAAATTACCTTGGAGAACTGCTGCTATTTGTCAGCTAAAAAGAAACTGTCGCAGGGCCAAGAGACAGTGGAGGAAGAGTAAATTAAATGTCTACTTTGACACCTCAAAGTGTCACATGAGATTTTACAATAATGCTGACAGAATAGAAAGAACAAGCTCATTTCTCAAAAATCATTCTTCAAAACAAACACAACCCTAAAGTCCTCCTCTCCATGATCAACACTCTTTTGAACCCATCTCCAGCTTTCAGTTTAAATGATGAAGCCTCAGTTCTTAAGTGCCATGAATTTGCATAAGTTTTTAAACAAAAAATTGATACCATTAGATCCAGTATTATAGATACAGATTCATCAATTGTTTAGGATCTACTGGTGGGTGAGCCTCCACCTATGACATCCTTTAGTCTGACAACAGATGATAAAACTGGTGTCACAATCAACAAAATGAAGTCATCCACATGTGCAATAGACCCCGCTCCTACCAAACTGTTTAAATCCAGCTTCCAGTGACTCCCTCTCTAAGCAAGAATAATCAACACATCTCTGCAATTAAGTACTTGCCCCTCTGCTTTTAAAACAGCTTTGGTAAAACCTGTGCTTAAGAAGCCTAATCTGGACATAAGTGACCTTGCTAATTAGAGGCCTATCTCAAATCTTTCTTTTCTTAGTGAACTTCTTGAGAAGATTGTATTTGACCAGCTACATGATCATCTGAATACTAATAATATATTAGATAAATTCAAGTCCGGCTATCAGACCAACCATAGCAATGAAACTGCCTTATTAGAAGGTAGTACAATACAACTGATCATGGCATATTAATCACTCAACTTGAGAAATGGGAAGGTCTCTCTGGCAGAGTGCTTGACTGGTTTTGCTCGTACTTTTCAGAAAGAAAAAAACAATGTTAGTTTAGGCAACTTTTTGTCACAGACATTTGACACTGAATATGGTGTTCCTCAAGGAAGCATTCTAGGTCCTATTCTTTCTTCTTTATACATACTCCCTCTGGGCAACATAATTAATCACCATAATGTCAAATATCACTGTTATACTAATGATACACAACTTTATATTGCTGTTTCTCACTGATAAACATTTGGATGAGTAATTTAAAAAAAAAAAAAGAAATGAGCAGAAAACAGAAATTCTACTCATAGTTTCAAAAGCAGAAAGGCAGACACTAGACTCAGTGTTTGCCAGGCTGTCCAAGCAAATTAACACACGTTACAAGATCTAGGAGTGATTTTCGACTCTGATCTTAATTTTATTAGCCATTTTAACAAGGTCACAAAAACATGTTTTTTTCATCTGGGGAACATTGCCAAAATTAGACCATTTTTAACTCAGAATGATGCTGAAATGCTGATACATGCTTTTATTACAAGCCACTTAGATTATTGCAACTAAAATAAAAAATTACAGTTAATTCGGAGCACTGCAGCCAGGATTTTGACCAATACAAAAAAAAGAAAGAAAAAGAAAAAAAAGAGCTCACATTATCCCTCTGCTCGCATCACTGCACTGGCTACCTGTATCTTTTAGAATTTAATTTAAAGTCCTTTTACTTCTACAAAGCCTCATATAATCTAGCACCTTCATATATCAGCAACTGCCTTTCATTTTATGTCCCAACAAGAACAAGAGATCTTCCACTGCCGATCTTTTAGAAGTTCCTAAAGTACCCCACAAGTAGTCTGGTGAGGCTGGCTCTAAACTGTGGAACACCCTCCCCTTGGATCTTAGAATAGCAAATCCCATTGGAATTTTTAAAAGTAAATTAAAGACCTATCTTTTTAATTTGGTTGTTAATTTGGGTTAACTTTACTTGTGTCATTGTTAATGTTTTATTGTGTTGTGATCTCTTATCATTTGTTTTGCTTGTTTGTTTGTTTTTCTCTTGTTTTGTTAAGCACTTTGGGCTATGTATTTGCATGAAAGGTGCTATTTAAATAAACATACATAACTAAACACCATTATGGTGTACTGTACTGAATAAAGAATTCCTTTATTCTGCTTATTCTATCAGTCAGCAGTTACTAT
This sequence comes from Thunnus maccoyii, assembly GCF_910596095.1. Classification (NCBI taxonomy): domain Eukaryota; kingdom Metazoa; phylum Chordata; class Actinopteri; order Scombriformes; family Scombridae; genus Thunnus; species Thunnus maccoyii. The sequence continues at coordinate 16,095,041 of NC_056553.1, forward strand.
TCCTTAAGTCTTTATTTATTCTTAAAACATCAAAATGTCAGCTTTGATTACATGTTAGCAAGAGCAGCAGAATATACACTTACCGGCAGTCTAATGCAATCCAACACAACAGCTCTGCTAATATTTTGCTCCCCTAATGTACAATAATGCAGTGGACAAAATATTAGGAACACTTTTCAATATAATGCACTCTAGTACACCACCACCTCCCACTATGACCTCAATAATAAACATAAAGTAGAATTATAACATTTCTGATAATGTCAACAAAAAACGAAAATGTATAAGCTTCATAAAAGTAGTATTTATGACAGAGTTGTTGTATTGGATTACATCAGATTGCACAGGTGTACCTACTGAAGTGACCAGTGAGTCTATGTCAATAGCTGTAATATTTTGCTGCTTTCTAAAATCTAATGGTCTAAATCACATCAGTCGTCCTTTTGGTTAACTGGAATGGACAAAATCCATTCTTCAGTTACATAATAAGGGAATAGATTTTCTGACTTCCTCACTTTTTTTTTGTGGTCACACCACCCATTTGACTGAATGCATTCAAATGGAAGGTGGTCTGCCTAAGTGTTTTTTTTTTTTTTTTGCAACTGAAGCCACAGTGCTTCAAAAAGGGAGAACAAGCAACACAGGGACAAATCACCGCTGAAGAGCAAGAGTAAACTGACAGTTTAACTGCATGCTGTGAAAAACCTTCCATTGAATATAATTGAATGTGCCATTTAATGTACAGCAGATAGCTACTGCCTGTAGCTTAGCATTGTTTAGCTAGCTTTTAACAGAGGTTAATGTTAATGTTGATCTTTTTTTTGTTTGTTTGTGGAGAATTAGATCTTAGGATCTGATCCAAGAAGAAGGATCTGATTTGTCACCAATGTTACACCACTAAAGTTAGAAAAAATACAAGCTACCAATAAGGAGGGAATGACTCAAGTGCTTTTAAAATATCCCACTGACTACAGCTGGAGGTGTGAAGCATGAGAAATTTATATAGTGCAGTGAGTAGAGAGAATATGATTAAATGTAGAAAGGGTGTAGTGAGGTTATTCATATTTATTAAAACTGGAGGTTGTGTACAGTATATAACTGAAGGAAACCCGAAAGAAAATACATTTTTATTTGAAGCGTTTGACAAAAAAACAGGTTATTTTAGCTCATTGGGCCAGATTACATAATTAAAAAAACAAAAAACGTAGGTGGTTTATGCAGTGGGAGGAGGTCAAGATGAAAATAATGTTAGTTTCTATGAGAAAAATTGAAACCCGTTTACAAAAATCTTAAAAGCTCTCTCAGCCCATTTACATGCACTTCTAAGATGGTCCCTAACTTTGGCTTAAAAATATGAATATTACTGTAGACACTCTGATATTTTTTTTGTATCTGTTCAGAACGCTTTATCTGTACACCCCTAGCAGGGAGTGACACTGCATTTCTGACTGGAGTGGGAAGGTCATTTTCCTCTTTGGGGAGCCAAGAGGCAGATGAGACGAAACCAGAGAGATAACCTGATGCTGCATTGAACAGAGATAATGGTGGCAGATCACCCAACAAATGTGTCAGCATCCTTACTATGATGTGCTATCAGTTCTTATAATGGTAAGGCAGGATGTTAAATTTTGTTCGACTGTGAGTAGTTTTCTTGTAAGATATGCATATAAACCTTTTTCATTGTGTTGTAATCTGACCAGCCTGCTAGTCTGTAAATGAACATTTTCTGAACAATCTATTGGCACGTCTCTACTCCCCAGGCTTTACACAGGGACTAATGGAGGTGGATCAGTGATGGCAGGCTCATAAAACTTCCAGCTAACTATAACTTTATATCCACCAAAACCAGGCTCTCAGGTCCAGAAGGCTCATTAAAACTAAAACTTTTTTGTTCATTATTGAAAAGAGCTGTAAATAATGAATTCCACATCTTCACTCTGCTGTCCTGTGATTGGAAATGAAGACGAGCAACATAAATATTTAAATATTATACTGTGTTATATTTCATTTCCCACAGAACATTTAACCAGACACAGATGTGTGGATTTTGTTTTAACCGAGGAAATAGACGTTTTTCCCGGTAGACATTTTGATGTGTAACAACAAGGAAAACACAGGTGTAACTAATAACATTAACAATGGCTCAATTCCATATGAGTGTGCCAATAACCAATGGCACTAAGGCAGCATACACAATAGCAGGGCCCTAGCACAGGAGCACCTGAATGGAATGAATCCATCGTGTTAATGTTATTAATTAAACCTGAAAATTTTCTTTCTGCTGTGAAAAAGGTCCATACAAACCTCAGACAGCTTCCAAATGCATTCAATCTTGAGCAGTATTTTCAGTATTGCAGGTATGCAACTATTACAACCATGCTTTGAACTGCAAAGTTATTTGCAGATTCAACCTTCAGGTTGACCCTGTGTACATTTTTGTCATGTAGATTTCTATGTAGATCAAACACAGGCAGGTTAATTGTGCAGGTTTAATGCTTGCATTTCCTTGGCCCCATTCAACTCTGTTGTAGAACCGTTTCTATCAGAGCACTCATTAGTCTACAGTTGCAGTGGTAAATACAATGTTAAACTGTTTTCAAACCTAAGCTTATTTTGCTATACAACTTCACATGTAAAGCATGCATTTCACATGAATTCAATCTACTAACAGTAAGCTTGTTTTAAAGGAAAACAGAAATAACCGTGAGAGAGTTCACTTTAATTGGTTGGACACCTGAGCCTCAAAATTTGTTTTTAAAGTAAATAACACAGCCATGGCACAATCAGTGCCACAGCCACTCTGAGTTTTAAGTGCTTACTTTGCCATCTCACCCCCTGTGTAGAAATGCCTGCCTAAGACTGAATCTGGGAGAAATAATCAAACACAACATCCCCTGGCTAGAAACAAATAATGAGAACACCAGGATGTGATGTAAATTGTGCCATACATATCACAGCATGAAAAAGAAACTATCACAAAGCCACAAACAATTTCAGTCACAGTCTTTAATAGCACAATAGGACTTTGTAGTTTGGGAAGCTGAAAACAAAAATGTGACTTGTGTGCTAGACAGATGACAGCACAAATTATGAATGAACCTCAAACAGCAATAGTTGTAATAGTGTCTGCTGCTACACAGTCTAATTATTTTGAAAGCAATTTTGTGTTATGATTTTTTAATTAACACATTCATAATAAAATTTACATCTGCTTCTGTTTGAGGTTTTCAAGGTTTGGGTAAATTTCCCGGGATGACAATCCCCATATCCTCAACAACAATAAACATCCGTTTTGTAGCAGTGGTTACATTTTAGGGACAATTCTACTTTCACTTGCAATTTTGCATGTGCAGTATGCACTACAAAACACATTGTATATCCTCTTGTGATTAATTCCCTATGTTGATACAAAGAGTTGATCTCTGCAGTAGAGGGTAGGTTAAAATTGCATATCTGGATGGGAGGAAATAGGGGAAAAGAAGTAGAAATGAACTACATCAAGGACCAATCATATCACAAAATGAGTGATTCAACAGGTGATAAGGAGTTGAGCTGTGATAGTCAGGGTGATGACAGTCAGCGGAGGAGGTTGCAGGGATGTGAGAGAAAGAAACGGCAGAAAATGAGAAATATCTAACTGTGAGACAGGGGCAAAAAATAAAACGAGAGAGCGTGGAGACAGATGATAGAGAAATTAAATGAGAGACAGAGCATGTGGGAGAATAGGAAGGCAGCTCAGACACACATTGGGAAAAACAGAAAATGAAACAAGGGTGAGTTTGTGCTGTGAGAGATGGAGAGCTGTTCTGTCTTTTGCTTTTCCAAACCTGTATAAGAAGACCCCAGGGACATAATGGATAAAAGTGTGTTTTCTTTGTCAGAGGGGTGTTGTTAGATGGAAGTGTATGTGTTCCTTTAATGGATTTGTCTTGAATTGAGCCACATATAGGTGTTCAGATAAACCATAAAAGGTGTCCTTCTGCTTTGCTATCCGCATAAATACTTTTATACCCACCTTTTGAGATTGAATTGATCTCTCCATCATTTACTCTCTTAGTTCTGTTCATTTTGAAAGGAGAGGTCGGGTCAAGGGAGCAGTGGAGGAACATAATGCATTTGTCTCTGATGAAAAAGGTCATTCATTCTGAACAAGATGAGCTGTCACTGCTGTCCTTATCTTGCAGCAGTATTGTGTTGTGATGCAGGTGTTGTGTTGATGCAATAAATTTATTCTACTTACACATTAATAACGCTTCCAGAAACTAAACGCAATATATAGTTTGACCTTGTGTTTTGCTTTCATCGGTGAATCAAAACTGCAATGAAAATTTATGTTGTAATACCATAATAATAAAGCATGCTTTATCAGATTTAGTTAAGGAGGTGGTTTAGGGAGCTTGCCAAATAAACAAAATCACATTATCAAATTAGACAATAAACAGGCCAATTGTGTTAAATTCTTGGTTATTCTCATGCTTTATGTAATTGTTATTATAGGGATCTATATCCAGGCGTGCAACAAACACAAACACGAAAACATCCTTTGCTGTGTGTCCGCTTTTGTTCATGTATTGCAGGTAGATCAGAAGCTTTATAGATATTGTTATTGTTTGTGGGAAGGCGCTTGCAGATGGCTTTTTGTTGCAGTAAAACGAATGGCGTTGTATTTACATGTAGTTGATTGTGTTTGAGATACAAATGTATTGTGAGGTGGACCATCTCTGCAAATGGTCTGGCAGAATTCAAGATTTTTGCTGGCTGCAATGTATTTTTCTTTGGCTAGATAAGATATCCAGATACAGTAATATCTGACCTATAATTTCATATATCATGAATCATCATGCCAAATAAGATCTCTGATGCTTATGCTATCAATGTGTTTTTGTGGGCACTGACCACAAAGTTAACTTGCAATAAAACACCACAGACACAAAAACAGATGTTTTTTTTTGTTCTTATAGAAGGGAAAAGCTTATGAAACAGAAGTGTTTTTACCACAGTAAAAATCTGGCCTCTGACTGGCCTCTCACAGTGAAAGCTCCACTGCTGAAAGTTGAAAAATCCCCACAGAGACACATTAGCTTGTGTGAATGTATTGAGGCAGACTATGGGATATAGCTTCAATTGAAAGGGAGAAAATAACCTTGTCACTGATGTACTAAAATTAGATGGATGGGAAGAGCTACTGTAGGTAAAAGAAGTAAACCTTTTCACAGCACAGTCTTTGTTTACCAACAGCACATTCATTTTTGCATGAGCGGTTCCAATGTACAGCAGTGTCAGTGCCATTGAGCAATGTAGAAGAAAATTAGTTTTAAAAAGACACCCTTTATATATCATTGCCTTCATTGCTTTTAGCCACATTCCCAGTCTTGATTTTGAGAGGTTAGAGGTGTTTGGAGGTGTAAAAACTCGAGAATAATCCAATTAAGGAGTTTTCATCTGAAATGTCAAACGTCAGGGTTAACTTTTCTTGATAAATGAATATTCAACCTCAGGACACAAAACAGAATTGTAACCTTTTGTCTGCCTTTTTCAGTTATTTTCTGTCTTTCTTGCTCTCATGTCTGTTAATTCAGGCAAGAAACAGGCATTGGGGATGAACACACTTCGTCATTGTCCATTCCTCTCCTCTCACCTGTCTCTAACTTTATCTCTCACTTTCGCTCTGTCGCTTTCCCCGTCTCTTGCGCTCTTCAAACTCTCTGTAAATTGCTAATGATAGCAACAGCCTTGAACAGACTTCCCAATGACAGAACTAATGAGAAGACTGCTGCAATGATAGCACGTGTCAGTGGTGGTGCAGTTGTATTTGAATTATACATTATGTACTCATGTTTGCTTGCCAATGGTCTTTTTGCACCACTTGTGTGTCCTCTGCTGGAGCATGTTTAGCCTTTTCCAACCTTTTCCCTCTCAATGCCTCTACATTCCCCTCCTCCCTTCTTCTGTCCTTCATTCTCCAACAAGGTGATTCGTCTAATGAAGGACGGGTTTTGCCCAAGGAGCATGATGACCATCACCAGCTGTACACCTTGTCTCTCTTACTTTCGATAGCTCTGGCTGCCTTTCACCTTCTTGTGCCACACTGTACTAAGCTCTTCTCTCCAGCCATCTCTCTCTTCCTCCCCCTCCTTCATTCTTTCAGTCTGTCATTCCCTCTCACCTCCTCATCCCTAATTCCACCTTCCACCAGCTGTTGGTGTCTCCTAATAGCTGTCATGTTGATGTGGACGGACTAGGAACCTTTCGTCTCACACCTTGCAAATGCGTCTCATTAAAGTGGAGGGTGGGCTGGGTGGTGGGGAAGGTGACAGAATTCGGCATCAAGCTGCTCCATTTGCCCACGTTCTCACTAATGAGTTGCTGACAAGCCGATGCCCGGAACGTCCCTACAAGGTGGTCATAAATGTATAATGGCATTAAGAAGCACTTGATTGCGACAAGCTCAAGGTGTTTCACGGTACATGGTGGACATAAGTTGAGACAAGGCGATGAATACGATTAATAACTTGGGGAAGTTGAGTCAAAGCCAAAGGTTTATATGTGCAAAAAATAGAACAGACACATGCTTTCAAGTTGAATACAGTTTGCAGACACAGCTGGCACATTCACTTTTAGAGATAGACAGGAACGTGTGCAAGATGTTGCAATATGCACAGATGTGACGAGTACACACAAAAGCACAAACACACACTTACACACACATCTGCCATTACAAAAAAGAAAAAAAAACAATTTTAGGCCATCTGCTTCATTCTCCTTTCTGTCAAATGGAAACAAAACTTTGAAACACCTGAGACAGACAATGGAGCACAGACAAGGGGAATCACACACATATATTCAGACACACAAAGGCCAATCCAGATCCTGAAAATGCAATTTAACACCAGTTTGTCCATCGCTTATGAAGACTATAAAATTTATGGTTGAAAGTTCACAGTACACAGGGCTCAGGCAGAGTTGCACCAATACAACATCCGTAACAGTGTTGCAAATTGCAATGAACAATAAGTTGAGAGCAAGAGAACAAAGAGAAAAACAAACACGAAAAGGAAGAAGACATAGAAGGAAGATGAGAAATGAGAGAGTCTGTTGATGTTTGTGTATTCATCTCACAACTGAACCATGGGAAAAAATAACCAGAAATACACACACACACAGGCAGCATGTGCATGGACACTTGATATTATTGGCAGGGAGCCCCTCAGCAGACAAAATCAAAAGAAAATCAAGTTAAAGCAATCAAAATCTTATTCAATGTGGATTTAACTTCAGCTTGTCAGAAGAAATCATACTGATGTAATGAGCTTATTTAGCCTGAAATGTCAAAATAATATATGACTTTAATTTCCTAAGAAGGATAATCAAGCCACTATATCAGAAACATTATTGTTTGCCCTTGTCAAAAGTTGACAGGAGCTGAGAGTTTGATGTGTTGATAAAAACATATTTGAGATAATTAAGAAGGTACAATTGCACATCAAGAGACAGAAAAAAAACTAAGACGAGACAGGAGGGCACAGGCACACCCACACGCCGTTTTACAATCAACAAGAGTGACTTACCTGTGGATGTCAGTGGAGTTGTTTGTCGACAGGGAGCATGCAGAAGAAAAGAGAAATTTCTTTTAGGACAAAGTGTCACAAACACAAACTATCACATTAATCTGAACACATGACACATCATGATCCATGATCATAATTAATTATTCTGGCACTTAATTACTGTAATTCCATATGTCATGAATATTCACGTCCACATTCATCTTGAATGCTTTGACACAAATTGCGGGAACGTAGTTCATCATCACATTTGTTTTCCCTATTGATGTATTGTAGTAAGGACTGGAATAATGTAAAATTATTTTAAAATGTAGAGTCTCTTCAGAAAAACAGCCAACTTAATATTCACTGTCAAGGTCACACAGGAACATTTTCCAAGTGTCAGATTTTTTTTAACCTTTATTTATTCAGCAATGTTTCACTAAGAGGAAGCCTCTCTTTTGCAAGAACGGTCTGATCACATTCACAGTTACACACATTCACACCCGGAAGCTGCCCAGTACAACCACAGCCTGATCTGCTGGTCACTGAAGCAGCGCCACTGGAGCAGTTGGGATTAAGGGCCTTGCTCACAGGCACCTCAGTGGTGGTAACGAGGAAGGGGCAAGAGCTGCTTATTCACTTTCCCCACCCAGGATTATCCTGCTGGTCCGGGGATTGAACCGATGACCTTCTGGTTACGAGCTCGCTTCTCTAACTTTTAGGCCACCACTGCCCATATACTACTGACCCTATTTAACCCTGTTAATGTTCATAAAGCACACTTTGAGACACATGCTGTAGATGCTGAGCACTCATTTTAATCTGCCATTAAAAGGCAATCGCCATCTCCATATGCATTAAAGTCATTATCACTCCGAACACAGTGTTATATCTTTGCTCTCTATGACCGTATGACCAAATTTCAGTTTTTATTTGTCATATCAAAGCGGGTAAATAGTTAGGGAGGTGAAAAATAATCTTTATTGGCGAAAATTGGTGCATTTCTTGAGCAACTTTCCAATTAACCTGAATAATTATATAACTGCCTACTAATTTTTAGACCCTCTGGCCACTTTACATCTAAAACAAACTGTACTGGATGTTTTTAAACCTAAATAAATAATAATGCAAACCAGGGTAAATCTGTGTGCTGTGCACATTAACACTTTTCACTGTGTTTATCTGGATTTTTTCTTATTCAGATCAAGCATATTCATACCGATCATACCGGTCTCAGTTAACAAGCTGACTCGTTAAAAGTTTTCACACAATGCTTTTTCTGGCACCCAATCCTTTTGTGTCCTGGCTTGTCTTGATTTATGCATTTTTTTCATTTTGTTTAATGAGTTTCTTTGTTTGTTTGCAAAATAGAAATTTTCCTCACTGCTGTAGGAGTAAACATGACATGTCTCCCTTAACCTTGATGATACATTTCATGAGATGTTTACGCCATATTCATCAAAATAATACAAAATGCTAAAATATCATTGTCGATAGTTGGGTCAAATTTGGATGTGGTCGCCCCTGATTGTTATTGAGGCTCTTTCTGCAGAACAGCAATAAAGGTAGTGTGTTGCCATGGCAATGTGCTCATTAACAGCTGCTAAGCTTCATTACTTCCTGGTCATCAGCCCAGTGACACTGATCCCACACAGGGACACAAGTACAGTATGCATTCACACATTCCCTCTCTCTCTCTCACACACACAAACACACACACACACACACACACACACACACACACACACACACACACACACAAGTCATCTTGAAAACTGACACATGGCAACTGGTCTTCTTCAGCTCGCATCTCACATTGTCAAAGAGTGTTGGTATTTGTGTGTGTGTGTGTGTGTGTGTGTGTGTGTGTGTGTGTGTGTGTGTGTGGGGTGGGCAACCCAGTATAGACTCATTAGCACAGCCCTCTTAAGGTGGAGTATCTGATTAGCCAAACACAAAGCACTATCTAGCTCCACCATCCATTAATGAGATATATAACTCACTCTCACACACAGAAAAAACACCTGTGCAGTACACACACTCAAGAAAATCAGGCAACTGTGAGAAATCAGGTTATTAGTTGTTACCTGGTTACCAAAACCTGTGATGGTCTACCATCCAGTTTTTCCTACTATCATATGTGTCAAACCAAAGCTGGCATATCACAAGTCTTTTTGAGGTTTTTTCTGGATCTTTTTGTGTTGATATTTCAGTGTAATTTTTTGACAGATTTTGACAGATTTATTATTTTGGTAACGCTTAATTAGTCATTCTTTCAGTGCAGCTGCTGCCACAATGACACTTTCATGTTTGAGGTTTTTGTCATTTGTAAAAACCCAGTTAGAAATCTAGGTGCATATGTACTGCTGGTTGATATAAAGATTTTCCATCACAAATCTTCTCTCAGAGGACCAATGTGTAAGATTTAGTAGCATCTTGCAGTGGAGTTGCAGATTGCAGCCAACTAAATAATCTCCTCTCACCCTCCCTGTCCAAGTGTCTAGGAGAACCTACAGTGGCTGCGAAACTAACAAAAAACGTGAAAGGCCCTCTCTAAAGCCAGTTTTTAGTTTGTCCGTTATGAGCTACTGTAGAAACATGGCGGTGCAACATGGCAGCATCTGTGGAAGGGGACTCGCTCCCTATGTAGATGTAAAGGGCTCATTCTAAGGTAATGAAAATACAGTTCTTATGTTCCTGGGATTATACACTAATCAAAACATACCTATGAATATTATATTCCATTTCTGTCAAGTACATTCCGCTAGATGCCACTAAATTCTACACACTAGTCCTTTAATCCCTTATTTAAGGAAACAATTTCTTGTCTACACTATGTTAAAGAAATCAGTTCATTGCAGAGAGTTAATAACCAGTTTATCTTAAAGCATGCAAACACAGTGAATTAACATCACACAGTCCCAGGATTTGAATCACTCTCACAGCTCTCTGAGCCATCTGCTAGGCCTCTCAGATTTAGATGATGAACCCCAAAATAGGAATAAACACAATGACACACGTGTGTTGTCAGTGCCCATGCACACACTATCCTTTTTTCTTTTTGCCAAGAAATCCATTTTCTCTTCATTTCTCTCTCTCTTTCTCTCTCACACACACACACAAGTGAAGCACTGGAGACCTACTAAACATGGACAGGGACTACTCTAATCAAACTGACTACCTTGACTTTCTTTCCTGAGGCAAAGTCAGACTCTTTACAGTAGTTATCTTTATGGTAGACCATATTCTTTTTTTCTTTCAGCAACAATTACTTTCAAATCTGGCAACATGCTGTAGCCTTTAGTAGTGCTCTTGCAACATCATAAATACATTAATTACTTTATTACACTTCAGCCTAAAGACTGAATATACTTTAAATTAAAATAAGGACTCTACTGTGGCTCACGATAGTGATTTCTCTCAGGATGTATCCTCTCAAGATTATTTTTGCTGACCAATGTGTCCTCAGGCTCTGAGAAGTCTGGCAAAGTTCGTGTCTCCTGGCAAATTGCCCAGGTGTACGAAGGGCAACAATGTCAGCTTCTCCCGGTCTACCAGTCAGAAAAATGCTGCAGCATCTCCATATGAAGAACAGACAGATCAGCTATTGCCAGTTGGACAGCTGGGTTGTACATCTACTTGTACCAATACAAAGACTGAATCCACCTCTATTCTGCAGCAGACTATCAAAGAGCAAAGCCTGCACCTTGTCACAGACAAATGACCTGCCAGACTACGGAACTCACAAGCAGCAGGTCAACCAATCATACTGGAGGACACACTTCCTCTCCTTCCTAGGAGAGCAATTACAGTAGAGAGGCAACACCCTCCCACTAAGCGTTTTTAAAAATAAAAACTTCAGACCAGCTATAGAACCACGATGAGTATAATTACTGCTAATCATACTGGAACACATTTTTAGTACTTTAGAAACATTTTGAGATAATTTCATTTAGTGTGAAAGTCTATATGACAGAGTTTGTTTTGTTTTTGTTCCATATTATCTCTCCATACTTGCATCGTATATAAACAGGTTCTAAATTTTTGGTGAGAAAGAAAAAGAAGAGGACAGGGAGAAGTGAAACAAGAAGCAGTCAAAGGTCATGGTAGGAGTGTTCTGTTTAACGGATGAGTTTAAAAAACTGCACAGTAACACCCCAGCTCTCCTTTTCTGTGCCATCCCTCCCTCTTTGCCCTTGGCAGGAGAAACTGAGTTTGACAGGCGATAGATGGATAGTATAGACAGATGGATGGAAAGAGGGAAAGGGATAGGAGGATAAGCAGAAGGCTGGCTACATATTCCCAATGCTGTGTCAGCTCGCCATCAACTCATCAAAACCGCTGACACACTGCTGACATCCCTCTCTTTTTTACCTCTGACAATACATCTATAGTCCCTTATGTCCATCCATGTCATCTGTCTGGTTGCCTTTATCTGGTGCCATCCATCCACCCATCCATCCATCCATCCATCCATCCATTCTACATCAGAGAAAAGACGATGGAGTATTGCATCATATGAAAGAAATCGGATATAAGATAGATTTAGGTTCAGAAACATGGGTGAGAAGATAAGACAGGTGAAAGGCAGAGTGAATCTTTCCACTGACATTTAGTGCATAGCTAGGAGAGTCAATTGAAAGCACTCAGCATCAGAGACCACGCACACACACACACACAGCACATGCTACATTATGGCTCTGTCCTTTTCCCAAGAGATAGATTATTCTACCACTTCATTCTGTGAGACAGAGGGAGGGGTTTGGCCTGTGGGTACAGGCAGGAGGGCAGACAGACTAGCAGGTAGACAAATGGCTTTATATTCATGCACCAAGAGAACGAGGAGAGTCTGAGCCTCAAACTGCAAACGAGAAACACACAGAACATTTAGTGCTGGTAGGGAAAAACACACTCCAAATGACAACTTTAAGTGCTATATAAAGTGCTTCAGAAAAACAAGAGCATGGTGAAATGAGTCACTGCAGAAAGTAGCTTTCCGCCAGAGAGAGCGTCAAAGTTGCTTCCAAGGTAAAACAAGCAAGGCAAAAAATAGGGGAAAAGACAAATGCACAGCACTCAACTATAGGGATGTTCTGACTTAGATAAAAAATAAAAAAAAAATCTCACTTTTTGTCTGTCATCTCTAACATATGCCTCACTGCTTTCCTGTACATCTTTGTGCAGGTTGGTTGCAACCTGTCACCTCCCCTTTCCTTATTTAGCCCTCCATTGCATACATGCCAGTCTGTATCTGTCAACAAACCTGTCTGTCTTGTATGTGTTAAAGTTTTCAGGTCTAAGTGTTGGTTTGAAACTTGATACAGCCAGAAATAGCAGCTACCAAAACACCTGAATGTGGACCACATCGTTTTAATCCTGTATGAATGCACCCTCCCTATACACACAGATTTTCAAGTTTAGTTACCCTTGAACAGCACTCAGCAGTTCATAATATCATTTATATCTGTGTGTTGCTTTTAATTAGTCTATGTGTGCGACAAGATAGCTCTGTAAGATCACTAATTATGTGGTTCATTAGAAAATAACACTGTTGACTGACGAAATAAGTGGGGAATTGTTTACAGGAAGGGGGTATTGTGTGAGCATGTGTGTGTACAAAAGTGTAGGTTTCTATTCACGCAAATGCACACACTGAAAATACATATTCTACTGTCAAACATTCAGAGTTTTTTGAAGAATTCCATTACTTTCATGCAATATTTAATGTCATAAAATGTCATGTTTCACAGGCGTTTTGACATTTGAGGTTTCAGCAGATGTTCAAAACCTGTGTAAATATAATGGTAAATGCCGTACATAGTACCAAATCATTTTTGTGAAATGAGCACCTATACATTTTTTTTAAATTTTCTGTTTAAAATGGATTTCAAATGGTTTTTAAGTTTTACACACTCAAAATATCATATTCAATAGCAAAACAATGTCCTCCTGGCTCTGGGTGCAAAGGGAAAAAAAGAATGATTGCAGGCCCTTTGCCCTGTCTAAATGTTAAGAATCCTGGCAGTACTATTTCTACAGATGGGCATTTGTTGGCAGCCTATGTATGTAACAGACTATGAATACAACAACTGTCTACAGTAGCTGTAGTACAATTAGAGAAAAGCACAAAAAGCATGCCATTAATCAAACAGGTAACACCAAAAATAAACCCAAGAAATAGACTATGGACACCAAAATGCTCCACTCAGTCTGGATAATCCACAGAATACATTGTCAACAGTTTTCATGGGACTATTTATTCATTAAAAAGTAGTTCCAACGACACTGAGGACTGTGGATTATCCAGGGTAACTGCAACAAGGTAACTGGAAAGACAGATTGCTGTTGAATTTTTGATGTTATAAATGTTGTAAATGTTATTTTTTCAACGTTGTGAGCACCACACATGGATTCATGTGTGGTGCTTACATCCATCCATGTTCCACCTACCTCCAATGTAGTGTCATGGAGGCAGAAATCTGAAAAACAGATACCTCAAAAAGGGAAAATAAATCCAAAACTAAAGGTATGTGATGAAATATATTTTTATGTAATTTGGGTGGACCAACCCTTTAAATATTATAGTTGGAAACAGGTAAATGCTCCAGTTGAATATATCATTATTGTAACAGCAATGAATTGTTAAAGCCCTACCATATTTAGATGTTTTGTACTCCTTTGGTTTAATGCTAAACTAAACAATCTTACTGTACTCAGACTTATATGCGAAGTTCCTATGAACCATGACAAGTTTGGCTGACGTCCTGCTGGCCGACTCATCAGATTTTAAACCACTCTCCAGCCCTTGGGATGTAAACCAGCAACCTTTAGGTCAATGCATTGTCTCACACTCTTGGTGCAGCAGTGCGCCTGGCCAGCAATTGTTGGTTAGAAGCAGACTCATCAGACTGGCAGCTGCTCAAGGCCTCACCTCAGGCAGGGAGCATCATCCAGGTGTAAAGACGCCAGTAGCATAAACATAGCAACACATACTGTATGTCTTAAGAGTAACCACACACATAGAAAATGTATGTGGACCCAGCAGAGGCACGCATGAATGCACAGACATAACCCACATACAGTATGTACCCAGAACCTTGAATACCTCTTATTGTTTTTTCTCTGTCACATAGAAACACAAAAAGATACACACACCCCTGGGCAGATGCAGACATGCACATGCATATGCATGCTTGTCTGTAAACCCCCTAACACACACGCGCACACACACCAAACACAGGCACGGATGCCTGTTTAGCAGTCAGTCCAAACTGTGCTGGGAGTCTCTTACTTTCCATATGACCTTTTGTCACTTTGCCAGTGACATTTTAAATATGCTCTCTCTCACCTTTGTCAGCAGCCTTGTCTGCTGGGTGCTAAACAAAGCAAAGCTGCTGAGGGAAATACAAAGACAGAAAGCATGAGAAAGACATGAGGATGGAGAAACTGAGGGAGATAAATAAAATGGACTCAAATGAGAGGCAGAGGTCACAGCTGAGAGCAACCACAGATAAAGAAAGCTGGAAAGGTTTAGCAGACGAGAAAGAGCAAGCTGAGGTGGAGTAAGAGGAGGCAGAAACAAACAGACAGTTCAGGAGGAGAGTGACTACAAGAAGATAACTATTAAGTGAGACTTAAATGTGAGAAAGAAGGGCTGAAAAAAAAGTGATGAATCGTAAGAAAAGAGCAAAATGGCAAAAGGTGGGGAAGAAATGAAAAGAAAGACGGAAAAAGGCAGGAGGGACTAATATGAAGTAGCCGAGAGCGAAAACTCAGAAAAGGGCAAGGGTGGGAAGAGAAAAGAAGTGGAGTGAGTGAGTGAGGGAAAAAAAAGAGTAAGAGGGTGAAAATAAAAGAGCGAGGGATGGGGTGTGTCGCTCTGGAAATTACGGCCGTCTGTGGTGGAAATGTCACAGATATGCGAGGGCCCCTTTTGGAGCTGTGATAATATGTGAGAGCCATTCATCTCCAGCCAGAGGGTCTAGTAGGATCAATAGAGTCTTAGTATTAATAGGGACCCCTCTGCTGCATTAATAAGACAAACTAGCGCCAGCAGCGCTCACTGACATAAAAGACATTTCCACTCTTTTCTATATTCGCATGCCTGAAAGATCACCATGTTGACAGCAGGGTAGAGGACATTGTCCTTTATCCTAAAGGCCTGGGATGAAATCAACTTATCGGATTGCTGTTGTGTAGCTGATCCTGCACTGTGTGAAGGCAAGTTTTTCTATCTGGAGATCAATAAAGAATCTCAAAAAAAAGTGCCAAAATAGAGAATGTGTACTAGCTTACAGTTTATATGAACCAAATAGCATTAAAGCAGTGTATTAACAGAGTCTCCTGCACTACCAATGATTGTCCAATCGTCAAGGGCATGCACATCCTTTCTCCATGAGCTCATTAGACACAGGTGGAAAGAGGTTTTGAGAAAAAGAAATGGTAGTTACTTGGATGTAACTCCAGTTCTATGACTGCATGTGGAGCCCTCTAACAGGCTGAGAAATATCTTTACACTCAACCCCCAATCAGGGAGTAGCACAGCACCCTCCTGCTACAAAACCCCATGACGCAATGCCCCTAGTGGAGTGTACCCTCAGTCCTGCTAGGGGAGGGCGTCTCAGCGTCTCATAACTTCTGTGGATCACATCACAAATCTAGTGAGCAAGCTGTTGCAGACAGA
This sequence comes from Thunnus maccoyii, assembly GCF_910596095.1. Taxonomy (NCBI): domain Eukaryota; kingdom Metazoa; phylum Chordata; class Actinopteri; order Scombriformes; family Scombridae; genus Thunnus; species Thunnus maccoyii. Next base: position 16,111,271 of record NC_056553.1, read on the forward strand.
GGGGCCCCCTAAACCCAACCGCTGTGGCAGAAGAATAACTGATTGGACTTCCTGAAAGCTGCTGTGCACTCCACATAACAGCAGCTTATAAAGGCGCTCCTCCTCCCTGTAGGCATGTGGAGGGGGGAAAAGGCCTTCTTAGGCAAGAAGGACGGATTCGGACACAGTTCCACCAACCGTCTATCGTCACTGATGGATATACAAGAGGGATGCACAGACAAGGCACACAGGTGTCCAGCAACTCTTGGCTGACACCCAGGCTAAGAAGTGCCATCTTAAGTGACAATACCTCCAGGTCTGCCTGCCTGACCCAGAGGCTCAAAAGGTGGACCCGCTAGATTGTCCAGCATTGTTTTGAGGTCTCATTGAGGAACAAAGCATTGAGTAGGGGGCCTCAGCCTACGGGCCCTTCACCAGTGGGTGGCTCCTGGCCGTGAAGTGGTCCAAACTTGTTGAACTAGATCCAGGGATCACCTGGCACCCAGACTCTCTGGTGCCATGACTAGTATGGATAGGTGCTGCATCCGAATGCTGTGAAACTGCTGCATCATCATCCGCAGGGGCAGAAAAGCATACAACAGGCTGGGGGGCCAAACTGGGTGGCTAAGATGTACACCCCCAATGGGGGGTGCCAGTTGTTCTCAGGGAGAACCTGAGGGGGCACTGGGCATTCTCCTTGCTCGCTAACAGGTCAGCCACCGGTTGTCCAAACCGTCACCAGATCTGTGCAGCTATGTCCGGGGAGATGCACCACTTTTCCTTGAGTGGACCCCCTCTGGACATCCTGTCTGCCCCCACGTTGAGGGAACCTGGAACATGGCGGGCTTTCAGGGAGCAGAGGTGAAAATCTCCCCAGGTCAAGATGGATGCTGCAATCCTGTGCAGGGCTGAGGATTTGATGCCCCCGTCTGTTCAGGTAGGCCACCACCATGGTGTTGCTTAACCTCACCAGGTAGCTGGTGAGTTGCCCACAGGCAAGTTGACATTTTGATAAAATGTTCAAAAGGCAATTAACACATCAGGGGAGAGATATGCAAAGTTGCTCTTGCTTTCTTCATCACCAGTTTTAGGCTAAAGTGTGTCTCCAGAGGTACGAATGTGTTACTGTGTGATGGCAGGTCAACTGTAATTCTATTTTTTATGAGAACTTCTTTTGCTTTTTCACAAAAGTAATCTTGAAGGGTTTAAGTGATACACTCCCACATCTACGGAGAGCTTCAAAAAAAACTCTTATGGTTCCTTGGCTATTCTGTGCAATTCATTTCATTCTTATTTCAGTTTCAGTGATAAGATGCTCAGATTAAACATTTGGAAATGAAAAACAATTTGGCAGACACATTTTCTCTATTTTCCAGACATCTCACTTTTTGCTTTTTAAAAAAATATTTCTGTAAAGATTTTCCTTATCTTGAAAAAAATAAATCAGTTAAGCCCAGGGATGCTCAGACCCACCTTTCAGCACCAGCTCATCCTGGGGGATGAGTGAGTGCATTCAGGCATGCTGAGAATTGTAGTCCCTTCCACATGTCCTGAATCTGCCCAAGGGTCCTCCCACTTGGCACTGCCTGTTACACCTCCCGAAGGAGTGTATAAAGGACAACACTGACCTCCTCTTGGACTGCTGAACTTTTGTGTCACAAACACTGAGTTTATATGCACTTGAGTAATCAAATTAATCCCACCTTTTGGCAGTAACCTGATCTCGGAAATGTCAGTAGAAGATTCCCACTTGTATGTACTGTATTGGACAAGGAAAAGAAAGGAACTGATTTTGAAATTCGATGACAAGCATATAAAGTGGGATCAAAAACAGATTTGTCTACATTTCAACTGGCATTTGAATCAAGTTCCTCCACTGTTCAGACAGTTCCTGTAGACGACCAAACCTTTATCAAAACTTTACATGAGTTCTGTTCACAAAAGGATCAGAAACTTTGATCAGTTTGCTGTAAAACTGTCATATCAGCTTCAAGACTCTCACTGTTCTATGAATCAAAATAGCAGCTTAAGTCCCCTGTGTCCATCTTTAAAACTACAATCCATGAAATTAAATGCAAAACCAAAATCCAAGAGATAAGACACATCTATACATGTACCTTCATTACCATATGCACAGTCATGATCCACACAAATTCACTTGGGCACACAGATCAGGCAGTGATATTCATACAGTCAAACAGGTTAATTATCAACAGCATAAGTAACTAACTCTGTAAAGTTAAGCTTCATTTGCCCTCATGAGGCAACACAGCAGGAGATTTTCTTCTGACAGCATGGTGAATGCACACAGTCACAAAACACACACTTGTAAATGTACAGATGCACACATATACACATTGTGTAGCTTGCATATATGCACACACAATTCACAATTTTGCACACATATACACACTGCTATAGCGTAGGAAAAGACCTCAGGCAGTCTGGGGGGGAGCCGGTAATGAGAGAGGGAGCAGGGGGACAGAAGTTTGGAGTGTGTGAAGCAAGGAAAGTTGGATCTCACTTCTGAGGCTGCAAAGCCCACATGGGGAAAGGGGCCGTGTCATGAACAGTGAAGCTCTGAAGGAAATGTCAAATCACTGGTGTTTGAAGATGGGGATGTATGCATAGCTATGAGTACAAATAAGTGTGTGTGCACGCGTGTATGTCTGATAGTGATATAGTTAAATAGATAGAAATCCCAGCATTGCATGCACAACTGCGTGTGTGTGTGTGCTTGTGTGTTTACGTGTGATTTGGGCCTACAGTGCACACTTGAGAGTGTAAGTGGGTGATCTGAGGGCATGACTTGATCAAAGGCACTTTGATCATGTGGAGACTCAGTCCAGTACCAAGGACTGTATATGAGCTTGCTTCATGGACACACACACACACTAACACACATGTACACACACACTAAAGCAATGGGATAATGGAAGAGTAATAACACTGGGGGCCCCATGTAATGGCAGCTAAATTTAATCCCATGACAGCTCCGAACTTGAGTGGAGAAAATCAATCAATGCAAATGGAGGCTCAAATTGCCACAGTCAAATGTTAAATGACTGGCAGAATGACGCGGCGATGTGCACAATGCCAGTTTTACTCTTTTTTCTATCTTATTCTGTACTTTTTTGCCTCTTTTACTCACGCAGGTAGCATATCAAATATTCAATCCCAAATTATTACATTCATCTTGTAAAACAGTAACCAAATTGTTGTATTTCCTCTGAAGTGTTAAATCTGCAAAGCTGTTGTATTGACTTAACTAGTAAGCCACTGAGTTTTTATCCATGATTTTTACAAGCTGACAAGTTTGTTCACATATTAATTTTACTATGTCGTCATCTTCCCTTACAATATTAGTAAATGTTTATTCTCAGTGAACATGCAGTATGCACAAGAGGTGTCGAGGTGAAATGTTCACCTTAACACCTCTTTCCTCAACAATAGTTTTTCATTCCTGTTTTGTCACCTACTGCATTTATATTGCCACCACACGCATCTCAGACTTTATCTCGCTTCCCCTCTTTTTCTTCCTGCCCTGTAGAAACACAACGTGGACTATCTTCTCCATCTTCCCGCTCACAGCAGCACTGTTTCTTCTCTGTTCTCTTTTTAGTTTCAGCTCCATTGATAATTCCTGTAACAGTCTTACTGCTTTTACCTATGAATGTGACATGTTACAATAGCATACAGTGCATTACGGTGCTGTGATTACAAAGTGAAAAGGAGCTGTGATCTGTCACTTGCTGGGGGAGAATAACAATAATCAAACACTTCAAAAACACACGTGTCAGTAATAAAATATTTGCCACTCTTTTCAGTAACTACTCTCATTTACCTGGATGATGTTTCAGCCATTATTAGATAACAAGAAGTGGATAAAGTGTGGGAAAACATGAGGCCCCTCTTCACCAGTGGCTTTATTAGATTATTGAATTTATTGAATTGGGTTAAATTTATTTAACATCTATTATTTGGAAAGATGCTGTATTCGCAAATACTTCTGAATGCTTTCAGTTAAAGGAGGACCGCAGCACATTTCTGAAATGGTCAGATACTCATAACAGACAAATAGTGATTATAAAATTCTGCCAAAATCAGATAAAAAACAAAGTGCTATGTTTTATACTTCTCCTTCCTCCTCTTCCTACATTTTCCAAAACACTGATGTCTAGTTGGTGCTCCAGTTCACATACAGATAAAGCTGACAGCAGATAGGAGTGAGCGTGACTTTGTGGTACCAAAGGTTCAACATGCTTTTATGGTGTGTGGAAGAGTCAGTACAGAGGACAAGTGCAATGGCTTTCATCTGGAAAAGTGAGTGCACCAGCAAGACTACAGCAGGCTGGGGATCCATGCAGAAACATGCCCACAAAAACACACATACACACTCACAGTATTACTTATGCTGTGTTTTCTCCACATTGAATGCACAGACAAGCGCACGCAGAAAAACACACACAAAAAAAACTTAATGCATACACACTCATCCACATTTGAATTGATATATTATTCATAAACCAATGTATTCTTCATTCATTCAGCCATGATGAATATTCTACGAGCAGATAAAAGAGGGGAGGTCCCTACTCCACTTTGATGATGTAATTCACCAACACCACACTGGCCCAATGAACACTACATACTGACACGCACTACCAACATGCCTCTATGTTTAGGATCTGTGAATGTACTTGCCTCTCTCATCCTCACTTTGTCTTGCACCTGCATGTAAACCTTCAGATTAAGTGCATCCTGGTGAGCCAAAACAAGAGCATTTGCATTGCCTGCTGTATATTATTATGTATATATCTGCAAACTCAACGTATCCTCTGAGTGGGCTTCGGAATAAAAGCACTCAAAGCAATTTAAATGGTTTGTCTATGGAAACATGGTACAAGGCTGACAAGCCATTTGAGGATTTGTTGAGGCTTGGTGAGTCACATATACTATAAATGGTGTTGCAATTATTCAGAAGATGTCTGCATCAAAGCACTTGCATCCTTCCTTTCACTTATAATCATATAACCCTGCCCTTTTTGTCAAGATAAGTTTGTGTGTGTGTGTGTGTGCTGCTGTTTGCATACTGTAAGTATATGCCTACACATATTCCTTTAAACATATTTGAATAGAGAAAGTATGTGTCTTGGAGGCTTTGAGAATATAGAAATATTCATGCCAGACCTTTAAACTTTTAAAATTGAGATGGAACTTGAGGGAGCAAGAAGGCAGGGACAAATAACATGTACATAAGAGCCTTGAAAACTAGTAAGAATAAAAACGAAAGTAGGGGGATTCACAGATAAATGAACCAAACATCTTAATTAACACAAGCTTGGTTACTTCCAGCATTGGTTGAAAAAACAAGAGAAAAATGCAAAATGGGTATGCGACAAAAATAATTGCCACATTTGGCTTCGATCACTGCTATACAAACTAGTTAAAATGTTTGAATTACCTCATTCACTCCCCAGATAGGGTACAATCAGTGCATCTGGTCAAAAATGTTTTATGACAAGACACAAGGCACATATTTCTAATTCCATATAGATTACTTTTTGTTTTGAAGAACTTGTAAGTTGTGTCTGCTGCCACCTTGACTCATTTACTAATTTCACTGGAACACCAACAGATCTGATTTTGCAGTGAGTGTGCTGGAATTTGTCCACAGTAATATTTGACAGCAGTCTGAGAGGATGCCAAAGTTGATTTGTTTTGGCTTTTCTCTCCATCTCCCACACATTTCACAAACACCCTCTCCCAACAAATTTAATCTGCCTGTTTCTTTTACACACACACGCCTCACCTCACACAAAAACCTTTTTTACTTTGCGTGCTCTTCATGTTCATGCATCTTGAAATGGCAAAATAAATTCTGAAATGGCTGCTAATCAACGTAGCTGCTTAACCCACCCGTTCTGCTTCCCTCCACCACAGCACAGACAAAAGTCTGCTCTCATAAGTGTGTGAGTGCCTCACAGAGTGAGAGGAAGAGAAGAACTACAATGATTTTTCAAGTATGATCTGTGCACTGAGAGGGCCAGGAAAGGAATATAAAAAAAAGATACAAAGGAAAAAATGGTTGAAAAGAGGAGGCCATTCGTATGTTTCCAGTGTGAGGTGTTAACAAAGACTTTGTGTAAAAACTAATGGAAAGTGTCAGCACACAAACACTATAGACGAGACATACTGCACCATAAACCAGTGCGGAGCACCAAGGGCAGATTACTCGCATCAGAGTATATGTGGCTATTTCCTCTCTCATTGATCCTCAATTGCGTGCTTAACAGAGGTATTGATTACAAATTGAGGCTTGTTCTGCCTGAGCTGTGCATATCTACCTCATATCAGTACAGGTCAAGATGCCACTCTATCATTCATATTATGTTTCAGTCAATGGAAGAAGGGCCACTGCCTTTGATTTACTCACCACCTTTGTCGTTAACCGTTATACACACACCAGGGCTCTATATCTCACTGTGTTAAAACATTGACAGACTTGAGGTCTGAAACTGCAAAACTGCTACCAGGAGAGGTTTCTCATCATTGGACAGTGAGGAAAGTTGTGATGATGCCTTCTATTGATGGAAAAAAATTAAAAAGAAACAAGATTAAGAATCATGCTAGCGGTTCTGTATACTTCGGCAGAGCAGTGCTTGGCACTAAATGCTAACATCAGCATACAAACATGACATTGCTAATATGCTGACACAGTATTGAGCAATTCACCATAATGTTGACCATATTAACATCTTAGGGTGTTGTCATCATGCTAACAATTGCTAATTAGCACTAAACACAAAGGACAGCTGAGGCTGATGGGAATGCAAATAGTGTTGCAGGTATAAACCAAGTTAGACAAATTGAAATTTTCATCTGATGATGGCCCTAAATTAAAAAGACACAGATCACAAGTTATTACACTGTATCCTGTGTGGGACATGAATGTCTGTGCCACATTTCATGGTAATCCATCCATAACTGTCAAGACTTTCACCCAAAGCCATAAATGCCAACCTCATGATGGTGTTTGAAGAAACATGAAGGGATCATCAAATACTTAGCATCAAAAAAATCAAAAATTAGGATTCATCCATTGTGGAACACCAATCTCTGTACAACCTTCCATGGCAATCCATCTGATATTTTGAGAGATACTTCAATGTGGACTTGAAGTGGTGGACGGATGGACCGACTGAAAAGAGAGACTTAAAAAGGTAAGTATCGGATAGCTATAATTACAGTGCATTCAGAAAGTATTCAGACCCCTTCACTTTTTTCACATTTTGTTATGTTGCAGCCTTATGCTAAAATCATTAAAATTATTTTTTTCCATCAATCTACACTCAAAAACCTATAATGACAAAGTGAAAACAGAATTTTAGAAATTTTTGCATATTTATTAAAAAAGAAAAACTGAAATATCACACTGGCATAGCTATTCAGAGCCTTTGCTATGACACTTGAAATTTAGCTCAGGTGCCTTCCATTCTGTTGATCATCTTTGAGATGTTTCTACACCTTGATTGGAGTCAACCTGTGATAAATTCATTGATTGGGCATGATTTGGAAAGACACCCCCCTGTCTATATAAAGGTCTCATAGCCGAAAAATGCATGTCAGAGCAAAAACAAAGCCATGAGGTCGAAGGACCTGCCTGCAGAGCTCAGAGACAGGATTGTATTGAGGCACAGATCCGGGGAAGGCTACAAAAAATTCTGTTCCATTGAAGGTTCCCAAGAGCACAGTGGACTCTATAATTCTTAAATGAAAGAGGACTGGAACAACCAGGGCTCTTCCTAGAGCTGGCCATCCACCCAAATTGAGCAATCAGGGGAGAAGGGCCTTGGTAAGAGAGGTGACCAAGAATCCGGTGGTCACTCTGGCTGAGTGCCAGAGATCCTATGTGGAGATGGGAGAAACTTCCAAAAGGACAACCATCATTCCACCAGCACTCCACCAATCTGGGCTTTGTGGCAGAGTGGCCAGATAGAAGCCTCTCCTCAGTGGAAGACACAGGAAAGCCTGCTTGGAGTTTCAAAAAAGCACCTAAAGGACTCTCAGACTGTGAGAAACAAGATTCTCTGGTCTGATGAAACCAATATTGAACTGTTTGGACTCAATTCTAAGTTATGTCTGGAGGAAACCAGGCAGCGCTTATCACCTGCCCAATACCATCCCAACAGTGAAGCATGGTGGTGGCAGCATCATGCTGTGGGGGTGTTTTTCAGCAGCAGGGACTGGTGGGGGTTGATGGAAAGCTGAACAGAGCAAAATATAGAGATATCCTTAATGAAAACCTGGTCCAGAGCACTCAAGACCTCAGACTGGGCCGAAGGTTCACCCTCCAACAGGACAATGACACTAAGCACACAGCCAAGACAATGCAGGATTGGCTTTGGGACAACTCTGTGTATGTCCTTGAGCAGCCCAGCCAGAGCCCTGACTTGAACCCAATCAAACATCTCTGGAAAGACCTGAAAATGGCTGTCCATCGACAGTCCCCATCCAACCTGACAGAGCTTGAGAGGATCTGCAGAGAAGAATGGCAGAAAATCCCCAAATCCAGGTTCGCAAAGCTTGTCGCGTCATATCCAAGACAACTCAAGGCTGTAATTGCTTCCAAAGGTGCTTCAACTAAGTACTGAGTAAAGGGTCTGAATACTTATATCAATGTGATTTTTTTTTTCTTTATAATAAATCCTCTCTAAAATCCTTTTGCTTTGTCATTATGTGGTATTAAGTGTAGATTGATGAGGGAAAAAATAAATTGCTTATATGTTGTGCTGTACTTTTGAAGAAGATCCAAATTATAGCAACCTCTCTTCTTAGGAGGTTAGGTGTTAAAAAGTTATAATATAGTATGGTTTTAATGCTAGATCTGCTACATCCAAAAAAACGTTGCACTACTATAAACATTGCACGTCTGTGCTGCTCAGTGGTTGAGTAAACCACTGAATATTTACATGGCTTCTTGCCCATATACTGAGGATGAATGGGTCCACTGTCCTGCTGCAAGACTCTCCCCTCCCTCTGCAATCCAAGTAGGTAATTGAGTGCTAATCGAGTGTTTCCTCAGAGAAGAAAAACAACATGAACACACAAAACAAAACATTGTGCGCCTGCTCAACATTCAACAGATTCCACACTTGTCGGCGAACAACTGTCAGTGTCCATCATCAGGTTTTGTACGTCACTCTGGACAAAGCAGATATGACAAGCTAAATGTGTGCTGCTATCATTCACTCTCCCTCTCTTTCGCTTCCAGTTCTTTGCTTTTCTGTAGACCTCTCTGTACTATCCTTTACTATGTATCTTTCTATTATCAATCTATTATCCTTCTTTGTAATCTTCTGCCTCAATTTTTCCTGTTTCAATTATTCTACCTCAAATTCCCTCCGTTACCTGATTCTCTCAGCTTCTGTTGTTCATATTCTTGTTGCTATCATCTGTCTCTTTCCTTCTCCCCCTCCACTCATTTCTGTATGCAGGTCACCGTGGCTGTGGGTGAAGAAGCACAACAGTGCGAAAGAGCAAAAAATAAAAGGGACATAATGAATAGTAATTTATTGGAGGAGGAAGAGGAAGAAATAGCTTTTTTCCATCTCTTTCTCTCTCCTTGTATTGCTCTCATTGCTCAGCAGGATTACATGTAATGTATGCACACCCACAGAGTTGCTCTGAGACAAAAGGCCAGAGAGACAGACAGAGAAAGAGACAGATGGAAAGAGAGACATAGAGGGGGTGAGAGAAAAAGAGAGAAAAAGGGAGACAAAAAAGACAGACAAGTCAGGGTTCAGTTCACTCATACAGTCCCTCCAAAGTTAGTTTGCGTTAGAGGAAAATTCTCTTCTCCTGCATTACTTCTGCTACTTTTTAGAGAATTCTATTCTCTTCTGCTCCATCCATCCTATTCATACATATACTACACACACAGAGTCCTCTTATCAACATTAAAGTACAATAACAATTGTCATGGGAATACACCAGTGGGATTCAATTTGCCCCTTTATAGATGCACCCCTAGATTGACCTGCCATGCAAAAATTATAGCCTACTCATGCGGGAGGCAGCACAACGTGAAGAACGAGATCCTGACCCAAACCAGTTTGACTGAGATAACGCACTAGTAAAAGCACAAGGGACCACCTTTGCGGTATGATGGATATTTTCTCCCACAAGAAAATCAAACTGCATACTCATTGAAGAGTTCATATGATGTATCCTAGTGGTTCAGACAGTTATATTAATACACTGTCTTGCTGACAAATCCTACTCTTTGATCTGCAGAAAAAAAAAAAAAAAAAACAGATCGGCAGTAGTCTCCCCAGAGCTGAAAGTGTTATCAATCTTCTTATTGCACAAGAGTGAGGTGATCAAAGAGCTTAACTGTGTTTCTCTCAGGATCAATCTATGAGATGGGGAGAGACTGTTTGAGTTTGAGTTTTGACCTGGGTCAAAACTATGATTTTCTCTACCATTGTCTCTCTCTTACTGTGCTTTCCTGTAAAAAAAAAAAAAAAAAAAAAAAAAAGCCCCAAAAGCGTAATCTCTGTCTAAAGTTGATATAAGTTCAGAGAAAGGAACTTAAATAGACACTGTATACAGACCAACTAAAAGTGTCATTTCATAAGTACTGCAGTGTTATAATTGGTTTTCTTTGTCATATGATGCATCTAATATTCCATGGGGGATTGTGCTCCCTTGGGAAGGGAATGAAATTATTATTTCCAGGTAGTCCCACTGGCATGTTCAGTCTGTTACTATGATTGTGTTGGTTTAATTAAGTGTTAATATTGCTTTCATCTTTATAGACTTAAAACATAATTGGCTGACAGCACTGATCAATCTCAGTAACCCCCCTCCCCCATTTGCCTGCATCAAATGAAATACCAAATACCATCAAATACCAAAAACAACAGCCAATCAGAGAAGGGAAATTAAGCATTTTGAACTGGCAAGATTTTATAAATGGTATTGAACTGGAAAAGCCCAGTAGATTGATAAATTGATCATATTTCACCTCAACAAAACACTAAAATGTGTGTGAAAATAAACTTAACAAAACAGTACAACAGCTACATTTAAGAACTGTTCATTAGAGTCTGTGTGTGCCAAAAAAAGATAAGACTTGCAAGCACACGTACACACACACAGAGTACACAGCAGCTGCTGTCACAAACAGCAGGACCAGACTGATAAATATCATATGAAAAACTTTTAACCTAGTTGAAAAAAATAATCAAAATTCTGAAACTGCATGACTTATTTCTCACCTTACATATTCAGAAACATATGTTAGTGAAATATGTAGGTGAAATAAAAAAATAAAAAAAGTTTCTGTTTCAGCTGAAGTCTTTTTTCAGGCTCAATCAGCTGACTTACTGAGTACCCCTCTAGGCTGCCTCCAAGATTCAGATGGCTCTAGAAAACAAATATCATGATGTCAAGACATGATGAAAGTGAACTATATTTATGAGATAATTATAGATTGAACAAATTTGTTAACATTTTACACATTTTAATGAGGTTTAAAACCAAGATGCCCATTTTCATGACTGCACAGTTAGCCATTGCATCAAATGGAAGATCTAGATATAAAGTGCAATATTTTATCATCTGCATGTTTCCTGTTATTCAGCATGGTGGTATCTCTGAAAAGATTTGGATTTTTATTAATATTTAAAATTAAGTTCATATGAAATGTCGTATCCACCAGAGTCTCCACGAGGTTAGATGAAGAAAAAGTGACATTATAGAAAATAAACATTTGAAAGGTATCAGAACATCTCAGACTTATTTTCAGAGATACACTCGATATGTAGTGCAGACTGACCTCTCTTCTTGTAACATTTTAAAAACTGTTTATGTAAATGTTAGAACTTGCTTGTGCTGCCACAGAAGCAATACTGACAAGGTTACAGCTATATATGGTATTCAGTGCCTGGTTCCACACTGGCCTGGAGAGATAAAGCACGTACGGTGCATAAAAACAAACACTCGCACACAGACACACAATCTTTGAATCTTCAGAATAACAGGCTCGCAGTGAAACAGTGTCGACATAATCAGAATGGAAAGCCAGGTTGAGAGCCCTCTATCCAACTGTCTGGTAGAAATGATAATAACACAACGGTATTTGGGTCGAGAGGAAGACTCAGTCAGACTCGGGGTGAAGAGGGCACTCCTACTTTATGAAGACTATTCTTCAAAGTTTGACAGCTGCTGCCTACTTCAGACTAGGACTTTATATGAGTTTAAATGTCTCCTTATTTTTCATACTCATTCAATACAAAATCAATGGTATTCCCCAGCAGTATGTAGTGGCAGTATATGTGTATAAAAATGTGTATGCACATCATCCTGAGCATTCATGTGTGGGTGATACAAGATGTGCGACGCTAGACTTATGCTTGAGAACATCCTCTTATGAGTATACGTGTATGCGTGAACACATAAGTATGCGTGTGCACGTGTGTGTGTGTGTGTGTGTGTCTTTGTACCGCCCTCAACCCGCAGGCTTACAGTCAATCCCACTTTGGCAGAGTAATGGCCCAGGTCTCCATTGAAGTTACCCTTCATTAGCAGGAGAACAACGTTGAAGCTGGGATAGTTTGGATGAAAGTATTATGCTGTAATTCAGAGGGGCTGAGTTCTTTATCAAGTCCTATATGAGACGGAAAGGGCCTAATGGTTCGAATTGCCAGAAAATTACAGCTGCGATTCACACTTCAAAAGACTTTGATTTTCCCCTGGCCTTTCTGCTTAGATGTGCTGAACTCACTTTAGATCGAGGCTGTACATCCCAGATACACTTTCCAACCCTAATTTCAGCCCTCTGCCAACCTCAAATCCCTCTCTCATCTTGACCTCTCTGCTCTTGGAGGAATCAAAAACACACAAAATTTGCTTGATTTTATGGATGCAGAAGGTGCCTCAACAACATCCTGTAAAGGCCATGAAAGGTTTTGTAAGGTTTTATGAATGCATGTATGTCATATTTTATCACATAATGTTCCCTTTTATCACACCACTGACAAGCCCTGAACCTAATTTTGCAGGGAGTGTCAAAATATGCAAGTGCAGCGATTTCTGAAAGCAAGGTGACACATTAATATGGGAGATATTCAACTGGAGGGCAACGGAAACAATCTTCCCAGGTGTCCTTGAGCAAGTCACAGCGGGGTTGTATTCATAGCTGACCTGGTGCTCTGGAATCCTTGTAGAAAGGGACAAGAAGAAGACACATTTGAACAGAACCAATAAAGTTTCACAAGATATCCAATTACTGCAGGATGTTCCAAACAGTTCTAGTTGGTAACTGGAGCAACAGAGTGGCACTGGGGCTCCTGCCAAATCTGTATTTTTTGACTTTTTAAGTTGTACAGAGTTGTTGTAAAGAAGAGTTGTCAGCAACAGTCTGCTTCAAGTTTATGTAACTACACACACAATGTGGAGCAATTAGCACCAAGGTAGTTACTAGTTTTTGAGCAACAGGAGAACGGCATTTCCACAACAAGAATCCTAACCAAACCTCATACTTTGGACTTAACTCCCCCACTGGGACATAAAATCTTGAAAAACTACAGGCACTCAATCTACAACTACAGTCGACTGATTAGCTAAAAGCTACTTTCAGATGAATCTACTGACAAGGTTTCAAAGTCTTAACTGTGCCAATTAGATGTGCTCTTCCTTCCAGAGCTCACGCACCTTTAAGGCCAGTGGGTGCTCATCAAGGCTTCCCCCTGCTGTGAATGTGGTACTGCAAAGATCTTGGGTTACAGGAAGCAAAGAATGATGCAAGCCCCCTGCAAATGGATAGTTAAAATCCCCAATGGTTTCTGTTGAAGAAGGGGGGTGTGCGTATGTACCTGTAAGTATGTGTAAGAAGGTGTGTAGGTGTATTGAAGGGTGCAGAGGGGATCAGTGGGGGTAGGGACAAGTATGGTGGAAGATTGGGGAAAGCGTGTGACAGAGACATGACAAAAAAAGAGTCAGAAGTAGGGCTGTGATGGCCACCGCATTACCACAGTAACATGGCCTTCCACAGGGTTGAGCTAATTACCATCATCACCACGTTTAAAAAAAAAAAAGTCAACCACAAATGGACAGCGAAAGAGGTGCGCAAGGACACGAAAGCATGGCATGCGAGCTGGCATCCAAGCTAGGCTAAAGGCTAACCCGAGTCGGCCAGCTCTCCTGTCAGTCTACCTTGCCAACATCCACTCCAATACACTACACTACCCAAGACTGCTTCTGACCTCCCGGAGAGAAATGACAAACTGCTGTGCCCACATCTTCACCAAGACATGGCTGCACGATAGTAACCCCAACTCCGCTATCCAGCTAGCCAGGCTAACCGCTCTCCGGTCAGACAGGATTGCTTCACTGTGTGTTTATATTAACAGAGACTGGTGTACGAACATGCACAGTTAGTAAACCACCAAACCACTGGAATACATTGCTTTTTCATTGCGGTAAGAAAAAATCCATTCTGTCACAGCCCTAGACGGTAGCAAACAAGTATGTCAGCAGGTAAACTGGAGGGTTAAAGTAGAGAACAGCGTCAGGTTTCAACGTGGTGTTCTTAAACAGCTTGTTTGGTTTTACCCTCAAAGGACTTCCTTCTAAACTCATAACTTTCCTTCCACCTTTATCTCCGTCATCTTTCAATCTCCAGGCCTTTCTCTCTGTCTCTTATTCAATCTCTCCATCTGTCGATCTCTATCTCTTTATCTCCCTCTACGTCTACATCTTAATGTCTCTCCCTTTCATCTTTTGGGGTGTCTTTCTCCATCTCTGTGTTTCAATCCTCACATCTGTTCTCTTCCCTAAACCAATTAAATGTGGTCTGCAATTACCCTCTTCACTTCGCATCTCATGGTCTCAGAGAGCTTTGTGCACGTGTGTGTGTGTGTATGTGTATGTGTATGTGTGTGTGTGTGTGTGTGTGTGTGTGTGTGTGTGTGTGTGTGTGTGTGTGTGTGTGTGTGTGTGTGTGTGTGTGTGTGTGTGTGTGTGTGGCCCACTTGGGAAAAAAATGTGCTTTCATTTTTTTTCTTTTTGCCAGAATTCAGATGTTTTCTTTTGCACTCTAATAATTCTTGTAATCATCACCCTCTGCACACAGACATACACACATACAGTTACAATCACATATACTATGCCTGTACACACACTCACTGAGGGGGACAGTTTGTGGTGCAGTCAAAGGAAGACCTTTATCAATTCTCAAGGCTTTTTCCCTCCCCAGAACATTTTATTGTTCTTGAATGCAGAGGTGAAAGCAGCAGCCTTCACTGTGGATATAAATAATAAACATGTCTCCTGCTGTAACAAAGCTCAGAATACCCACATTCTCAATGGTCCTATAGAGAGATAGGCATAGGTCAGGTAATATTAACCTTCTGTGTGGTGTGTTCTAAATCATTGAAATCACTCCAGCTTCTGTGGCATTCCACTACATCACAACACCTCAGCCTGTCTCAAGAAACTTCACAGCACAAACAAAAATACCAAAAATTGTCTGTGATGTTGATCGTTGCCACATATCCAGGCTATTGCGTTGTGTATTTTAATTGGACACCACTGTAACTACTTCAGTGTCTTTGTCGTGCTGCTTTCGAATGCTGCGCCACCTCTCACAGCCCCTTTGGGAAGGATGGGAGATGTGGAAAATGGAGGAGAGAGGGAGAAAAATGAATGAAGATGGAGCGTAGGCGTGAGAATGTAATTACGAGAGAAAAGTGTGACAGAGGCGGAATAAGAGAGGGGCTGAATGAACAATCAAGGAGCTCTCCATGGTGCTGAACTCACAAATGACTTATGCGGTAAGGACCAGAACTGTCCATGGTCCTGTACTGTATGTTCCCTTACAGTCTATAACAACATTTGCAGCTGCTCAGACAACAAGAGATTCAACAATAGTACTAGCTTTGTTAGCAGTTGAAATAGTAGGGGGAAAAAAACAAACAAACTTGGGTTCTGTGACAATAGTGTTTAACAGTACAAGAAGATTCACCATGAGACAAATATAACAAAAGTTGACATCTAGCAACTCTGACACTGTTGTAGAAATCTGAGCAGCACTGCTACAGCATTGTTACTAAGTGTATTTCTTGTGGTATCATCTAATCTGTATGTTGTATAGTGTCTTCAGATCACAACACTCCAAACATGGCTGTCATGGTGATTTTATTGATAGGTGATTATACAAAAGATGAAGAGAGAGATCCAGTGATGGATCTCTGGATCTGACAGTTTCCCTTCTTCTCTCCCCCTCCTCATTCCTTTGGTTTTCATAATGTCTCATCCACTCTCAGTCTCTTTTCTGATCTCTGTCTTTTTTCATCTCTCTCACATATTCTACCCTGTTTATGTTTCGCTGTCTATGTTTTCACTTTTTGATAATTATTTATTTTCACACTCACTCCCAAGCAGAACATATCCACTAAAAAGTGATGAAGTCTAGACAGTAGTAATGAGATCTGTGCCTCATTTAATCTAAATAGGGCACCTCCTGAGATCCCTCTGCCTCTGTGTGTACAAGCCCACATCTGCATGCTGGTGTGAGTTTATCTGCATAAATGTGCGTATTCATCTGAATGGCAGTGTGAAGCTGATGTGCATACTGTATATTTGCACAGGTTTTTGTATGGGTGTGTGTGTGTACTGTACGTGAGTGCATGTGTGAGTGTGCTGTAGATAGTGTGTTGGTTTAACTGAGGAGTCCCTGGGAGAGCCGAAGAGGGTATCCAAGCAGCAAATTAAAATCGGTCTTTTTCACTTCCAACTGTCCATCACCAAGGACAGATTTAGAAAACCTCAAGCATTTGAAGAACAGGAGGGAAATGGACACACCCAAGTGTATGACGTCACACACTTTAGAAACTAGAAAACGCCCTCTCCCACCCGCAATCACAATTTCTCACACATCATTAGGTACAGAGCATTATCAATACCCAATCTCAGCCCCACGTAATTAGTCTCTATGGCTTTTTTATTGAACACAATCAGTCGGCAATAACTCAAAAACTGACATCAGCAATAAAGTCATTTCTACTGATCAAATGTCTGCTGATGTGAACCACTGTAGACAGTGGCAGTTTTCTAAAGATGGGTAAGCAATATACAGTTTCTGGCAGATCTCCTAAATAAGTTCAAGTTGCATTGGTAAGGGGGAAATCTGCTTGATGCTTACAAAACAACCTGCAATTAGCCTGACTACTGTATTTAAATTTTGAGTATATTCACAAACAACTTTGACTTACAGATGGTGTTTTCTGGAAGTTTCATAACTCTTTATATAATAATAAAAATATTAACACACATCATGTATCCAACCAACCAAAGCCAATAGTGGGATAAAGGGTACCATACTGCAAATTCATCACAGATTGTAATTTTGAAGGAAAATGACACAAAAAATGGTTTTCAGATACTCACTCAGGAGTTTTCATTGTATAAAGAAGTACAAGTGTGCCTAAATTAAGCTGGCTTCACAACACAAGCTCTCACCCATATGCTTTTACTTTACCCGACAGCACACTGAGTCTGACAGTTAGTAGACAAGGCCAAGTAAAGTTTAAACTCATATGTCACTATTGATTGGATAGGCTGCATTACAATGACAACCTCCAGCAATTTAACCCAAATATCCAACCATTAAACTTCATCATAGAGGGTCAGAATCTGGGTTTTAACAACAAAAAAAAACAAAACATGCAGAGCCATGTGACATCAACATTCACTAAATGTGTTCAATGTTTTAAATTAGAGTGTCGCTTTAAGAATAGAACTTCAGTTTTGTTTTGTTTCTTTGCCATTTAGTTTTTCATTACAAAGTTGTATTGTATTTCTCATCTGTATTCAGCAGCTGCGTCTCAGTAACCAGAAAACATATTAGGTATTTCTTTCTTATACTTTGCAGGATCTTGTATGTATCATCATTCTATGTCAGTAAAGCTTGCTGTAGATATGAGACGATGACAGTGCAATCTCTCCAGTGAATACCGAGTCCTCTCCACCAATCATCATGCCTTAGCTTCAGGCAGTACAAATTAATCTTGCAGAGTTCATCATAATAATAATTTACTTCCTCTTTCCTAACTGCGTGTTGAGCAATTGTAACAAAGCAATTTCCCTGCGGGCAGGGGTGTACTGGGAGGAAAGAAATTCAGCCCTGTGGGTGCTCTGTTGTGACACACAGAGAGGGCCGGTAAAGAGACAGACACAGCCGGTAAAAATGGATTTTTTGACCGTCCACCGGCCTAAAAACAGATTTTTTGACCGTCCCCCAGCCCGCTGGGATTTATCCTGGTAGGCCCAATGGCCAGTACACCACGTCCTGCGGGGAATAAAGTTTTTCTGATTCTGATTCTGATAATAGTGAAAATAAATTACCCTCTTACAAAAAAAAGCCACCAGGAATAAAAGAAATTGACAGCCACGATGGGAAAAAAACAGCAGTTTAAAAAGTCTCGGCACCCGCCTCACTCCTAAAGATTGCAATGGCCTAAACACCACAATAGTCTTACTGCTGTACAACACCACTGTATTGTGCAGCTACATGTCATTGCCATTGACTGCTAGCACAATGTTAATTAACAGGACAATGTTAAAGCATGCATAAAGTGATATGTAGCCTAGTATTAAATAACACATATATAAACACAAAACTTGTGGGAAACAAAGTTGAAACTTCAGTTCTGCTGCATCCTTATGTTGATTCCCACCACTTATCTTGAGTTAAAGAGCTGCTGCTGAAGCAGAAGTTTCCAGTCGGCGTGTGCTTGCTTTTCATTCAGGGTATTACTTCTTTTATAATGAGGCACACAGTTGGAAGAGATAGCTTGACAGAGGGGGGCAAATGCAGTCTCCCATGAGCGTTACGCCTCAGTCCTAAGTTTATCCGTGCTCTGAAGGAGACAGTCTTGACAAAAACCCACTGCTCTTTCCTCTTGCACATCTCCAAACCTTTTAGAATTAATGATCTTATTATTACCGGTCACTGTTCTGCCAGGTACTGTTCAATAACAATATTTTGAGTCCACCAAACTGAGATCAAATTTGCACTTTCAGCAACAATATACTATTAAATAGCCCATCTCCTATATTATGCTTAAGTGCACTGATAGGCTACGACTCACACGCTCCCTCCCCTCTTTCCTCCCCACTCATCATTCTATACCACTGGTAGCGGCTCAATTATGTAGTGACCACAATAGACCATGAATACCAATTTATGGGGAGATAGGGGGTAGAGGGAGGGAGGAGGGGGGGGGATCAGAATTCCTGCTAGCCAGCAAAATCGAGAGCGACAGAAGCTTGGCCTGGTTTCCCCTCTCCGGTGCCGCTGTAATTCACCTTGCGTCACCTCTATCTCATCCTACACTACGCGTGGCACGTAGTGGCAGATTGAAGTGCAGCGCTGCACTTCAATCTGCAACTATGCCTCTCCCTCATCTTCCACCCCTCTCTTTCTCACTATGTCTTTCTCACCCTCCCTTTCTCCCCTTCTGCCTCCTTCCTCCACCCCAAATCTCTTATTAGTCATTCATATGTAAATGATGCTTAAAATAATTATCTGATCTGGTGCCATCAGGTTGGATGAGGATGCTGGCAGATTCTGGAACGCCTCTATGTGTGTGTGTGTGTGTGTGTGTGTTCTAATCTAAATTCCCAGCAAGGCTATGGTTTGTGTTGTGTGTTTTCTGTGTTTATGTATAAGGCCTCTCAAGACACCAGCATTTCTCTATCCCTCTCTCTGTTTCACTCTCCCTCACACACACACACACACACACTTAGTTGGTTGCTCCACTTTCTCTCCTTCCTCCCCCATCAGCTCTCTCTCTCACTATCCCTCTATCTGTGGGAGGGATGAGGTGACCATCTGTTGTTCAGAGAGAGCTTGAAAGGGATTGAGGGGGAGAGAGAGAGTCAGACAGAGTGCGGGAGAGCGAGCTGTGCTGTGATATTGTAATTGCAGTCAAAGTAGAATTGAACTGAGGGGAACAGAGAGGAGATATGCGCACTGATAATGTCACTGCAGTCGAAGGTAGAGAGGGAATAACGGGGATTGAAAGAAGGACTGAGAAAGAAAAACAGAGGGAGGGAGAGGTGGTATGATATTGTCATTGCAGTAAAGCAGGCAGTGGCAGGCCCTTAAGACTTTGATTTATGTCTCCTCTGCAGTGTGTTTGTGTGAGTGTGCGTATGTGTATGTGTGATTTATCGTTCGTTAACGCTGAGGAATTAAACCTTGTATCCCACTGAGCTGCGCACATCAATTACCAACCCAACAAACGGCCGGGCTTCGCCTCAGTTCACCTTTAATGAGGAGAGGTGGCAATTGACACACACACACCATCACACATACACACACACATTGAAGACCCAATGCACGCTCACAGTTTTATACATACTCTAAAGAGTAATTCAGGGCACCTATTACCACCACTTAATTAAATGCATGGTTGCAAGATAAAAATTATAATTTAATGATTTAGATAAAAATTTGAAGTTGCAAAGATTATTTTAATGAGTTGTGCTGACATAATATTGTTGGTAATTACATCAACTTAATATTGTGTGTAATTTAAACTCAAATTTCTGTATTCATTGATTTAAAAAAAATTCAAGCCGTGGTAACTTAATGAAATTGGCTTGATTAACTATTTTTGTTATGTACCTTGAATGCAGGATTTCAAGTCCACTCCCCTACCTACTTAACATGCCTGGACAAATTCAGACATTTAAGACTGTTTGTTGGAGGACCTGTGGGTTGAACAAATACAGCACAGAGATACATAGGACATTTTCAAGGTGAGTATCATTTAATTTACAAACAAATTCTAAAGAATGTCTTTGGACATATTCTCAATTGTGATATGACCAATAGTGGACACATGTACAGAGGTTTGGCTACACCTGCTAACACACAACTTGATGGAATCTGTTGTACTGCTACACGTAGCTACTGCTAGTTATATTTAGTTGTGCAATCTGGCCATCCTACTCTTCACAGTGCATAGGAATGATGACGTTTAGAGAGGGCTTTTCATTTGTACCGTGGGGAGGAAAAGCATATTTCAAATTCTGCTTATTCATTCACCACCAAGCGTAGTTTTGAAGATTGTCTGTGCTTGCAATTTCAGTATTACATACATATATTAACATATACTGACAAATATGTAACTGCAAAAAATAAGATAAACATTGACTGTGATGGATTATCTATCTGCAGCAAGTTTTAAGTCTTTGCAAGTTTAAAGTAAATAAAACAAACCAATACCTTCCTGGAAGGTATGAGGTACAGTATTTGTACTTACGAAACTAGATAAAATTGACATGTTGCTTTAAAGAAAATCTTTGTGAAGCCTGACATTTGCTTGTAACAATTGTTACAGTTTAATTAAGCAGGGTACTTAACTGGCCCATTGACCGGACTTTGGTTCTAGGAAAAACTGTTGACCTCTATGGGGAGTGACTTAACTTGGCATGAAATACCAGTCAATAATTATGGGTCATTTCAGTGCACTGGTTTTCTACCAGTATATGTCACAGATCTAGGGGTTGTTCCTCTTTAACTACTGTGTTGTCTTTAACGATTTTTCTGTTTGTGTGCCCTACTTGACCATTGCACCCTGAAACTAATGGCAAATGGACGTGGACTCATCAAGGGGAAGAGCTACAGGAGTGATAATCAGGCAGATCAAGGACATACTTCTTCATGTATTATTTAGACTTATCTTTGAAATGCATGTTGTTGGCAGTCACCCATGCAGATTATATTTATTTAGGAATTTTCTCTTGATCCTTTTTCTTAAATAGCAAAAACCAATTGAAGTATGCAAAGAAGCAGCCCCCTGCTGCCTTGGCGTGTACCTTGAAGAGAAGGAAGAGGACCTTTTCAAGGAGTTTGGAATAATAAATGCAACATCTCAAAAAAAGTTGAATCCACACTGGGCACAGTGTCAACACACAAGGCAGAAACATGCTCCCTGTGGGTTCAAATTCTTAAGCATATTGCACTTATGGCCACATCCCAATCAGTGATATCATAGCAATCGTCCATTCAGTATGGATGGGTGTTGACAGCAATGGCAAGGGAAAAGGTTCACTTAACCAGTTCACTTACATAGGTTTTTTGTATGAATACTGCAAAAAGATGAGATAAATACCCAGAGACAAACTGAACGTCAATTAAAGTCAAATGTAATAAAAGAAAAAAAAATTGCTCAATTTGGGCAGGGTAGATCACAACCCTGGTATCAGCTTGCAATGTAATGAGCACTTTCGTTTTCTTAAGAAACTGAAAATGTGTTTGTTAGTATATTGTTAAAGGGTGATTTCTAGTTAATCACAACTTGGGTTAGCTGAACCTCTTTTAGTTTGGATATAAAACAGAAACTGAGTGCACCTGAAATCCTAGCTATAAAACTATGGTACATAACTACGCTAAGTATGGTATATCAAGGCTGATAATTATTAATAATAATTAAAACTATATTTTACTGTTTGCCTTAGTTTTCTCTTACAAATAAGTTTTTTGATTCACTTTGGTTTACTGATGTTTGGTAAACTGCCATCATTGGTGACCAGGATCTGGACAATTTACATTTGTGTTGTTGTTTTTCTTTTTTAAAGAATGTTGTCACATTTTCAAATACACTGTGGTACAAAATAAAAGTTAATTGCCGAACAATTTTTGTGGAATTAATTATTTTTAAAGCTCCTACATGACAAAAAAACCCCAAACAACAGAAATGTTGTTTGAAACCCCCAAGTACTGAATGAAAATGAAAAATCTAATTGGACCAACTTGATTTTTTTTTTTACTGGTTGTCACTTAAAAACTTGTGTTCATAATTATGGTGATTAAGTACACGATACTTAAAAATTCCTTTTACATATTGTGGAAAAACTAGTTGGAACAACTAAATTTTTAGTACTCACCATAACAACGTGTTTATGCTGCCAATTATTAAGCACATGGTAATTGAAAATACCTTTGATTGTAGAGGAAATGCTGATTCCTCTAACTCAATGAAGTGTGTTGGTTCAGTATAATTTCATCAGAAGTTGTCATACTTCAAAAAGCTTGATGCAAACTGTTACGTTAATGGTTTTTGTTGAGCCAAAATATGTGCAAACTTGCACGCAGGTGTAAGCACATTGTTATCTTAGCTACATGTAAAATGTGTGACAACTGAACTTTAACTGAAATGAACTCCAGACTGTGCATGTTGCCTGTGTACACACATACATATATGTTGGTGTTTATGAATGAAAAGGCGATTGTGTGCTTCTTGACCTCCAGGTGAACTTCACGCAGTGTCTCTCACTCTAAGTAAGCACAATTAAATTATCCAAAATCCAATATCATCCAATAAGACACTGCTGATTTCAAATAGGGCAGGTTAAGGGTTTATGTGAGCGCCAATTAAATATAACAGGGTAATCTAATCTGAACCATGCATAACGCTATTATCTCATTTGCATCAATAATAGCGCCACAGGTTTTAGACAGTTTCCTGAGCATATGCAAAAGCATCCAGACCACAAATCATCAGAGATATAATTTGTGCTTTGAATCTCTGTCAATTAGATTTGACTTCAGGGATAATTTATTAGTGAATGAAGTAAATGGTGGAGAAGAATTTTATTGGAGGTGTTTCTGAAAGCAAGGTGAACAGAAAACGACAAAGTCAATGAAAAAGAAAGAGGATGCAGGTACCATCTCTGAAAGACTTTAGAAAAATTTCATCTCCCAAACTGGAAAGCTGCTCTCCAGTATGGGAGATGAAATGTTTGCCTTTCTAATAAAAAGAAAATATTTCTGGCCAAGCCAGATGTGTTTGCCCTACACCTCGGGGAAAGAGTGGTGCTTAGCTACAGTGTCTGCCACTGTGCAAGAAAAGTCATACTTACTCACAATCCAGGCAACATGTAAGTACTACTCTGTGGGGGTTGAAGTGAGAGTGCTCATTAGAGAGGATATGCAGGGCAAAAGTGTATAAAAGCATTCTTTCCCCTTTATTTTCTATTTTAAATGCACAACAGTTGAAAAATAGATTTGTGTTGATGGTCTTGTTAGAAATATATGCAAAGTTGTTGTTTTTTAATGAAAAATGTTTGGGGTCTTTTTTTTCATTTTTGGGAAGAGGAGGGATTTTCTACTCCAATTTGTTAGGGGAAGAGTGTGCTTTGAATTAATGTCAGACTAAAGACCTCTAATGCTGTTGTTCGTTATTATTACTTTTTTCTTTTTTCTAATGTTTTTAGTCAGTGTTTGTCTGAGGACAGCTTTTAGCATGCCCCTTTTTAAGCAGAATGACCTGAGATTACCATGGTTACCAAGAGATTATGTGACACATCATTCAAAGGTGTTATACTGTTTGATACACAAATGACGCAACAATCCCTCCTCTCTTCCTCTAAATCCTTTCCAACCCTACTCTCAACATTTATTTTTCTTTATAAGTGTCTGCGTGCATGTGTGTGTTTGGCCAGATGTATCCTAGATAACTGGGCAGGGCATTAGGACAGTAGGGATATAGGCCACTAAGCTTAGAAAATACTACATTACAGACATGCTGTGAAGGAAAGTGAAAATGAGAGGGAGAAAGAGCGGATTTATGTAGTAGAGAAAGAAGGCAGAAGGAGTGATTAGAGGTTGTGTTTGGAAAGAGGAAAAGATGGGAAAGGAAACCTAAAGGATGGGTGTTGAGAAGGAGGAATAGATGGAGGAAGGAGTGGAAAGTGATGAGAATTTTCTCTCTCAGACCTCTACAGGACTGTTAATTACATGTATCACTTTTCAGACTAAATTTGGGAAAAACTGTGCATCTGTGCAAGTGTCAAAAGCTCACTGGCACTTTTGCTCATTTTTTGTTCTTCACAAATATGGATAGCAGACACAGAGAGAACTCTGAGAATGCATTCACACCTCCCTTTCCACCAACATCCACTAACGAAGACTGAACTTTTGCGCTGTTGATGAGGAGACAGAGAAAGAGAGAGTGCATGAAACAAAGAGAAAGTGAAGTGAAGAAAGAAATAAATAAACAAAAAAAAAAGTCTGGAGAAACCAGTGTAGTGGAAAATAAAAAGAATTTGACGGCGGAATTTATGGCCAAATGAGTCACAGTCACGACAGCCTATAAAATTTGAATGAAATGGTGTAAAAGTGGGATTTATAATGATACGATCAGGAAAAATAATAAATCAGAATTTTTGCCTGTTCAATTGTGGATGGAATGAGGTCTGAAATTGCCAGAGCTGGGATGAAACACAAGGGTATAATAATTCAATATATGAATCTATTCCATTTGTGTTGTGGTAGTTCTGCTCTGTGTGTTTGTTTGTGTGTGTATGTGCTCTTGTGCTTCTATCTTTGCGAGGAACAATTTGAGTTTTAGCTGTAAAGGACATTTTGGCCAGTCTTCTTATAAAAGGGGTGTTTGAGGGTTAAGACTTGGTTTTAGGATTAAGGTTGGAATTAGGTTTGGGTTTAGGCTTGTTGTTGTGATTGTAAAAGTTCATTTTGACCTTGGAAATAGTTTTAAATAACCTCCTATAATTGTTTTTTTTTTTTTATGTTTATTCCTGTAACGTTGACTAAAATAAATTTAGCGTGCCTCTTTCAAGCATGTTTTCTCTACTGTAATCTAAATGTTGGTGCTGAGCAGCCCCTAAACTGAGGTTTAGCTGCCTTGCTGAAAGGCACATTGACATAAGACACTGAAGTACTGCAGAGGAAATGTCATTCTCTTTCACTTTCTTTCCTATTTGTGAATTTATGACCTGCTACAGATCTGCTTTCAAACCATCCTCCACCACCCCGTCCACTGTCCATCCCCAAGAATGGCCCACCCAAGCTTTTATAATGTGCTAGCACAGCCCTTAAATTAAGTGAAACCAAGTGTGGAGAGTAGTCCAGCTACATGAGACAAAATTAACCTGGATTTAGTTTGTCTACAGTCTATACTACAGTGCAAGGTTGCTGTACATGTGCTCATGGTTCAAATGACCTAAAATTGTTTATTGCGCATTAATTACATCACCCAGTTAGAAAACTTGGATTATATTATGTTTTAAACCCTCCCAAGAAAGCATGAATGGGCTATGAATAAATATGGCCATGATCCCATACGATCTTTTTCAACATAAGTTAATCTGAATCATTTGATCAGGTCAGGTGCACATTCTCCTTAATGTAGCAATGCATTGGAAGCCTCAAGTTCGACATGTCTCTTTTTAAGTTATGTCTTATCCCACCATCAGCCAAAAAACAAATTAGCAGTGTCTGGGGGAAAGTAGGACAACCATACTTCTTCAGCTGCAAATTGAGCAATTAGTAAAATTGTGCATGTGTATTTCTACATTTATTTTCCATTTTGTGGTTATCTAGCAAACACTTCACGATGCAACTCACTTGGACCCTTTGAACTCTTGTTTATCATTACTATTAATTCTCTCAGCTGTGGTTTCTGTTTGAGCATTATGAAAAAAAAGTGTCCTACTTGATCATGGCCAAAGCCTTTAAAGTTGTTGATATATAGTTAATATATTCTCACGGGTGCTTAAGGCATTTTAGCTGCATGTTCAAATAGAATGCAAAGCAAATTTTAGAGGAGTCAATGGAGTCAATGGAATTGCAGCATTATGGTGCAGACACACAGACTCCAGAGAGGACGCATCTCTTGCTCTCCATAGAGAATGAATAGAATCCGTCCACTTGAAATCCATCAACGGATACAGTGTGTCTCCACCATTAGACATGAATTTATGCTGAGCAGCGTGACTGGATGCGAAGACACATTAGCATGAGTTCAAAATGTTTGAAATTCAGTGAAACACTTTTGGTTATCCCTGGGTTTTATAAATGTGCTTCATACAAGTACAGAGATGATAAGGAAAATGAGAAAGACTAAAGGGAAATAATAGAAAAAAAAAACAGCTTCTGATGAGTTCTCAGTTAAGTCAGAGGCTGAGCTGAACACAAACACACAAGTACACTCCCACAGACATGGTTGGTGTATTTCATGCTAGCTAGCTTGCAGTTAACGTCTGTACAATCTGTACACTGGCTGTTTGGGGCAAATTGACACAGACCACACAAACAGTCCAACAGTCAAGTTCACTCAAATGATGCAAGGCCAAAATGCAAAAAACATGCATACACCATTTCCCATACAAAGAGTAGGCTTAAAACTCTCCTTTTTGATAAAACTTATAGTTAGGGCTGGCTCAGGCTTGCCTTGGACCAGCCCCTAGTTATGCTGCTATAGCCCTAGACTCCCAGGGGACGTCCCATGATGAACTGAGCTCCTCTATCCTCCTCCGCCTCTCCATCTGTACACATTCATGTACCATTAATGCCTGTTACTAACTTGGCTTCTTCCCCAGGGTTTTTGTCCTTTCTCCTCTCACAAGTTCCTCTGGATCATGGTCCAGGACCCCCTAGTTGTGGATTGCCGGCTTTCATGGACCGTGGCTGCGAGGACCCCATGCTGACGTGTTTCTGCTTGACGCCCACACTCGCTATTATTATTATTAGTCAGATTTCTACTATTATTATCATTGTTATTGGTGTTATTGTGCTTCTCTGTCTCTCTCTCTCTCATCTCTCCCCCTCCCTTCCTCTCTCAACCTAACCGGTCAAGGCAGATGGCCGCCCACCTAGAGCCCAGTTCTGCTTGAGGTTTCTTCCTATTAAAGGGGAGTTTTTCCTTGCTCATGGGGGAATGTTGGGTCTCTGTAAAATAAAGGGTACGGTCTAGACCTGCTCTACGTGAAAAGTGCCCTGAGATAACTTCTGTTGTGATTTGGCGCTATATAAATAAAACTGAATTGAAAAATTTAACAAACTGGTATTTATACACACAATGTGTGTGGTGAGAATGTGTGCACATCATACATAGTTTAGAATACACATGTTTTTCTAAAGCGATCTGAGAGTGATGTGATGAGGTGGAGATGAAATATAAGATGAGAGATGGAATCGCTCAGTAAAACATTGTTTAGGTTAATAAGCAATAGCACTAATTGGGTTATTTTTATGTGTTTACACAACAATCTGTAAAATAACAATTAAAGGCATATTTATAAACTTAATACTAATAAATTACTTCACCATTCTTCTAATTTACATTGGAGGTGTCATTTTATTTCACTGTTAGTTATTTTTATTTTATCCTTAATTGTGACACACCCCATAACATCAATTTTGATATGAGCACTACAAACTAATCATTGATTACATTTCTCAGATATCACTGCCGATGATGGTTTACAGGTCCATGTGATGAATTAATGATATGGATGGTATAAATAGCCGCACAGCCGTGTGTAATGGTAATGACGGCTGTTCTGGTGCTGCAACACAATCGGTGAAACTGCACTTCTTTGCCATTTGTTTCATTGACAGGTGTAAAGACTGTTGGCAATGAAAAAGGCTGGTTAAGGGCATGTCTTCATCCATTTATAGATGATTGTGGGAATGGAAATGAGGTTTGTGCGCCTAATTCTGCAATGTCTGAGACTTATAAAACAGAACCATGCGTAGCACAGCTTTATAAATCTGATGAAAAGTATGCATATTTCTGCCTTTGTGCATACAATTAATTTTAGTCATGAATATACACAGAGTTTTATTCATCTCAGGCCTCTGGTATTCCAAGGTCTATATACTGTACTGTTCCCAAGGCTACTTCCAGTGTGCTAGTGCGGGGAAATTTAAACAGAATGCCATCCCAACGGCTGTCATGTCAAATTCTATTGAAATTCCGGACACAGGTTGGAGTTTGACACCTAACACTAAGCACACATAAATCTGCTGTGAGGCAGATGGGAGGATTGCACACAAACTTGGCAAAGATACTAGTACCTAAACATGGCACAGACTGCCCAGATGCATACATACACTCGCAGACAGATGCACACAAAAACGCATACGCCAACCTGTCAAATCACACAAACACAAAAAGTTAGAGATCATCTTGATAAGTTCAAGAATGTTGGAAATTCTCCTGGCAACAATTCAAATGGTCAGTTACGGATTAAGAACCAATAAGAGAATTTCTAAAATTTTCACAGCAGAGCTCACAGCTAACCACAGCTACGAGTAGGCAGTTCGTGTCCACATATATCTGTGAGTAGGTTTAAGTATTTGTTTTTTCTTTGAATGTATTTTGTCATCATAAATGTTTGTACATGCGTTTGCTCTGCAGTGTGCTTTGCCTGAGGCAGGAGGTGAAGATAGAACTGGTTGGTTCCTGTGGGGCCTCCTACTCTCCCTCCCCCACATATACTGTATGTACATGGCAGAGAGGTAGCTTCACTTTGACATCCCTACTACAAGGTTATACTGTCTGTCAGTCAAACCGGTGCACATTGCACACAGATAGGCTATCCAAGCAACAAAAAAAAAAAGCTCATGAATACTGTATCACTGTTGGTCTTCAGCTGACATGAGACAGTGAGGAGGTTGCAATGGATACAGGCCATTTCAGCACTTGGGAGATGCTACTAACCTTCCAGCAGTCACTTTATATAACAGCAGCATAAGCACCTACATTATCGTCATGGGTCTAGAATCAATCTCCTGATACTGATAGTGTTGCATCTCCACAACCATGGCTGCTATACAAAGACACTATCAGCTCTTATCAATGTAAAGCATCCGACAGGCTGAAAAATTAAAGAATAGATGTACTGAAGTTTGGATATATAAATGTGGTTTGGTTCTACTTACATCCTTTTAGTATATTTTTCCACTTAAACTCTACCTTTCTGTGTATTTAGAGCAACATTTCAAATGAATGAAGGCATATTCTCTTTAATTTCAATAGGCATCAGTGAGTGGAATTTCAAAAGAGACAGAAAAAGTGAAGGCAGAGTCCTAAGAGACTAAAACACTAGCATTCCTTGGACTGATAATCACATAAATATAGGCCTGCCTCCCCTGTTTTAGTTTGAACTGCTGCTAAACTATTTGAATTAGGCTGTATTGTATCTTTTATCAGAGCACCTAAAGATATATTTTAATAATAAGGGGATATCATTTCCCTTGTCACGAAATGGGAATACCTAATCTTCGTAATAAATTGAGGGAAAACTCTTTTTCATTTTCATCAAACCTGCTCTTGAATTTGAATACATTCACCTCCTCACAATTTAGATGTCAATACTAGAAATAGCTTTGGTGCTTAAAGGCCATTTCAAATCCATTTAAAAGTGTTTACTGAAATTTTGAGCCTCGATATTTGTCCCATCTTT
The DNA here is from genome assembly GCF_910596095.1 of Thunnus maccoyii. Taxonomy (NCBI): domain Eukaryota; kingdom Metazoa; phylum Chordata; class Actinopteri; order Scombriformes; family Scombridae; genus Thunnus; species Thunnus maccoyii. Next base: position 16,141,541 of record NC_056553.1, read on the forward strand.
ATGTCGAGACTGAATCTAATTTGTGACATTTAAGAAAAGGTCTTTCATTATCACCCATTGATCACAATCATATTTTGTATGCCAGCGCGTATGTCTGTGTGCATGTGTGCTGTGTAAGGATGAATGGATGAATGCGTGAAAGCGAGGGTGCGTGCACATGTTAATGAACACAAGACTTTATCATATAGACATTATCCATCCACACTTCTCACTATTTTCCATACCTGCTTATCTTAGCTCCAGATTATCACAGCTCCTGTAGGCACGTTTTTCTTTTTTCACTGTCGACCCAGATGGAATCAAACCCATAGCCACAGCAGTGTACATCACCAAATGAGCTGTATATCGGCATATTTGTGATATGCTAATTCACTTGAAATCTGAAACCTCCCTGACATGTTTTTTCCATACTTGAAAAACCATCTTTAGATTCTGAAGGGTGAGACTGTTAGAGGAAAAGAACATGGGATGAATTACTAATAAGACCAATAACAGCATGAAAGCCAATTAAACTAGGTCTTGTTTTTTTTTTTTTTTTTTTTTTTTGATTGGCATTACTGGTTTACTGAGCTGCTACAGTATGGCTTTGATTACCACACAAAATCACATACACACACGACAACTGCTTTCACACATACTCTGACCACAACTTTGACACACACATACACACATACACTCACAGTGCTTCAAACTCTTAAGAATACCTTGAGAATAACTGATTGCTTCAGAGCTTGCCATACATGTAGCGACACATGGACACATTGCTAGACATCATTACCTTTCACAGATCACAAGATAAGGCCCACCATGTAAAAGTACCATAACTATAAATCAATCTAGACAAGATGAGAAGTGTATTGATTGATGTTGCTTGCCTGTCAGATGGTTAGATATAGGGACAGTGTGAGGGAGTGCATGTCAAATCTGAAAAAGGAATCAGAGGAGGAAAGGCTACATAGAGCTCAAGCAGAAGAGACACTGCTACCAATTAATAAGATGAAAAAAACATTATTGAGAGAAGTTTTGGCACACACTCCATTGGCTAGTGCAGCGCTCTGTAGGAGGGCGTCTGAGTGCACCTCAGTGGGGAATCTTGAGTCATTAAGACTCCTCACTGGGGCAGGTGGAGCTGGGGTGATGGTGTGTGAGATGAGCAACACAGAGAATGAGGAAAAGGGCATGTTTATGAATGAGAAGAGGGTATGAGAGTGAAACTCAGGCCATGATTGGATAGATGAGATGAAGTGGGAGGTAGGAAGAGAGAGGACAGCCTGGACTGAAGTGAACAGCATGATAGTAGACTTGGCTCAGTGATTTTTGGCCTGAAAAAACAAATTAGCAGAGAATTGAAAAACATGTTTCTGTATGGGCAAAAAATGAAAATAAGGATAAAACAGCAAAGAGAAATTGTAAAACCAGAGATAAAAAGCCATGTCTTTTAGCTCATTTAACTTGCAAAAACAAGTAAAAAGATGAATTTGGAAAACAGATTCAGAAACAAACACACACAGAGAAAAAAAGAAACACATCAAAATCCCAGAATCCCAGAGATACTGTAATCTAGGCCAGTTGTTTTCTGTTTGGGGCTGCATTTTGGTCACCGCTGTAGCCTGTTGGCACAAATGAGAAGTGCTGCACTTTGCCAAATTGGAAAAGGATGCTTTACTTTTACTGTATTAGGTTTTTTTCTGATTGTTTTGTTGGAGAAACCCGACAAAATTGTCTGATTTATGAACCTGTTTTCTTTGGCTTCAGTTTACTGGATAGTATGGGTAATCATTCTTGTTTGTATGATGAATATGCTCTGAGGTATACTGTATGATCCTGTAAATTATCTTGTATGATCATTATGTGAAGAGGAGACTATTCAAATGTGACGTTATTCAATTTGTTGAAATTTCAAGACATTAAAATGTAATTGCCTTGAAGGGGATCTGTCTTATTTACTGCGGTTTCATTCCTAAACACTGCTGAACTCTCAGTGCCCCAAACCTAATCAGGATTCATTGTATTCAGTAAAAAGAGGGCATGCCATGCCAGCTGTGTATTTTGGACACACTGTAGGCTTTCAGTGACACCTTGACATTGGGAATTTGGGACCAAACTGTGCACAGACTGCAGTATCACCATACAGATGTATAAGGTTACAGAGCTTTGCTTACATTTACCATAACCCCATGGTAACCATAAGACTAAGCAATGCATAAACAAGCCAAGCAACCAGAGAAAATGTGAAATTTTATAAAATGCATTTTCCAACTTTACAAATACCAAACCCTAACCAAAGTTGTATTACTTTCCTTAAGTTGACCAGTAGATATGTTTAGTAGGACAAACAGATAAATCTAATCTACTGTCTCTAGTCTAATTTGTGCTTTTGTCACATACTCCAATTTATGATAGAGGAAAACAATCTTTACAGAACATACAGTAATTTGTGTCCACAACATTTCCCACCGTCAGCCTGTGTGCTCATTTAAAAAACTGTCATGAGGTCACATTTCTGTAAAATCAAAAACAACAAACAAAAATAATTCATGTTTCTCATACATCCTCGCTATGTTGTTGACCCTAAACCGACTCTTACACACAAACACACACACACACACACACACACACACACACACAGCTAGCCAAGCTACCAACCATAAGTGGCCGGGCTAATCCATTCAACCGATCAACAAATGGCGGGCAATTAACTGGCTGGCTGACTCAGAGCTGAAAGTGTAACATTTCTTTTTAATTATGACTAGTTTTGCTTGAAAATAAATGGTCTTCACAGTCATTCAGGATGATATCCAGAATTTGTTCTCCAGATTTTGTTCATCATTAAAGACAATATAAAATAAAAAAAAATCAGATAAAATGACTTGTCACAGTCATCATGAATAGAACAAGCTCTCTGATAAACAATTACATTAGATATAATTTATAATAAAAACAAAATGATGCAAAATACTGTATTTTCTTTTGCATTTTTAGGGCTTTTTGGACATCAGCCAAGGCCTTGGTCTGTGGTAATTCAGTAGGGAATGCTGGCTATAATGAGGAAATTTTCTCGCTTGCAACCTTAATTTATTCCAACTTGGCTAAGAGGAGCAAAGTGTTAAAGTTCAGAGAGTTTATTTCTCTAAATAACAGCCACATTAGGGAAAGTACAAAGAGCTAATAGCCTTTGGTCTTGTGATAAAAGCAGCCAATCACCTTTGCCCTGCCTGATAAAAGTTGTCAATCCCATGAGATCCACGGTGTGAGTGAAGTTAAAGGATGAGAAGAGGAAAAACAGAAGCAAATTTATAAAATATATGGGAGATGAAGAAAAAAAAAATCATTAGGCAGTGAGACCTTTTTATGATAAAACAAGCAGCTATTGAGAAAGATAGATTTGTCTTAATTTACACTGTACTATGATTCAAAAAGCCAAAGTAGGGATAGCCTCTGTAATTGCCTCGGTGGAATCTGCTTCTGGTTCTCCAGCACTACCACACTAATTAATGTGGGGCTGATAAGAAATTAATAACCTGTAACTGAAACTCATGTTTTCATTTTATTTGAAACCTGGGATGACCTCTAAGAGCCAAACAGGTTTCATAATCCTATAGTCACAGTGAATTCTCACAAAATTGCACAGTAAGTTCAAAAGTACACCCACATATTTTCCCAAAGCACAATGTATTCATTTGACAGCAATTGAACGGTCTTTTCAACATTTTTTCTTTACACTATTATACATGAAGCTTTGTTTGAATGTCTATATCAACATCAAAAAAACTGCTTTCACTTAAACATTTTTAAAAAGGTTCAAGAATAAAAGAAAAGTTCTTGCAAATACTTGCCTCTATGTTCTTTATTAGGGTTTATTGAATGCCATCACTGTAGTGCACAAAAAACATTCCATGGGTATGTATAACTACACTGTCACATAGATCAACCCTCACAGACCACACAAACACACACACACACACAAACACACAGGTACTGTACATTAATCAGCACTGTGGTGTTAATATTGTTCCTGAGGACAGGCTGGTTATCACTCAGCAAAAGCCAGGCTCTGTGTGTATTTCAATCTAAATGCATTCTTGCTTTTGCCAAAGTCAGTGTTTTGCCAAAAATTCAATTAAGTCTGAAATCAATGAACATTTAGAAGTAGGGTAAGGGGAAAGTGTAACAGTGTGTGTCAGCCCTATCAGCCAAATCAAAGCCACAGTGGTTTGAAAAGCAACATTAGTCTCTCCAATGGTTGTTCTGTTTTTCCTTAAAATTATTATTATGCACAAACTAGTTCACTGGAATTAACTAGGTCCCTACATTTTTTTTAAGGATTTTTATTTTTATTTTTTTACGTGTAAAAAAGTTTCATGGAGAAGAAAAAAATCTCGGCAGGTTTGGTTTATGTAATTCACAAATAGAAAACTGAATGTGTCTGTGTCTCATAGAAGTAAAAAAAAAAAAAAACAGAAAAAAACAAAGTTAGGGCTTCTAACAACCATTGTTTACATTGCCTTGGCTTGGAAAGGCATGATGAGACAAAGAAAAAGTATATATAGCAGCAAAGAAAAGACTTTCTAAAAGTAACCCCCCACCCCCAAACACATACACACAGAAAGCAATCACGAGGGACCAAAGTCAAAAACACTGTGTGGATTCAAAGAGCAGACTTCTGCACTGAGCATCTTTACCTCTCGCTTTCACTTAAAAGTAGCTCTCCCTTGTCCTCTCCTAAGTACAGATCTCACCTGTTTTTCAACCCCTACTCCACTTCTGTATGGCCTTTCACCAAGCCCCCACCCACCCTTTCTCTATCCAAATCTGTCTCTCTCCTTCTGTCTCTCCTTCCCCTTGGCTCTCTCATTCCCTCTCTCTTTAAATTGCTTTTTGCTCATTGTGCCCTCTAAACAAAGCATCACCTCTCTCTGGTCTATTCCTCACCCACAAGGCTCACACTGTGGTGATCCCTTCCCACAGACTCCGCCATCAGAGCTTAAATTGGGCTGCTGATGATAGCTATTCACTAAATTCCACTCTTCAGTGTTCATGCTGGGATCACGACAGAATGCAGCAGACCTTTCAAGGATTTTACCTTTTTAAAAGTTATTAAGGACTTCTTGTGTTCTAATCACAACTATCTCATCTGATTATGCATGACTCATGCAGCTAATACTTGAATACTACTAGAAGCAGATATGTTTATGAAAAGTATGGATATATTGCTGGGAAATAATGCAAGTAAAAATCAAAGTCATCCATCAATAATAATAAGAACTATTTTTTATACTTAAGTATAAAAAAGAACTGTGCTTAATCTCAAACAGAAATAACATACAACAAAGCATTAAAACCAATATTAACACAATTCTTTTCTTTAACCTTGAAGTGATAGATTCTCTCCTCTGTATATTTGTTTTTCTTTTCATTAATTGTGTGTTTCACCTTCTTAAATTATATTTTTACGCTCACTTTTAAATAACACATACTCTCGTAAACACAAAATGATGTAAAAATCTATTCGAGATGAAAAACTTGATTTACAAGAGCACAAAATGAGCTTAACATATTTTCAGCTGCTATGGTTGTTGATTAATACCAATGCTTCAGTTCAACACTTGGGTGGGTGCTGACATGTCTGGTTTTGAGAGGTCATGCTGTATAAAACTCCCCATCCAGTCACCACCCTACACACACTTCCTCAGATGACATACAGGCAAGCTACTGTCAATAAAGCTAAAGAGGCAGTATTATTAAAATTGCACTGCAAGTTTATATTTTTTGCTAAACCTTAACATCTTTATCTATGTGACATCATTAATTTCTCACAATTCCATGCCACCAGAAGAGCACTGTCAACAAGCTGTTACATCTTTATGCTCACTGTAAAGGTAAACTACTAGTGCTTCTGTAAACACGACTATGAAGTTCTTCTAGGGTATTAAGTTAGTAAAACACCTGCCTGGGATGCCTTAGGTTGTGTATTTGGCTGTTTCTAACAGCACAATACTGACAGCAGCCTACCAACAGCAAAACATTCTCTGTAATTTGAGTCAGATGTTACCTCCCAAAGGCTTCTCACCATTCTTCATTGCACTCTAAAAATAAACCCGAGGCATTACAACACAGACACAAGATCAGTGTCAGAGTCCTAAGCAGCGCTGTGTTCGATGCTCCTAGAGGCAAAAATCATGTTTATCAATGAAAGCTATGTGACAAGTTGCTCCAAACTTTACTATGAAAAACAAAGTGGGGAAAAAGAAGCTTCTGATGCTCCTGAACAGCTGCGATTTTGTCATATTTAAGGCCCAAGTGTGTTCATTCATCTCTCCCTCCTTTGCTTTCCTGTTTCCTCTCTTCTTTCTTCTGCTGTCTCCTCTCCAACCCTCAAGCTTTTGTGCTTTGCAAAGCTGGCAGAACCTATTCAGTCACAAGTGAAAACTATTGAAGACAGCTCAAGCTAATAAGTGCCAAGATGCAATCATTTAGTTGCTGCAATTCAAGAAACAGAGTTTAGACAATTCTATTTATCTATCACACTACGTTAGACTGTGCTTGTACACATACCTGTATGTAACATATGTGCTGCCATCAAACCGATGTCAAACATCTGCTCAAATAAGCATTTAACTCAGCGTTCAACTCTTTCAGAGGCTGACATTTAGCAGACTGAATGAACACACACAACCATACACACATACAGGGACATGTACAGTCAACATTCACAGTCATACCAGCTCACTCATACTCACACAAGCACACACACACACACAGATACAGTATGGGAGTATATAGCGCTTGGCTGCTGGAGCAAATAAACACTAAGAACGAAAGAGAGCTGAAGAAAAACCAGAGGAGAGAGGGAGGGGAGGAGGAGGAGGAGGTGAGGAAATAGGTAGACCCTGGGGAACGTGAGACTAAAACTGTAGCCACAAAGACAAAAATGTTGAAATATCATAAAAGAAAAGACTTGTAAAGGTTAGAGAAGGACAGTACGACAAAGAGGCAATCAAGCTGCTTTTTCAGCTGTGTTGGAAAAAAGTAGATTATTTTTGGACACGTTGATGTATCAGTGTTTTGGTTGCCATACCGAGCAGCAGAGTACAACAAGAACATACATCTCGCTCTGACTGACAATACAAGAGTCTTGAAGTGACAGTCGCATTGTGCTTCAATCTAAGGAAAGTGAAAGAAATCTTCTCTCCATCTACATCCAGCTTTACGTCTTTTCATCTTATCCAGCTTTCTTTCTTGGTTTCTCCTTCTCTTTTTTTTCTTTCTGTGCTGTGCTATTCTTTCTACCTTTTCTCTTCACTTCCTCTTGTCTCCATCACACACACACACACACACCAAGAATGCATCTGCCAATTTTCCAATACACAGTTTGCCACATATGAGCTGAGTCAGCAGGGCTCTCCATTTGAATGGCTTTCTGATTTCTGCTACAGTGACAATCACTCCTATGAGAATCCAGCGTATATGTGTGTGTATGCTCACAGCCAGCCTTGTGTGTGTAAGTGGTTAGAGATAAAGCCATGAGTCATACTAAATAAGACCCTCGAAAATCACCATCCTTTCTTCTCCTTGTTGCCGAGTTTGGAAGCACAAAGAACCCTGCACAGGAGCAACCCAGAGGGGAGGAGAAAAAAGAGAAAAATTACAGTAATTTTTTAGAGTTCCTTGAATAGGGGACCATATCAAATTAAACAGATGTTGCCCCATGCATGCAGTGGTAAAGAGGACATTTTCAGCAGCATATAAGGAACAATGGGGTGAAGGAAATAGTGTCACTGTGATAAAACTTACAGCTTTTAAGCAAGGTTTGCAGGTTTCATCCTGGCTATGGATATGATAAATCTTTCCATAGAAAACACCTCAGAGCTTGGGTAAGAAAACAGTTAATTCAAATGTAACATGAATAGGAATAAATCAATACAATTACATACTGAAACTAGAGGACAGTTATCTCAGTAGGATGAAGAAGAAGCAACAGTAAAAGTGTTTTTTGTTCCAATTTATTGGGATTACTGTGTTAGATTGTGATAATACAAAGAGTTACAATCATTTCTGATTGTATGTGTTTTTTCATTGTTTTGCAACCATTTTCTTGATTGTACACGGTGAAAAGGCTTCACAGGCCCAACGCGTCATATGACCTGCAATCCAACTATGGCCACTATACTGAAACTGATGCGCAGCCCAGTGTGCACCAATGTGCCAACACACACACTATATGCACACACAACTTAAAATGATGTAACGCCTAATTTCTTTTTCATATCAGTGCATCATTTGTATGTCTGCCTAAAGAGCAAATATATGTATATCCACATTGACATCCACAGCAACACTAAGACACATCAGAGAAAACTACACAGTGAAGTTTGCTATGTGCTATGTTTTTGAAAAATCAAACATTTACACAATGTTTAATCAGCATTATTTAATTTGGAAAAACTGTCCACTTAATCTGGATCCAGTTATCACTGATAGATGCAGATAGATGCAGAGCAAAAAAGGGGAACAAAGACAAACACATAAGAGAATGCGTGCAAATATGCTGTGTAAAGTCACATTTTCAGTATGCAGTACTAATACAAATAATGTGCCATTCAGATACAAGTAAGGCAGAGTGAGGAAAAATAAGAGAAGAGTGCACGCTGTACGTATGAAAGAGCTGGAGAGAGGTATAAATGTAGAGAAAAAGAAATACAGAATACAGAAAGAGATATGAGGTGACTGCAGTAGTTGACAAAGCTGTGTTCTCCTAAGCCAAGATCTAAAATCATCCCCACATAAACACATCCAAGTTGGGGGGATTTATTTGAGATGTATTTCTTTCATACATATATATATTTACTGTTCATATATATTCCTCCTCAATCCTTTGCACTGTTGTGTTTTTCTCACTTTCTGTCTGTCTGTTGTCTCACTCCCTAAACACCCACACAGTCTCCTTACTTCCCTCTATTTCTCTGTCTCCGTCGCTCTGTGTTATTGTCATTGCAGAGTGCAATCAAATGAGATGATACAGTTTAGCTTCCCTTAAGCCAGGTTCCAACTGCGGTAGAGGCAGAGACTCAACAGCTTCAGTTTTATGCGACGGTACGTGCAGATAATGTATCCAGGTTTCTAGAGGGAATTAATTCATAGGTCATTTCCTTGAGCCTCAACCACTAGTTAATTCCTCAACTCTCCTGTCTCCTTCTCGCTGGCTTCATCCTTCTGTCTGTCTGTCTCAGTCTTTTCCTTTGGTATTTGATGTAATTTAGTCATTAATCGTTATCTGAGGAGCATTTGACATTGCCAATTTTAAGGCAATATCAGATGCCAATTTTGTCTCCAGCAATTATTACCTGAAGTGTTTTTCCACCACACTCTTGCTTCTCACAGACACTCTGTTTCCTGCATTGACATGTGCTGCAAAACTGAATATCATATGCTTCCTTTTTACTCATTTCTCCTTTCCTAATACTTTCTTTTCTGCTTTCTTTTTGTATTCTTCTCCTGTCTCAATACACTGATAACACTTTTGCAAAAACAGGTTAAAGGATGGCTCCATCTGCGTTTTTTTCCAGGTTGTTCAAATAGAAATGCCCACTCAGCCATTAGCAAAAAGTAGTGATGTGGGTTAGAGCACTGATGACAACCCCCTCCTTACCCCCACCCCACCCCACCCCCCACTGTCAGTTCAGTGACAGTGTCCAGATATACCACCAGCGATGTCGCAGCACTGAGTCTGAGTGTGTGAGATGTTTCTAAATGCACTGGACTGCTGAGTGTCGGGAGCTCTGGAGGAGAGAGCTGGGAGCAGAGCCGGAGCTTCGGAACAAATAACACCCACGAGTCACACTGGATTCTGCTCTGATCCGGAGCCGTTTACTGGCGGGAGAAGAACTCAGTTTTATTTTTTTAAACTTTGAGCAGCAGCAGTAGTGAGTGCTCAGTCCGTCTCTGTGGCTACTAGCTAGGCGGGTTAGAGGGTTTATATCAGTTTCTCCGTAGCAACGTCATCATGCAGAAACTTATGTCAGGTTACGTGAGAAAATGTTTTTAGAAGTGCTTGGGAAAATGGCATTTTGACACTAAAATATACGTACCTTGACCAAAATTTGAATTTTTGGATAGGAATATATATGGAACACTAATGAGAAGCTACAGAATGATATAAAAACCTCAAAATAACATAATGGACTCACCTTTTAAGACAGCAGTTGCATAAAGTGAGTGATTTAACAAATGAAGGAACAAGTGTGTAACTATTGACATTACATTTTTTTAAAACCACTGTCTGGTGAAAGTAAACTAAGCAAACATAGTCAAACTTATGTTGACTGCAGTATTGTGTGTGCACACCGGCTTGCAGAACAGAATGCCATTTGGAGTATAAAATAAATAAATACAATCACACAATTCACCTACATTCACATAAACATATTTACAGCCAAGTACAAACATGCCCACAAGATGTTCAGTGACAGCAACAAAGCACCTCCCGCGCAGTGAGACTGCCCCAGTTCACTGCAAATCTCAGTGCTGAAGTGTTTACAGATGAAGATCAGAGTTAATGTCTAATCCGGCTCCAAGGCACCGCTGCTAATATTTAACATGTTGACATGATGCCACAAACATCTATCCCTCCTCCCTCCTCCTCATGCTGTTCTCCATGTGCTCCATGTGTCCACCCCCTGTCTGTTTCCATATCTCTATAATCATATCAAAGTTGGCTCGCAAGCTTGACTCACAGCGGCAGAATCAGTTGAGCTGGACTGACAAAAAAGGTAAGGCTAAATATAATGATGTGTCTAGGCTGCCTCTGTAACCGCTATAAGGCTATAAACTACTCCGTTCTGTAGCTTAAACACTCTGCTCATTATTATTTGTATTATGTACAATATGGAAATTTAATGCACACAGAGAATTATAAACATTTAATGTGAACTAGAAGATCCAATGTCTAATGCACCACGAGCTCTTAGGTACCAGACCACAAACTAATGAGCTGACAGTGCTATTTTTAAATAGCCTGGTCCTCCTGGTTTAACCTTGCTGATTTGTTAGTGGATGTAGCAGTATAGATGAGTTTCTCTTTTCTTTCTGATGAATTGTCAGCAATTATTGTCAAAGCCAGAAGGTGTTTTTCTTCCACCCACAGGTAATACTACACACTTTATTTCAAACTGAACTTTACGATCTGTATTATGACAGCCCACCTGATATGACGGCCAGTCACCAAGTGTTGCCAAGTCCGCCAAAGCAGACAATATTCAGGATTACCGCAATCTCATTTCATTTTCTTTACTTTTTCTTCTCTCACTCTCATGTGTATTTACCCCCTCTCAAGAAAAATGTTCACCTTTTTGATCTCTTTGACCCCACTTTCTACTTGCTATCTAATTTTCTCTCCAAATTCTACTTCTCTTTTACATTCAGCACATTTCCAAACAGCACATTTTCCTTTCTGGGGGTGATAACCTTGTGGCCTTTTGCTCACTAGCCTCTGAGGTTCAAAGCTGCTAGTCTAGACTGTTGAAATTTAAACTCTGAACTCTGACACTGTACAGCTTGGACTCGACTCAGGTCAAATGGGTCATTTCAACGCTTGCCTTGACCAATTAAACATTTTGTCGGGCTTTATGCAGACGCACTCAAAATTTTCAGACTGGCATTGAAAATTCAGAGCTCATGCACACTGATGGCCCTGCACACCTGGGGATGTGTGCATGCATTTGCACACACACATACACACTCCCTCTTCTGTGTAGTGTACATTAGTTTGTCTCCTCCAGTTTTCATTATAATGGTGATTAATTCTCCACCACACAGTTTGTGGGCTTCATTTCCATGCAGGTTTTGTGCACCGGTGTGGACTATGCGTGCATGTACATTATGTATTTGTGTGTGGGTGTGAGAGGGAGATCATACATTATCCTTGTTGTTAACGCATGCACTCAGGCCCTGAAGGTATAGTACAGACGGTTTTATCGATCTGTACATCACGACCTTCTGACTGCCTTCTTCACCTGTACAAGTCTGCCCACACAAACAGAGACAAAAGTCAAATCAGTACAAAGTAAAGCAAGAGTATTATATGATAATGATAATATTTGCCACACACCTCTGAGGAAGAAAAAGAAAGACCAATACCCTTCCATACTCAAGTTTGTGTAACTCTTATTTCAGTCATTCTGTCTTTCTGTTAATAAAGTTGTTTTGTTTTGCTATGATTCTCAGCATGCAAGACAAAAATAACTAACATTTTTGAAGATACAAACTGACACATATAATAGCACAAAGAAAATTCACAGGAAAATGGTTCAGATGGCATTTGACTTCCTTTGAGGCAACTGAAGAAACAAACTAAAGGCTGAACATAATAACAAAACCTTCCAGGAAAGAAAACTCAAATACTATCTGTGAGCCACCATATACATTCATTCTTTCCATCTCAGTGGACTGTAGAATCCCTATCCTCAATTTCACTGCAGTGCAGTTACACCATGTCAAGGAATACATAATACACCATCTATAATTTAAAACAGATCCTCTTGGGGATAACATGGCAGCACAGCAGTGGTAAAGCAAGCGTGTAAGACATGGAACTATGTGTTAGTATTATTCTAGACAATAAGGTACTTTTACTATTTTAAAGTATCCATGAAACTACATCATCACAAGCAGAGTGATCGTTTAAGGTAAAATCCTGTGTAAGAAGCAATTCTTTATAATCAGTTTGCTGTAGATCACAACCGTTAACTGATAACATTATGTGTGTCATTGTCTAAATTGCTTTGATCAGGATTCTGGCTAGTAAAGTGGAACAGGAGGCTACAAATTACACCACACAGTTGGACAGCAACAGTGGCACCTGTGTTCTCAACGGGGCGTGTAGACGAGTATGTTGTTTCCATGTAATTTGCATTTGTGAATATACCAGTACGTCAGTGAGAAAAGAACTTAAAAAGGTAGACACAAATTTTGTAGTAATAAATAAAACAAGACAGAGTCAATGTAGTCTGAACAACGTCACGTGAAACATGATAACTCAGGGCTGCTCATCGACCAGCGTGATTCACTTCCTGTAACAGATCCAACAGCATGAGACACATCGGCGTAAGAGCAAGAGACTTCCAAACACAGGGAGCAAGGAGTGCTGACTCAGGTCATGTGGCCTCACATATAGACAGATAGAGACAGAGAGATGGAGGGGGAGAAAGGAAGAGAGTAGTGTGCTCATATGAGGAGATAGAGAGACAGAGGGAGGGGTGGAGGATGAAAGCAGAAAAGAGTAATAGAGACAAAGGGGAGGGACAGAAAAAGAGAAAAAGGGAAACAGACTATGTAATCCTCATCAATCGTACTCAAATACCCAGAGAATAAATAGCTCTGTGCATTGGTGAGCTGATGCAAGGACCAGAAGTATATATTCTGCCTTCTGCTTTCTGTCATGTTTAAAAATTGTCTCCTCAGAGAAAACAGAACAAATCAGCACTCACCATGTAAACAAATGTATAAAGAAAAAGAGCCAGATGTTAAATGCAGTTGGGCTTTCTCAAAGCAAATCCACAATCCCCATCAACACATGCATGCACATGTACAGACAAAGAGACTTATTGCTCTCTTTAACTACTTGTTTGTGCTTGTCTATTCCCAACTTTATAGTTTCACTTTCAGGATGGTTAATAAAATCTAAGAGAAACATCGGTTTAAACATCCCTTTGTGTGGGCTTCTCTGTAAAGGGAGATATTTCCTAGCATCCCTTCATTTGCTAATGGTACAGATCAATGCCGTTCATTGCTGGTAGAGAGGACTGGGCCCTCCATCATCATGAGATTAAAGGAAAATGTCTCGGGGCAGTTGGTAGAGTGTAAATAGGGGGCAATGTCACTATGGAACAAAAGCAACAGCAGCCTTTTACTGTTATTAAGAGAGACTTAACAGGTAGGTAGGTTTGATTCTAGTTCAATGACTAACATGACACTGCAGCAGATGGATCAGATCACATCAGTCACTGTTGGTTCTAAGTCACTGTTTAGGGATTTTTGTTGTATTTTAAGGAGGAAATACACTGTACAAAAGAGTAGTTTTAAAAACAAATTGTCATGCTCTTCAAATTGTCAGCTGGATGCTCGTGCATAGATGATAACCATCATGGATGACAAGGAAACCATCAGAATATGGATGATACACTCAAGGTGATCACTGAAGCATTCATACTCTGTTTTTTTCAAAATGCACCACAAAACATGCACTTTTTAGTGAAATGTTAAACAAAGGCATCACTCATCTCTTATATTCTGAATGGCAATTGGTGTTTACAGTGTGACTGCAACACCAGAGATGATTCACCACCTCTGCCTCTCAGAAATAGGAAATGTGGGAGAAGATATAACAGTAACAAGTATAATAAATATATCCTAAATAGTACATGTCGCCCATGATCAAAGGGTGTCCTAAAGATGCTTTTGGAAAAATACAAGTGATATTTTAGCCAAGAGACAGGGTATACAATAAATAAATGTCTCACCGCCTCAATAGCACAATAAATGACTGCTTGAAACTCAGCACAGACACTCTGGGAAGTGATAATCTATTGTTCAAACAACCTCTTTGTTGCATCAGGATGTTTTGAGGTGAGAGAACTAAAATGTCAGAAACATTATGAACTTAGAACATGACAATGTTCTTGTATAATTTCTGTCTGTTTTGATTAACTCCCTTTCTCTCATCATCTTTCTGGCCGACAACACCATTCAGAACCATTATTCAAAATCTGCCATCCCAAATTTCACTGAGTTTACACAACCTCAAACCCCACAAGATATTGTGCGCACTTCAGAGTTTTGTTGCTTTTCTTTTGTTGCTTTACTGTTTTTATACCGGATTTTTTCTTTTCACAGACCAACACCAGGCTTCTAATTTTTAGGTTGACAAGTGGTTATTTTTGCTGGCTGAGATGACAACAATCATTGGCATATGTCATCAGTTACACCCTCATGGCAGAAAATACATTTAATTTGATTACTCAGATATTTACAAAAGGAAAACCTTGACTGTCACTCTGCGTGCCAGAATTGCTACCATTAAGGCTCAAGTATCTCAGTTTGATGGGTCACACTTTGATTGTCAGCACGTCAAGTTTGTCTAAGCTTAGGCTGTGGTGTTTTTTTTTGTTTTTTTTTAATTTTTTTTATTCCACACACCAGATTTTAGGCAAAATGAGTCTTTCAAACCTTAGTTTTAAACCTTCAGCTCTTAGTTTTTAGCTTTAGCATCTTAGTTTTGACATGACAACTGTCACACTACACTATTCCTTCTCCTCATCTTTGCTCCTCTGTCTCATCTTATCTCCAGGCTTGCGTCTCATCCGGCTCCTTCAGTCTGTACCCCCAGAGGGCTGAAGGAGATGTTTTTGTCCTTCGTCTGACACATTCTGCTCCAGTGATTTATACCTCTGCACCTTTACCTCTCTTTTTCTCTCCCCCTGTGTCTTTCTGTCTCATTCACTTCTACCTCCTTGTAGCTCTTGCTCATTGTCCATTTCTTTCTTGTGCACCTCCATTGGCGCCTGAGCAACGGAGCAAGTGGAACAAATGCATCCCAATTATTCAATTAGGGGGAGCAAAGTTATGGTTTTGCCACCTCACTTTTTGTCTTTAAAAATAAACGTATCATTATACAGTCCCCACAATCAGGTGATTATATTTAAGCAGCCTATATCAATGATCATTTTACTATTTTCAGTAACAGACAAAAACAAGTAATAAAAAAAAAAAATCACATTTTTGAACCACCCTTTGAGTTGGTTCAGTCAAACTCATTGCCCATCATTTGCCACAGCATGCTTTGGCTGTCAATCACAATTTGTCAATCCACCCAGGAGTCTGACTGTTTACAAAGGTGATAAACATACTATTTAGCTTAACTGCGATCACTGACTGAAAATAGAACATAGGAAAAGATAAGCTAGCATATGTTGAATGAACTTGTTTGGCCAACTGACTCCAGCCAAACTTTAAATTAGCTAAAAGTAGGATTGTAATTTTGCCAAAATGCTGAACCAATTTGTGAGTCAACATTAGCTAACTTTGGCAGCCCATCCATCTAACGTTAGCTCGCTGATCAAACAGGATTGGCTTTGGAGATGGGACGTTCGTGAAGGAGCTGAATCAGAGTCGACTCTTAAGTGCAACGTGGCTATTAACATGGCTGCCAACTCTCACACATTGACCGTGAGAATCACACAATTGACACTTTTTACACCCCCTCACGCCACACATCCATTTTCTCATGTGGTGAAAAACAAATTTATAACTGATAACATCACAGCACGAAAAGAGGACACTGACGGCGCACGGACAAACAAGACAGAGCAGCACAGCAGCACCGTGCAGCATGTTATTCAGACCATCAGGAGGAAAGCAAGAAATATACACAAATCTGTTTTATTGTAATTTATGTATGTAGTTTATCACCATGCATGCTGCTCAGAGTAATCTCAGTCAGTGGCTCTTCTGGTAGCAGCACAGCATTTCCCCATCTCCTCTCATGCCATAAATATGAAATAGCCATTCTTCTAATAATCATTTCCTGTCCTGATCCACCCAATTATATGCTGTTCTTAATGCATTCTTGGTTTTCATAGCACCCTCAATTTTACTAATCTAGACTAGTGCAGGTGGCTGTTTCTTGACTTAATCCAAGAGGTTAGGTGGTGTAGAAATGCAGGAAATTCATTTTAAATTACAATTTTTTTTTTTTTTTTTGGAGGACCTCCAGACCCCACCGCCAACTATGTATCTTTCCAAGTTTGCTCCCCCATTTTAAAATATAACCAGGCGCCCATGTGCACCTCCACCCACGCACACACGCACACACACACAACTGCAAATACACTGGCACAAGGACATGCACACACACACTCAGAGAAATAGCCCCGATCCTCGCTTAGTGTAGAGGAGAGGTCTCTAATCCGGTCCCAGGGAGAGTGGGCCTGCTGGGGGATTAGAGTAGGGCTGTGGGTGGCTCAGAAGATGGAGGGCATAGAAGGGTGGACAGCTAGAGAGAGGGTGTGAGAATGAGTAATAACCCTTTCTGATGGACACAGTGATGCGGCTAAAACCTGCGGTGGCGGTTGATCTGAATGAGTCAATGTGCGTCATCCAGACTGGTTGCTTGATCTTCTTCCTGACCTGGGTGGAACATATAGGTTATTGAGTACTTAGCTTTTGCGACGAGACATTTCTGTTGGGGATGTAAAATTTATTTAATATCTCTGAGGATTAAATGTTAATTTACTGACTCTCAGACTCATCTGGAGAGACATAGAAAGCGAGACAGAGAGAATGCACAAGTGGGCAAGTGAGATTGAGCGAGCATGAAGAGGGAAGTGAAACAAACTTAACTTTCTTTGCTACTTATTTAATGTAGCAAAGAAAGTCTCTGTGTTGTTTGGTTACAGACCATAAGTCCCTGTGCCACTGTGCTGCTGTGTTTCTGTGTTTCTTGGCTTTTCAACAGTGTTTTCCCTCAAAACAAATGATTTTGGATTTCGGACCTCGGATTTTCTGGATTTGGATATATTTTGGCTTTGACCAACACCTGGACTGTGATGACGATTCAAGAACATGGACCTGAGCAAACGATGCCACCAAAAAAAAAAAAAAAAAAAAGACTTATGCAATTACAGACAAGGAAGACAAAGACATAGAGAAATTGCTCAAGTTTATGTCAGAAGAGATTGCAACTATCTCTAAACAACAAACTGATAATGGTCCTGATGGGAAAGATCAAGGAACTGAAAAGACAAAATGTCAAGAAGGATAAGAGGATTGCCCTCTTGGGGTGCTGAGAGACCTGGAGCAGTACTCCCACATGAATGACTTAATTGTCAGCAGGTTGGAGACCAGGCCCTGGTTACATGCGAGGGCTGCAGCGGCAGCGGAGGTTGGAGAGCCTACCGTGCCTGAACTGGACTCCCTTGAGCGACAGGTGATTGCTTTCTTTAACAACAAAGGTATATCCGTGGACAGTAACAATAAAACAAAAGTGAGAAACCTGCCATAATAGTTCACTTTGCGAACAGAAAACAAAGGGAGACAAGGGAGAAAGCTGAAGCGATCTGATGTGTACATGAACAAGCATCTAACAAAGAAAAATGCTGACATTGCCAGAAGGGCACACTTCCTGAGAAAACAGAACAAGATCCAATCAACGTAGACAGCAAACTGCAAGGTATTCATAAAACTGAATGGGTCGCCAGAGCAGGCAAAAGTGCTGGTCATCAGGGAGAGTGCAGAATTGGACAAGTTCCAGTGATGACAACTACTGGGAGAGCAGCACGAACATAACTCATTCAAAATGGGTGGTACTTGAACTCAGGACAGCTCACTAATGGACACTGAGGACGATACTGACTGTTACCAATTTGAGTGAGTTGCTACTCGAACTTGAACTTAGGTCAACTCGCAAAGAGCATAGAGCGTGACTGACATCAACTACAACTTATGACAAGCTTCGACAGATGTCATTTATCTCCACCTGGAGATAATGATCGGCAACCAAACCTGGAAATCTGGAGTGTCAAAACCTGGGATTAAAAACATTTGATTACACAGAACATAAACTACAAGATATGGAAAAAGATATTGATTCTGAATATAATTTTTACGATAACATGCATAAAAACTGTAAATAAAATTGTTCTGTTTGTTTTGCTCTGATTGTTTTGTCTTGACTGTTTTGTTTTTGTTTTTATTGTTTTTTGTTGTGGTTTAAAGTTACCTTTTGAGAACAAAGGCATTATAATAGGCATTATAAATTGCTGCTTCAGCCTACACCTTTTTCAGACTGCAGCAAAAAACCTTTAAGTTGAGTTCTTGTGCTGTTTTAAGCTCTATTTTAGTATCTGTCTCTTTTTTCGTGCGTTTATGCATGTATAAAAAATGTATATGCAGACCTGAAAATAAATTCTAAATTCTAAGAAAAAAAAAAATGTAATTCAGTTGTGACTGTAGACCAAGTCCAAGTGTGGTTACCACTGACAAGAGCACCTCACTGGACTGTTCATTCCTTCTGTTCCACTGTTTCATTGTTTCTTAGCTTTCTATTCTAATTCTCTATTTGCTAATTCCGAGATACAGAGCATTGGCTGTGCATAACGGTTATTTCTCTTCATTATTGCATGACTTTCAAATAGGATTTGGATGGAAATGACCAAGTGTACACATTTTAGGAGTGCGTTTGTGTACAGAGAAAGCAATCATGCAACACTAATCCCACTCGCCATTCTCCAGCAGGTTCACAGCACAGTAGAGTAGCCCGGTGGTGACTGGGGTACAAGTCCCTCCACCCTACATCTCCTTGTATTTGTGGAGACGGAGGTAGATTGCAACAAACATTAAAAGTACTAATGATATTCTTCCCTATTTTTAAACTTTTTTTTTTTTTTTACATATGCACAGTGCGTGGAAACACAGACCCATCATTTCAATAAATCATTCTACTTATGGTGTTTCCATATTGCTGCCATGAAATCTGGCTTCTTTCCAAGTAAATAAAACAAAATGTTTTAGTTTTCTGCTTTTCACCCTGCTTCCTCCTGTTGGCATGTCTCCCACACCAGCACTACTTTGTGACAGGAAACAGCATGCGCCAGCCTTCCTTTTGATATGGAACATCAGGAGCAGTTTCACCGCACCGCCAAACACAGTAGTGTCTGAACAACATTCAAAGGAAGGCCACTGTCATATGCCTGCTGCTTTGCTTACATGACTGTTACACATTCAGATACCCATGCCATATACACACATATGCTAAGACACAAACATACACACATGCATACACACATGCATACACATTGTCAGGGTATGACTACACAGTACATCTGAAAACAGAGGTGGAATGAAAACTTCCATGGTTTCTCTCAGAACTATCCACATACATGCTGATGTACACAGCATCATGAGAATGAGAATGAGCTCCCTGGAGCTGCTTCGTATGATTGAGATGTCTCGCACAAACTTGCACTTTGCATGTGTCATACCCCCAATTACGGCTCCCAATGACAACAGTCGGCCTCATTTAAAAAAGGTTCTTGTGCGCAGATTTTATGCTCGGGGCCAAATCCTAGCCAAAGTTGAGGCTTATGAAAAATTGATCATGATGCCAGAAAGAGTGGTGTGGATTTATTTTCCACAACCTTGTGTGAGGCATCAAGAGAAATGAACATCAAGCTATCATTGCCCAGGGTATGAAAGCTATAACAATGCTTTATTATTCATAAACATGTTTATACACTGGAATCAAGAATAACAGTACTAAACTATTTTAGGAACCAGTGTACTATTCTTTTTCCTTTTGGCAATATAACCATTATTTATGTTATGGTGCAGATATCAAATTCTAATTTAAATTGAGCCTCAGAGTTCTGTTTCAGAAAAAAAAAATATATGAGTAGGTCATACTGTCATGCCATTCAGGTATAAAGAAAGTGATTAAAATTCTTACATAACTTGTTTTAACATGTTAAGTACACAAAGGCTAATTTAATCATCCTGCTGGTTGCAGTTTTTGGGCACATATTGTGATTTTAATCCCAACAACTAACTTTTCTGTAATTCATTTAGGCTAATTTGCATTGTAAAACTACAGTATCACTTCAATTTTGTGACATGATACCTTAGCCACAAGTAACCTTTTGACACATGTGCATTATGCTAAAATACAATCCAAATGACCACTCATGAGCAGTGATTTTAACACAGCTTAACCCTGTCTATCCCTTTTGATTTTGTGGCTTCAAATAACATGTGGGGGAGGGGGTGACAGCTGGCTCAGTGTGTGTATATCTGTGTGTTTACTCGAGAGGACTTAAACCCAAGCCGAATGCAGATGATGGGCTTAATCCGTTCGTTCAGTAGGTCATGCTGCAGATAGCTGTGTTTTAAAGCTGTCACACAATCTCACATCATCATATCTATCCATCTTGGCAGTGTCTCAAAGAATTAAAATGAAATGTCTTAATTGGCAACAACACTCATGTTTGCGATATTTAGACTAGGCTGCCAGACAGAAAATGACACACATACAGAAAAAGAGCAAAAACAAGAGAGATAGTGCCAGCACAGTTAGAAAAAACAGCAGCAGGAAGAGAGGGAGCAAAAGACAGTGAGAAGGTAAAAGTGGTCTGCTCTGTGTCTGACCCCTGTTACGTGAGCTTCCCAACAACACTAGAAACCTGTTAACAACAGGAGTCCATTTAGCTTGGAGTGACTACAGTGGTTCGAAACTGGACTCCACACCACCCTTTCCATTAGTCACAAAGGGATGTTCACACAGTATGTAGAGAAGCACACAAGCACACAGGAATAAACACACATACACACAAAATACTTTCACAGAAAAAAACGAATATGCCCCCCTTTTTCTCAGAGGTCATGAATGTTCACCCTCTCATCCACTTAGTCTTCTTTTGCTGCTGAGTGCCTATCGCAAAGTTCACAAGAAGAGAATACTAAATGGAGAGGCATGCAGGAGGGGAGGACTTGTATCCTCCAAGGAAATCAGCTGTAAGCCCAGGAAACAACACTGGAGAGGAGGGCAATATGGGAGAAAGAGGGGAGGAAGAGAAGAAAGATGAGAGGAAAGGTTAGAAAAATAGAATGAAATGTTTCAAAATGTTAAAATTTAAAATGTCAGAGTTAGGACAACATTACTGACAGTGCGTACCCCTGCATACAATGTTCACAAGAATATGGAAATAGGGGCATTTCACATCTTTCCATATAGAATGCAACATACAATATATTGCATGTTGATTTTTATGTCCAAATTTAAAGAAGTGTTTTAAGATGTATATAAAATACTCTACCTTAAATAATAATTTGTGTCTAATGTGGTTTTTTCTTCCACAAGTTCAATTGTCTCATTGAAATCCTTAAAATGGCATCAAATCCTCCATCATTAAAAATTCCAGAATCAATGAATATGTAAATATTGTTTATTTTAAAAGTTGAACTGCTGGACACAAGAGACCTCTTACATCAATGAAAAATCCATTATCAGTGTATGTGCACTGGATGCTCGGAGTTTCCACACTAATGCAAGTTGCATACTGGCCTACGATTGGCTCCAAACTGGTTATGATGTCAAATCATGATCGTAGGTACACGCCTTCAAGTCTGAACTTTCCTCCTTCAGCAGATGAATGTGAAAACGGCCCTCTAGTGTCAAATTCTGCACATACATCAGTGAAGCTCAAACATCCAAGTGAAGTAACAATAAGCAGGACACATTTCAGTGAAGGGGAACTTTAAGAATACAGCACATGCTGAATTCATGGCAAACCCTTAATTATGAATATTTTGTAGGTGATAAAATACAGGTGGGCAAAGCTGATATGTAACACTTTCTTCTTTCAGTAATACTGCTCTGGTGCTGAGATTGGCACATCTGGGGCACTGCCATTGAGCCTTTTTGAGGTGTTATTGGCCTTATTCTACACACACAAACACACACACAGTACTCGATAGACTAGGTCATTGGTGACTGATGCTTTTGTTTGGTACTTATTTATATGGATGCATATCATCAGTCTAAGACGACTACAGAGGTTATTATGGTTATGGTTATTACCAATCTAAAAATATGTGGTATTAGAGCGGGGAACTGTAGATTTATTTTCTTTTATCTGTGTGCATCTATGCACTGATGTCGGTAGTCATATCTCCAACAAAGAGCTAAAGAGAAATAACTATGATGAAAAATGAGAACCAAGAAATATGAGACTCAGTTAGCCTCAATTCCAAAAATGAATGGAACGACAGCTCTGCTAATATCAGGGTGAGCATTCAGAGGAGACACGAACCACCGAAGCTACTGGCAATAACTCTGCATTTGCGTTCAATTTGTCACAAGCAAAAGAAAATAATTGCTCATACTTCGAGCCCCATACACACAGTTAGCCAGACAGACGCACCCAGCCACAGACTCAGACATACACAGACTCACAGAGGCTCTTGAAAACCTCTGAACATAATCAGAGGTTTTTCCTAGCAGCTTATGTAGTCTCTAACATTCTCAGTGATTGATGGAGGTTTACAGTATGTGTGTGCTTATTTGCATCTATGCATGTTTCTACAGCATGTTCTTTCGTGAAAAGCATTCTACCTCTAGGGCCTTGGTCCAGCTAGCTGACAGAATAGCTACATGTTATAGAGTACTTTGGATAACAAAGGATTCACAATTGGAGTATTTATTGATTTGTCAAAAGTTTTTGACACTGTAGATCATAATGTTATTAAATAAACTACAAGCTCATGGTGTTATTGGTACTGAACTTAACTGGTTTAAAAGCTGTCTGCTTAACAATATGTCATTTGGAAAGGAACTAACTCATCATACAGCCATATACAGTTTGGTTTTCCACAAGGTTCCATACTAGGTCCTCTTTTATTTTTTATATACATCAAGGATTTGCATTTGGTATCAAAACAAGTGCTCTTCATTTGGTTGGTTTTGAACTGCCAATGGAAAGTATTCCCTTCAATTTACACGTGTAACTACAGTCATTGTGTATTGGGCTCTGAGTGCTTCCAAAACGTGGGTGACCTACACTCAACAATGTACTTGAACACCTCCTGTGTAGTCTCACTGCTGCTTATTGACTAAACGTGCTGCTAATGCTACACTTTTTGTCAGGGTACAAGTTTCTATGGGGTAAGAATGTACACTCTTGATTCTGTTTTCGCTATCTACTTTTCTCTTTTTAGAGCACTTTTCTCTGACTCACATCATGCCTCGTCTCTGATCTCTCCCTGACATTCTGGAGTCAGTCGGCAGAGCCCTGAAGCTCCACCCTGCCACTTTACAGAGTGGAGCGGCTCGTTGATCACTGGTTTATTCAGAGTTTATTAATATTACACATATCGCGTGTCCAAATTGCACTAAATTCAACATTGCCCTCTCTTGGGTCCCCAGCCATACACCCACCAAGTGAGGAGTCTATCAGATGAACGCTTCAAGAGATTCATGAAGGACATACAGACAGAGGGATCTTCCTTTAGTAGACAGATATGCACAAAATAAATTTTAAAAAATACATAGAAGCTGCATTTTCCATATCTATCTTTGCTATGTGTGCTTTTCTTTGAAAATGTCCACGAGCAAAAGCAAATATGTGAGAAAAGTGTATTTTGCGAGACAGGAAAAGCACAAATACAGCACAATGATGGAAAAGGAGAGCTCAAAACAGTGAGAAAGCAGGCGAGTCGAACAAATAGAGAGAGAGAAACAGAGACAGGGTCTAAGTGATGAGACAGATGAGACCACCAATGAGTGACAGAATGCCAAGGAGAGTGAAGGAGACAGAGACAGAGAAAAGAAAGATTTGCCTTAATGTTATTCCGAGTTTCAATCAGCGCTCACCCTGCTCTGCTCTCAACCAATCATCTTAGCAGCACACTCACACACACACACACACACACACACACACACATACAACTATCTTTTTGCCCATCAACCTTGGCCTGACAGTCTGAGTGCCATGGTAACGGTTCACACAGGTTTAAACAGAGCACCCTGAGAAAAGAGAAAAGAGAAATGAAGCTTTACGAAATAGATAAATGCATAAATTGATATATTGACTAAGAAACACACAGACACACACAGAAACACAAAGAAAATAATTGGTTGACAGACAGAAAAGTGATAGAGGGGGAAAAAGTGTGTTTAAAGTGAGAAGACACAGGCAGACCAGGGCTGAAGGAATGACGGGAAAAGGGATAGACAGACATGAAGAGAAAGTGATAAAGCCTGGGTTTAGACAGGCCTTTATGGGTTCACAGACACAGACACCCTTTGAAGTCATGAAGAGATTTTGGGCTTACAACTCTGACAACAGTGACTGGAGAAAGACAGAAATTTGATTAAAGTTATGAACACAGACATGATGAGACACCAGAAATCAAGGAAATAAGATCACATCAAAGATGGATTATGGAAAAGGGAAAAAGAGATGGGCTACAAAGAGCTGCACACATGTTCCATCATTTCATAATCTGAATAATGCAAACAAATTTTTGAAAGTCATCAGTGAAAGCTTCACAACGCAGGCTTTGACATTATTAACACCATCTGTTTGTAGTTGGAATTGGTGAACTGCTTTCCCTTCTGACATGGACATGACTTTAAGGTCACCTCTGTGTAGGTTAGAGACACAAACATACAGTGAAAAACATTAAATAATACCAGCACAGCTATAGCATTTATTTGTTCTAGAGAGTAAATAACAGTGTGCATTAAACAGCATTTGTAAGATTTTCATAAATGACTCCTTACTGAAACATCTGTAACAATATTTATGGAATATAACAGTCTTCCCCTTTGTATGTGGCACAAATCACTATCGTGATGCTGTTTGAACTGTGGTTTTCATCCATTGAGACCGGAAGTGAGTTTGGAAATTTTGGGTAATGTTGCGAATTAGGTAGGTACAGGCTGGTCCAGCTTATTTAGCATTGAGAGTGGTTCTGGGACTCTGCAAACTACTGATGAGCCAGCTGGAGCCATCATGCGTTTCCCCTAGGATTCTATGGAATCTAGGAGCGGCTGTGGCTCAGGAGGTAGAGCGGGTCGTCCACTAATTGGAAGATTGGCGGTTCGATTCCCGGCTGCTCTAGTCTGCGTGTCGAAGTGGGCAAGATACTGAACCCCAAATTGCCCCCGATGGCTGTTCCGTTGGTGTGGGAGTGACTAGACTCCTCCTGATGAGCAGGTTGGCACCTTGCATGGCATCAGAATATGAATAGGTGAATGTGGCTTGTAGTGTAAAAGCACTTGGAGTTGTTGAAAAGGCGCTAGAAAGACACTAAATAAATGCAGTCCACTTACCATTCCCCTGCTACTGCTCATCCATCCAATTAAAATAATTAATTCAGTCTTATACAATATAATAACACATAACATAAGAGCTGAAGTTGTAGGAGCATGTCTTCCATTAACAGCAACCAAAATTATCTTACTGCAATACTTAACAGTTTTGAGGAATGGTGTGAATGCCACAGGTACAAATGAACAAACCTGCCAAATGCAGCGCAAAAAGAGAGTAATCAGACAAAACATAATTAGCAGACATGGCTTGTTATCAAAACAACAGTGTGGTCCAAAATCCTGCAGCAGGAAAAATAATAAAATCAGTTCTAATAGTTTACATGCTACAGTACGCTATGTTCAAACAAAATAATTCACTTCTGGGAATTATGAACTTTCAATTATGCTTTATATCAGTTATTGCTCCCTAATAATTTGTAGCATTTGCTGTTCACAACAACTGGAGAACAACTGGGACAAGCCAACTACAGTATAACCTAATAAGAATCAACAAACTTGATGTTATTGGGTATATTATAAGTATTTGGAATCCAACAGAGTGCATCTTATGAGCTACTGTTCAACCTTTAGTAGCCTTTTTTTATTTAAAGCTCATGTTTTCATAGGGATTTTGGAATTCACATAACATGGCAGAGATGTTACTGTTAGGCACATAATACAAATGCCATGGAGGATATCTATGTAATCAGCTTCCACCGTATGGCACCCTAAATGGTTTGTCCCCTCTATTCTTTGGCCTAAGGAAACTGTCTCCAAAACACACAAAACCTCTTTCTCTCTGCTTATGTGCTCTGTTTCATTATTTCCAAGCCCTTCAGGCGTGAATTTGGCTCACAGCAACCTCGGGCTTTATTTGAATAAAATCGATCCTCTTGATTACGCCGCTGAAAATTGTGTCCACGCATGACAGCGTCACACCCTCAATTTGTTCTAACAAGCAATAAGATAAGAATACAACCCTAAACCCCAACACTGGTTGCAAATAAATGTACAATCACATGATGCAACACCACACACACACACATATGAATGCACCCAGACACAAACAGGAAGACGCACACTGATGCGGAAAGATGTGGGCAGATAAACACATAAATCCCTGAAAGGCACTTCAAACACAGGCTCATTAGAAAGCCAGCAGAGAAAAGAGAGAGGGAACATTTAATAGCTTTAGGCTTCAAAACATAGAACATGCTGCATTGTTGAAAATACATGAATGCTTTATTCATGATATCAGTGTGTTTTCTTTCACAGCCACGATGATCCATGAACATGAGACAATGATGTAATTTTGGCCAATCCCTCTTCCAACAAGAGGCAAGTTGACAGGTCAGATTTCAGCTACACTTCAATGTAAGGTCCTTAAAAGTCTATACAGTGAGTATATGTTATATTTCACTTTATATTACTTTTTTCCAACCTGTGCTCAACACAAGAGGACATTGTCTGCTGTAAACTATGATCAGCATCTTCTTGCTGCAAGAAATACAACATTTTTGGGTGCATAGGGACATAAAGTCTGAATAAAAGTATTTTAATTGATCTTCTCCCTTTAAAAGTGCTAATATTTTTCAGTAAAATAAAATACAAAATTAGTCTGAGCTTTATGTTCAATATTTATTGTCCTTGAAGTGAAGTTTGGAAGCGCAAGGGGAAAACAGAGCGAAGACATCCAATGTACTGTAACCCTGTCGGGATCCAGGTAGTTACATTCACCACTTAAATGTATTTCTCCCTTCTGTCTTATATCTGACTCACTGTTTCTGCAAGGATCTGTTCCTCTCTGCAACCATTTCTCTTCTCATTGTTTGCCAATCTGTCCTTCTTGTCTTGCTCTTCTTCCACCCCGACTCACATTTCCATCAACTCTTTCTACCTCTCTTTGTCGAAACAGTTTCATATTTGCTATGAGGTATCTTAAAGTATTAAAACTTGCCCAATAAATAATGGAAAAGGGGGCTTGGAAGTGCAAAGATGGACAATTCAAGGTCTTTGTTCTGCATGCTTGTGCATATTTGTGAGCTGTCACTCACTTTCCAGTAGGTATTCAGAACTGTCTCCACTCCAGTTGAATATTTTCTGTTATTTTTCTCACCTATATCCTCTCCTGTAATCCTTTGTTACCAGCTGGTGCGTGCCTGTCTGTGGGAGGGCAGGTGTGTGTGTGTGTGCATGAGCATGTGAGAGATTGTGAGCAAATGTTTTTAAGCGTGTTTTGTTCTGCTCACTGTGGCAGGTGACAAAGAAAAAGAGAGGAGGTTGAAAGAAGACGAACAGAGCGGATGAATCAAGGAGAAATTAGAGAAAAGAAAAGAGTGCGTGTGGTGAGGGTAGAGAGAAGAGAGGCTGCATTGCGCAGCAGTGAGTGGGTTGCTTTCACAAAAGAAAAGTTTGAAGAGGATTTAAAGAAGAAAAAGTCAAAGGGACTCTGAGGAATATGAATGTTTTGAACTCGGTAACAAAGCCAAGTGATAAAATAATAGTTGCAAAGATAATGGTGATGACAATGATGCAATCAAAATCTTACATCAAAAACTGTAACTATAAAGCTTTTGACACTGTCTCAGGTGGCTATCATAGGCACAGTACTCATGATTTAGCTGGAGAGGAACTGTTATGAATGAGTACTAAAGAGAGTGAAACCAGGACAGAGAGCAAAAGAAGGGGGAGGGAGTGTCAGAAAAAAAGAGAGATGATGAAAGATGTAAAATGAGAGGGAAAAAGAGAGGTGATGGGCGGAGGGCATTTTAATCACTGTAAGGTTAAAGAAAGTGAGGGGAACAACGAGGAGGGGTGATATATTATTCACAATTAGCCGACTTGCTACATTATTTAACATACACAACCTCAGTGGAAAGGTGCCACCTGCAGCCACCCCGTCTGCTATTAATGGGAGTCTGAAAGAACTGCCTCTACTAGTTTATACACCACAACAACACATCACACAAAGATGCACTCTCACACATACAAACCGCACACACTGCATTCTGCATACAACAAAGAAAGTCTCATCACACAGCGAAAGCTCTGCGGGACTTCAAACACCCTTGATCATTCCTTTGCGTTATCCTCCTCCTTCAGTACAGCCGGTTCCAGCTGTCTTAGTATCCTGTGCCGTTCTCAGGGCATCAATATTTACAGCCATATAAAAATTTGTTCACAGCTCTCACAGGGATGGGGAGAAGGCCCGGGGCATACTTGGCTCTGGACGAAACATAACTTTAAGAGTAGAAAACTAAATTAGACAGTGTAGTTGTTACGACCCCTACCGCTCAAACCGCATGTGCTCACTGGCCAAGGATTGATTCGTCTCTCCTGTGTCTCTTCTGCTCATCAGCACAACCTTCTCGATAAAGGAAAAATCTCCAAGGAATGTGGATTGCCTGTGCTTCTTTTAAAGAAAACTACAGTATTTAAATCTGAGGGCAGTTTTTTTTAGTTTGTTTTGTTTGTTAAAGGTTTTATATTTACCTTGACATAAAAAAATAGGTGAAAAGATTTGTTTTTTGATGCTGTAGAGGTACTAAGATTTTAGTGGATTTGTCTAGAAGGCCATACTTTCAGGGTTGTCAAGAGGGGCACTCTTTTGTAAAGAGGCAGACCTACTGCTGTTACAGCACATCCTCATAATTAAACAACAACATAGGGCCATTGTGACTGCACTCCACAATGACCCATAGGAGCATTCCAAAACCAAATCACTGTTAAAAAATAATTATGTTTTATGGTGTAACAATGCTGTGGTTAAGGTCTGGTTGGGTTTAGGCACAAAACCCACTTGGTTTGGGTTAGGGAAAGATCAAGGTTTGGGTTAAAATGATCATTTGAAACATGGTTTCTACTCGTCGTCATGGCAATAGTAAACACCCCGACAATCGATGTTACAGTTTTTAAAAAAATTTCCCGACTTGCAGTTGTAAAGATGACACCACGGTTGGAAACATGAAGCGAACAGCGGTCTCTTGCAGCTGGGTACACTTTTTGTCATCTAACTATCTAGCCATCCACCCAACCCACCTCCTCCTAATAAGGCAAATTATTAGGAGGAGATTACATTACATTGACATCATCTGAACTGCATCACATAATCACATAATGTCATCATAATTACTACAGCTGCTTGATGGTGTAAACGTAACCATAGGTTGTTTTTGCCGGCTGAATTTTAGATCTATACTGTCTTTTTCTTGTGAGGACAAGCTGTTATGCTGCACTTGAAATGCTAGGTAGTTATTTAAACAGCTTGAACAAAGACAATTCATGCATGTGTGTTGGCATAAGCCATTGTTTTTATGACTCATGTTTCTTTAAGTCAGTTGTTTGGTAGCACTTAACCACAGAGATCAGTGCTGTGTAACAGCTTGGTAATAAAGAGCATATCTTATAGGGGTGTACCCGAATACAAATACATTATTCGGCAAAGCACAAATAGTGAGTTTTATATGAATATTGGTTTCACACAAATATTTTAAAATTATATGTTGAGGGTATTCTCCAGAGATAAAGCTGAGCTACTGACACATGCGAAGTGCTCCAAAGGGACTCTTCATAACCTGTTGTTCCATTTCTCCTTTCCACAAAGTTAGGTTGTAAAAAATAGGCAATAAATGAAAAGTGCAAAGCAATAATTTCCTTTGAAATTCCTCTCAACATGTTGCACAGTGTGCTGTCTCTGTGTTATGGGTGTATAAATAGGTAGAGGTCTGTCTGCAAGGAGGCGATGAGTAAAGTTTTAGCTCAGTAGTCAGCGCAGTCTGGGATTCTCCAGTTTGAGACTCAGTGTGGGGCCCTGTTTTGTAAGGTAGTTTATTCATGAACACTTATTGTAACTCTTTAATTTCAACAAATACAGATACAAATACAAATACTGGGATCTCTGCACATCCCTAATATCTTAGTAATATTAGGGTTTTGTTTTTGTAATATGGTAATAAAGGGGCCAACATTTGAATGCAATATGGGTAATAGTGTAAATGTAATAATGGTTAAGTTATAATTGGGAAATAAGCAACAATGAGGTAATATTAGGTTCATATTGTCACCCCATATCTTCAAAATCACAAGAAAATTCTAGTCAGTCCGTGTGGGTAATTAGCAGAAAATAAAACATTCCCTCCTCTGTTTAAATGTAATACTATCAAAAGTTTTGACAGTTTTACTTCAAACACTGTAATTTCTTACCTAGAAACACAGATGCCAGCTTTATTGTAAGAACTCAAACTCAAAACAGATCTTGACTGGGAACATTTTAAACTCAAACTGAAACAGCTTTTAAAGAGGAATCAGTCGTGCAGTCATGAGTGATCTGCTGCTTGTTGTTTTATGAAACTTTTATGGTATGTTTGTTTGTGAGTTCTTTGTGTTTTGTGCTGTTTTGTAGGTACTTTGTTGTTGAGTTTCATGTTGTAATGTGTGCATATGTATTGTTGAGTTTTGGGTTTTGTGCTTAAACGTATGTATATGTATTGTTGAGTGTTGTGCAGTTTCATATGTATTTTACAATTGAGATTTATGTATTTTAAAAGCCATTTATGGACCAGCAGCAAACTAGCTTAGGCTATAAATGCTGTGGTATGTGGCATGGGTACATGCTATATACTTGTCCCAATACAAATGAACATTAAATAAGCCATAAATCACTATTCGCAAATGCAAAACCACATTATATTTTAGGGTTGTACTCTGTATTACTTTAAACTGAATACTAAAGGCCAAAGTTGTTACTTGGAAACACAAATGGTGGCTTCAGTGTGAAAACCAAGAATCAGGGTTGGAAATTATATGTTCAGAGACCTGAACTAGCTACATTGTGCATTCAATAATATTATTGAATATCCTATTCAAGTGGATTGGCAGTTATCCTCAAACAGTCATGAATCTGCAGTCTTGCTAATATCTGTCTAGCCGCATTGTTTGACTGTTTCCAATAATAATACTAGCTGATTCTCTAGAGATGAAGATTACAAGTACTTGACAGAGCTTGACAAGTATGTCACAGCTTCAGACTCAAGCATAGCAAACTTAATACTTCTCTTCTAGTCCCTGGTGCAAGGCAAATTGTAGCCAGCTATAAGACCCTTATTAGAGCATAGCTTACAGCTTACACCACAGGGAATACAGCAAGGGTTACCACAGTGCAAACATGCCTAGACAATAATAAGTTTACTCCCTCTCAATTGATAAAACTGTATAATATGTTGCTGTTAAACAGAAACATACACCCAAAATTTAATAGTGTACCTTGTTTTCAGATAAATGTAATACCTTTGTTGTGTCTGCAGTGAATTTCGAAAATGCATGCAGGTGAATTCTAAGGGAAAAGGAATTACTCAGCACCATTTGCACTTAATACACAGAATAAATAATGATCGTGGTTCAGTATAACAATAACCAACACAGCGGTGGTTTGAAGTCTTTCATTCACTCCATAATGTAAGATGCAAACTGGATTCAAGCCACACACCACTATGCAAAGATGGAGATACATGTAATTTCAAGCCTTGTTAATACGGGTCCCAGAAACAAATTGCATTGATGTTCCATTGCAGAAAAAAGCTATACTACTGAGGACCACACTAACCTCAAATACTGCAGCGCATATTGATTGTTTTTTTAGCTCATGTTTTGCAATACAAGCTGTATTCCCACTATAACAAAACAAAAACAAAAAAGAAAAATTTATATGGTATCAACTCATGCTTCTATCACTTAAGGCCTCAAAAGACAGGTGTTTGGAGGAAAAAAAAAAGCAGTATTGGACATATCGAAGTCAGTGTACAGCATTTCTTGTTGGATCAGCACAAAAACGTTTGTTGTTAGTTGTGCCAACAGACACATTAGAAGCAATATCCAAACATCCAAGACAACAGTGCTCTGGGATTCTGAGCTCATGCTAGTAAAAGTTCTTATTTATGTATTTAATTCACTTATGTATTTATGTATTCATATCTAAAAGGCATATATAACTTTTCCAACAAATCAAATGATTATAAAAGTAACAGTTAACTTGGATAAACTCAGACTTTGGAGAAGTTCTGCACCCAGCTGACTGCTTTTTTTAACGCATTGCAAGATGATAAAAAGGAAAGAAGGAAAGTACATCCCCACGCTGTGTACTGTAGTGTTGGCACACTGTTGGCTACTGCACTGTATTTCATTTATCACTACTGTACAGTACAGTGCACATTAAGACATCCCTCCTGGGTGTTCTCTAAATATGTCTTTAAGTACATCACAATCACAAGCATTTGTGTTGGCATTATGTAGTTCCTGTGATTTGCTCTTTAGTAGCATATGTTTAAAACGTGTTTTGGTGCTGAATCAAATACAGTAATTCCCACTGTGGCCCCCAGCCAAAGCAAAAACAAGTCCGTAGGATGATTCTCACAATTAAATGACAGTTCTGTGCTGGCATTAGTGGTGGAAGAAATACTCAATTATTAAACAAGCAACATCTTATCGTAAATAGTTAAGGTGGCACTTTGTATGACTGCTTTGCAGTTTAATGCTATCAAGTATAAACTTCATATCTCCATTTTGAGTTTTTTGTGTTTTCAATTCAATTGAAGGATAAAATTTTCTTCAAAAGGAGCATTGTAATCCTCTAAAAACTCTCTCAAACTATTTAGATAATGACTAACAGACATTGTATTATCGAGCTGTAACAAGACTCAAGAATTTATGAAAATGTGACATTTTGCAGATACAATACTTTTATTTAACAGCAATAATTTGAGAGCCTATAATTAAAGAAAATCTGAACCCCCCCCCCAAAAAAAAGTAGCTTTAGAAGCATGCAGATTGGCCATTAAAACCCCAGTACAAACAAGTGGTAGTGAGTGATGGATTGAGATGACATTTTCCTAGGCCATTACTCAACAGGGAAGAGTATTAAGGCCAGACAAGAATATTACATTCAACCTTTTCAATGTGTAATTAAAACAGCTCAAAAACACTATTTCTATGAAGGTAATGTGATTTCTTACACTGTTGAATGATTACACCACACTTTATATGACATTTATAAACAAGTTGAAATGTGGACAGTCACACATTTGTATGGCTTTTGTGTTTAATGCCAAACCACCAAATACAGTTGAAAAATATTGGTATATTTATATTTTAACAAAAATCACAATTGCATTACAGCGAAAGACTGCCAATGTGGTTGCTACAATGAGTGACAGAAATTAAAACGTGTTACATTTTATTGTAATGCTCCAACCATGCATGGTAGGTTAATACGGTAATCTAGAGGAGCAGTTACAGGAGTTCAGAGTGTAACATCCATACATTTGACCGCTGCCCAGTACAATCAGTCTGCTGGCTACTGAGCTGATCCACTGGATGACATAGAGGTTAAGTGCCTTGCTGAAGAGCACTATGAGAGATGTAGCTAGCAAAGGGAAGTGCACTTGAAACTATTCTCCTGCTCTCTGTAGCAATTTCTTTGCCTGTCACTTCATTTATCGCCTCATCTTCCTGTGATTACGGCACACTTGTAAGTCATTCTGGATAAAAGCATCAGATAAGTGTCAGTAGACAGACTGAATCTTAAACGTTGAATTTAACTAGAACACATATGGATGTTTTGAGAGCAAACCATGTGGATATGATACAGTCAATCTAAAACCATACAACTGCCTGTATGATAAATTAATATTAGATAGTTCTTTCACATGACTGTCAAACCGGCCAGATTAGAGCTTAAATAAAAGCAAGACAAGGACAAAGAGATGGAAAGGAAACAAGAAGAGCAAAGGAAGTAGAGTGGGAGGCTGGGAGACAGGGAGAGGAGTAAAGAAAGAAGAGGATAGAGAGATACTGGCAGATTTAGGCATGATTGTTTTTTAATCCAACAAATGTAATTTGAATCTGTTGACTCATTATCAAAATACCTCACATGCAACAGCAAACCAGTTTCCTGGTACCAGACCATGGTGCAACACCAGCATTCATTTAGGAAATCAGGTTACTGCAGTAAGCCAACAACGACCAGGTTACACACTGAACATAGTGAAACAGTCTTGTTCAACACTGTTTCAGTCTCTATAGTCGACTATTTTTACAGGTGCGTGAACCCAAAGGTCAGTATAAAAAGATACTGACTAGCACTCTGATAATAATGCATATGCATTTACAGTACATCCAGTATGTCAAGATAAGAAACATGTACGTCTTTACTTTACATATAAATGCTTATATTCAAAAGCAGAAGTGTTCAAATGAAAGGTTATCAGAACATCATTATTATCTTGCTAAAAATAAACAGAGGAGGCCATATTGATCTCAGGTGTTACAGGTTTTGTTGGTCCAGACATGATGTTCTGATATACTACCTTATTCCAGATGCATTTACCACAATCCATCTACAGTTGATACTTCATATTCTTCTAAATACTGTATATATACACACAGCATATACAAATTACACAGCAAAATAACTCAATATACTGTATAAATGTTTACAGGACGTTCATTCTCAGTCATTATTATCACCCCACATTCATATGGATGTCTCTACATATTTTTAGGCTGACCAATACAATCTTGTTATAGTTTTCAGGTGCAAAAATCAACTGTTATTCTATTTGCAGTGATTTATTGCAAATCACTTCTTTGGGAAGTAAGGGGATTAATCACACATACAAACAAGCCCAGATGCACCACAAGCAGACACAGAGGTAAATAACTTTCCTTACTCATGCACAGAAACACACAAGCGCCCACTTGACATCGGGATAGTTTCACAGGATCACCCATTACCACCCTTTGAAGTGTGCGAGTTGCTAATGGTTTTGGAACCCATTCAGAGAGTGTGTGGCCTGTCTGTCCATTAGCAAGTTGACACACTCTGCTGACTAAACACAACACTTCTACTGCCCTTGTCCTCGGTTCCTCTCTCCCATGCCCCCCCCTTCTGGAGATCAAAATAGATGAGTTTGTGTGTTTCTGTGTCTGTGTGTGTCTGCATACATAGAGTACAGAGTACATAGAGTGATTGAGTTACTCACACACATTAGGCAGACAACAGATGACAAGAGATGGGAGCAGGGAGGGCAGAGGACCCAAATAAACTTTTAGTTTGGTTAAACTGTTGGATGAGGAGAGTTCGATTCTTTTTGAATGGCTGACTGAATAAAAAAAAAAAAAAAGTGTAGTTCAATTGTGAATCTCTAAAACTTGAGTGGTGATCGTTCAGTGCCTGAGAGCAATGTGAAGAAATTTGTGTAACGAAATAATTCAGTCTGATTCTTTACTCAATAGTAACCATTGGACCAACAATCCTACCATACTCCAGTACAATAAGGTAAGATGAAGCATTAATAGGGTCCTTTTTGAGAAAAAGATTTTAGTTTATTCATTTATGTTTACAAAACACCACAAAACTGTTACATAAAACTGTATTTCTTACAACAAGAAATCAAACTGAACAGAATGAATAACTGACACTAGTACTAATAAGAAAACTAAACTAAAGCCCACTTAAATGAAGCAGCCATCAAGTTTTAGAGCAAAAATGTCCTTCAAATTGGGAAACTTGCAAAAGTCCTAACAAGTTTGTGGGAGGTCTGACTGTGCAACTACTCTTCCAGTCTGGTACACAATATTGAAATGAGTTGTCCATCTGATTCACATTTATAGGCAATTTGAGGTTCTTTGCTGTTCCAACTAATGTTCATATTCATATGGACTTACATACAGATTCAGTTTGATGGCACACTGGCGTCTGCCCCTTCAGAAACCGCAGTTAGCTTATCTTTGTATTTGTCTTGTGTAAAACAGTAAATACAACCTGACCTAACTATTTTGGCTAACTAAACTGTTCTAATTTGAGTGATTATTGACTGACAATTACTTACCCAATACACACCCGATGAACTATTCAAATACTCAAACATGCTGTTGTGAAAGTTTGGTGTTGGTGTGTTGGATGTCATGATAACAATGAAATATTAAACAGGTTTTAAACTTTGGTGAGTTTATTAAGCTCTTTTTAGTGAGGAGTATATGTAAATATATATAAATTAACTCTTTTACACTAATAATAGCAACAGAACACAGAAAATAAAGAATCTGTGCTGTACTGGATTCTGCCATCTGCCACCAAAGCAGACTGTCTATGCCATTGATCGCCAGGGACTATAAAGACTTGACTACACACCTCGATGCACAGACTGGTCTAGCTTCACAAGCAGCCAAAGAATCAGACCCCACACTGAGCTTTTAGGGCAGCACTTTGCACTGTGTCCTTCAAAGAATGCCAAAGAGCATTCACCTCTCTCACAGTCAATCGATAGCGCACTTTTCTGCCTTCTTAGTAAAAAGCAAAGAAGACTTTTGCTGCACTATGTGTGTGTGCGTGTGTGTTTGTGTGTGTTAGTGCATGTCGTGTGATTGCTCATTCCCCTACAACCACACTGAGAAACAGGCAGAGACGAACACACGGTGAGCACATACACACAAACTCACTAACCCATTTATACTCAGACCTGCACACTAGCGGGAGTCACAATGCTTACATATTCTTTCCATTACACAAGCTGCTGAAACACAGAGAGCATGGTGAGGTACTGGCTGAGTAGATACATTTATAAATCAGATTTGATGTTTCCTGTCTGCCTGCAGTCTATTTGTGTGTGTGTGTGTGTGTGTGTTTCTACTTTATGTACTCAGTCAGCATATCTGTTAGTCCCAGACGCAGATTAAAGAGCTGAAACTGATCTGTGATCAGCCATACTGTAATCCCCTCAATGTTGGCCATCATCATTTCATCTCTAAACAACTCATGCCAGCAGAGAGGATGAGCATTTATTAAGTAATGATATTAAAACTAATTCCCAAATATTTCTATTTGGGCTCACAATTCGGAAATATGAAGCATACTGTGAATTTCAATGGTTGGCACCCATTAAGCAACAGTTTATTGGGGAATTAATTAAAATCCATATTAATCAACTGAGCTGCTTCAAACAAGAAGGCAATCCAAATATAAGAAAATGTAACAGCGAGGAAGGAGATATTAAAAAGCCTTTATTGTAGTGGCTAAATCATTAAAAAGCCAACATGTTTCGACCAGGGCTTTAAAACAGACAATACAGGTGTGGCCTCACCTATATATCACTCACACATCAATCACATGACCCTGAGAATAACATAACTGGTGAAATAAATTGAAAATAATAAAACAAGGAAAAAAGAATGAGATGAAATTACACAAATATATACATGTACATCATAAATAGGTACCCATATATAGGTCTGCTGTAAGAAGAAAGGAGAGCCTATACAAAACATATGAAGTCTATATCCTCATTGAGACCAGGATGCTTTAACATATCCAGTCTATGGATCCAAAAAGTTTCCCTTTGGTTAAGTTTCTGTATTCTGTTACCCCACCTGACCAAAGGTTTAATGTGCTCAATGCCTCTGTGCGCAATAAATAATCATATGCATTGTGAAATTGTGTCTAGCCATGGGGTAATCGCGATTCCTAATTCTGCTGGTATATTTATGCTCGCCAAGGCAATCCCTCAGGCCTCTTTTTGTACAGCCTGTGTGGAAAAAGCCATCTCTCTCTCTCTGTTTTTTTCCCCTGTTTTTCAAGAGCCCCTGACACACTTTCTTGATTTACGTTTGATTATGTGGAGCAACCAGTCATCTCTTTTCCTAATCAACTGAACAGCTAAAGGATTGACCTGACTCAATCTACTGCTCGGCTGCCATCTTTAATATTGTCTTTGTGGTACTTTCAGCAGCTGTAAATTGAGCTCATTGTTAATAAATGCTCACAGCACGTATTAATTAATGATTTGACCTCTTTCCACCAAGGTCAGGATTAACCAGAATAATTGCTGAAGAGTATATTAACAGACTCTACAGTGTGTGGGAGGAGAGGTGCAGAGAGATGAGTGATGAGACTTAAGACAAAAGGGAAAGAAAAAGATGGAAACTTTACAGATTTAAGTAGAGAAATTATGATTAGTCTGTATTTCAGAGGTGGATAGTAAAAATGCAAATGGAAAATTATACCAATACATAACAGGAAAAAAGATATTACAATTCAGTAATATTTCTCAATAACCTAAAACCTTTCAAGAAATGAGGTTATTCTAAATACAACCAGGTGGCTGATAAAGACCAAAAGGCACTAGCAAGAGGAATCAAGACAGAGACATAACTATCTATATTATTGACCAACCAATTGCCCTGACAACAAGATTCACACAATCATGATATTAAGACGTTACATTTATTGACAGAGGAAGACCGCAAACTTCAGATAAACTTCAGAGAACTTCCAGCCACAGACCAGCCCTATAACCCTGAATGTCTGTCTGTCACTGACTCACTGAGTGATGAAGTTTGGTCGGCCGGCCCAGTATTGGAGTTTCCCCCTCGGGCCTTTGCTCTTTCAAAATGAATCGGCGCAAAGAGTTTCATTGCAGCTCACTCTCAGTGGGACTAGAACAGCAGTCCCGAAATAAGTTTTAAAAACACACATTTACCAACCGAAGCATCTCACACAGAGGCTCCGACACTGACAGGAGCACCAACCCACGGATACAAAGAGGTGTGACATTTTACACAGCAGCTAGCAGCTAGTTAGATTGGCTAGCATCGTTAGTGTAGCTGTGCCATGCTGTGAGTATTCCATAGACTGTATAAAAATAAGGTGTAGATGTGGTGTTTCTAATTTAACAGCATCATGCTAGGCAGATGACGTGCATTTACAGTGTTTGTGTGCTCTGAAAGATGTCATAGCATAGATATATAGTCACACAGCTGATGGACTGTTAGCCTAGCATGCTAATCCTATGTAAATATATGGATGAGACTATATTTTTACAGACATCCGCCAAGTGAAACAGATGAAAG
This sequence comes from Thunnus maccoyii, assembly GCF_910596095.1. NCBI lineage: Eukaryota > Metazoa > Chordata > Actinopteri > Scombriformes > Scombridae > Thunnus > Thunnus maccoyii. Next base: position 16,181,298 of record NC_056553.1, read on the forward strand.
GGGGAGTTGGGGGGGAGTTAACAGATAATTAGAATAGTAATGATTAAAATTAAAATAAGTTCTCTTTCAAATCAAACATCCCAAGACATGAATGGAAAGTATTGTTATTGCAACTGCATGTATTACCTTTTTTTGACTCAAACGTAGCTTAACCATGTCATGTGATGCTACTTCAGTACACTTTAACACCAAATATTACTGGGACCACTACAGAAAATTGTACATTTATTATCCAGGAAATCACATTATAGACACTACCACTGACTATCCCTGTGACAAATTGGCCACAATTTTGCTCAATGAGCATACACAGTCCAGCCATTTACTAGGTTTTAACCTAGTCTTGTTCTGGCTTTTCTGGGCAGAAACCTATATTTCTCACTGAGATATTTCACTCCTCCTTTACGAACATATCCCACTGCATACAAGTTCAGGATTTCTGTGAAGGCATTCTAAGCGGGACTACAGCTATTATGAACAAAAATGCTGACCCTATTTTCTGGTATGTCTGTGATTTTATCTTTTTGCTGCAACTGACATGAAACTGATGTGAAACAGCTCCACATGCATACGTGGAGTCCAGCATCAGTGCCATGGTCACCAAAGCACAGCTTGCTGCTTTTGTCAAGTAAAAGTAATTGTTGTGTCGGTGTTGTCTATGCCTGATAATCTAGACAGCTTGAGGGAGAGGTGAAACTTACATAAAGAGTAGATGGGCACAGAGAGTAAGATAAGGAGAGACAAAATTATTAAGAAAAGTCAGATGACCAAGATATGAATGAGGGAGCAATGTGAAAAAGACAGAAATGAGAATTAAATAGAGGCAAAGAAGAAGCGGGTAAGAAGTTTGTGGTATGAAAGAAATAAATTAGGAGGGAGATTAAGACATACACAAAGAAAGATAGGGGACTGAGAGAGAGGGAGAAGACGACAAAGAAAGCCACAGTGAAAAAAATATATAGCAGAAGGCAGAGAGACAGCAGGTGAAAGAAAGGTATAAAGAGGATGCAGTGACCCCTGTCTGACTAATGTTAGCTCACACAGTTACAGCACTTTTAACCAGAGCTAATGGACTAGACTATATCTACTGTTGCTTCAACTCTATCTTTTGCTCTATCATGGACATACACACAAAGTTATTTTTTACCATACAGACGTCAACATCTATACAAACACACACACACTAAACTTTTCTATACACAGACATAAACATTGACGCATGCATGCTCAAGTATATGGTCACCTGAATATAACCTTTGCCACCCCCACATACACGCACTCAAGGATCTGTTAAAGCAAAGGAAGGTGGTTTGCAGTACAAACCGGCTTTCTGCACAAGAAGTGAAAATACATGTACTGTACATGCGCATATGAAAAGATGCACACAGGACACTTTGCATGAACAAACAAACATGCACACACACACACACTCAATCCTGCTGGAAGTTGTTCCAAGACTCTGCAAGAGATCAGGCCTGCCTGACATCGCAATTACTGTGCACTTGAACCACTGTTTCCTCCTGGATGGGCCTATCCACACACACACACTCCACAAGAACATGCATGCACAATGCATGCAAACACATAAAGAAACACACATCAACATCTATTTGCACACTCAAATCCATTTCCTCTCACACACATTCATTTCATCACACAGAGGGAACACAATGAACATTTGTCCATTTAAAGCCAGACCAACAGATCCAAACGTACACACACACACACACACACACACACACAGAGGAATCCAAGTCTATTGGAAGCAGTGGTGGGATTTTAGCAGAAATGTTGTTCTCATTAAAGAAGGCACACAAGTCCCATTTGCCTTCCTTGTTACATTTCTTCACCTCTTTATTTTCTGTCCTCTTTAATTCCACAAACACTCACCACAGAATAAGTCATGCACATACATATACTATAGCTTCACTACACTGAGAGATACGTACACAGGAACACACAGGTTATGTTTTCCAATTGACTGGCTGGCTACAGTATGTTCCCACTGTGCCACTGTGCTTTTCCTCTGAGTCTAAAGAGGAAAGAGAGGTGTGTTTCTTCAATGAAAGTAGCCCAAAGATTAATTCACTTAATCTTGGCCTGTAAATGGGGTATTCAAGCGGCTTAAAAAACAAATTGAATGCAAAGGCTGAGAGTAATAACAACATTTGTCTTAGCAGCGGCACAATGCCCTTTTCCTCAGCACTCTTCCACATGAGCTGGTGGCTAGATTTCCAACATCCATTATGACAGAAGTGGACGTACATGTACGTACGCGCACGGGCTGACAGACACACAAACTCGCTCTCTCACACACATTTTGACAATGCTACCTAGTGTATGTGTGGAATGACTAAAAGATGGAGAGAGAAAGACAAAGGAGACTTAATATCAATGAAGAGGGTATGCCTGTGTGTGTGTGTGTGTGTGTGTGTGTGTGTGTGTATATATATATATATATATGTGTGTGTGTGTGTGTGTGCGTGCATGAATGAAACAGTTGAACAGATGTTGTGCTGTGGTTTTTAATGTGTAATCCCCAGCTTCATCATGTTACCCATCAGCCATGTGCAGATCAAGGGGTTAATGTTGCAGAATATAGGTTAAACTCAAAGAACGAGACAAGCAAAAAGCAACAGTTTAATTCTTCAATGACAACGAACTCAATGCAACTACATAATTCAAGATTTACAGCTTTTTATGGCTACAACATTCGGCTAATGACTTAGTAATGTGTGCTGATTATTTTTACATGAGCAGTAACTAATTAGTTAATGTAATAAGCTCATAGTCTTATTAAATCACTGTACTCACGATGTAATGTACTCACTATTACTAAATTATGTATGTATGATTAATCAGTGTTTTCCATGCCATATATTAAAAACTAATTTAGACTATCATTGGTGTCCCGCAAAAAATAAATCTTGCCTTCCGCTACGTTGATATGTGTAATACCTTGATGCTATGATATGTAATACACATTCATGGCACAGGCATAAGCCAAAAGTTTTTCCGAGTTACTAAAACTTTAACTTTTTAAGATACATGTCCACAATGACACATTTGCAAGACATTTTTAATTTTCACTTGATTTTTATGAGTAGGCTTATTTTTCATGACTTATAAAGTTTGGGGAACCCTGGTTTTTCATGTAATTTTCCTTTAAAGGGGACATAACATGCCGTTTGTGATTTTCAGTTATATACTGTTATGATGTCAGTTGTCTATGTTAAAAATAGTCAAAGTTCAAAGTTCCAGAACATTTTTTTCAGCTTGTTTTGATTGCGTTGCCTACTCACATATTTCGGATCAGACTTGGGCTCGAACATGTCTGATGTATTTGAGAAGTTGATATTTTGCATAAAGAACAAGGAAAAGTGAAATCTTATGACTGTTTACGTAGCCTCCGGAGCTAACAGAAGTCTGCTGAGAGGAAGCTAACCAATCAGATCGCAGTGGGCTCATTGGAAGGGGAGCGTTAAAGAGACAGGAGCTAAAACAGCCTGTTTCAGACAGAGCCTGAACTGAGGGGCTGCATAAATCATGCAAAGATATTCCAGTAGAGCCCATTCTCACTCCCAACTCTTCACATATCAAAGCTCGGTCAGGACCCCGTGGCATCACTTTTGAACGCACTGGGTACCCCTTTAGCGTCATTTTCTAACATGCAGGGTAGTCCGATAGACCTCTGCTGAGCTCCCACAATGTCTGAAATAGACGCTATGAGACCGATGACGTCTAAATAAGGTGACAAATTTCAGCCTGGTTGCCAGAATAAAATGTTGGCATTGTATGTTTCTGCAAACCACAGATACGATGAATATGTACATTTCAACACCTGTAATACGGAGCATATTAACATTTCAACAATACGTATCATATCAACATTTCTGAAGTGACGTACTTCACATAACATATATATAAGTTGACCTTTTTGTCAGGAGGTGGAGGGGTTGGTGGGTGGCTTGTAATGTTGTTGGCAGAAAGTTAGAAATCAGCAAAGTGCACGGTTCAAGACCACCTTGCCGTTTTTATTTTATTTTTTATTTTAACCCAAACCATGATCTTTCCCTAACCCTAACCAAGTGTTTTTTGTGCCTAAACCTAATCAGACCTTAACCACTGTGTTGTCACGCCATAAAATATAATTATTTTTTAACAGTGACTATCGTGATACTGCGCGTTGAAAAATGACACTAAAGGGGTACCCCGTGCGTTAAAAAGTGACACCAGGGGGTCCCTACCAAGCTTCGATATGTGACGAGTTGGGAGTGAGACCGTGTTGCCCCAGAATATGTATATATGTAGGTATTTGCATAAGGATCACTCTTGCTTTCCCAGTCAGGGAACTCAGTCATGCAAGATTATCCCAAAGTTAATATAATTATGAAAAACTTCTATTTCTTATAACAGTAGTTCACATGTTAATTAGCAGTAGGACTTTGCCTGGGGATTAGTCTACTTGGATTTAAAGCAAACACAACTGAACAGACCACTGAGGAGTTCACTTCCTTTACATGGCAGGGAAATCTTCTGAAGGTCAACTAAAGCTATACTGTATAGCCAGACATGAACCAGGATGTTTGAGTTTAAAAGAAATCAATGGCTGATGACAAGCTGCCAATGCTTCACAGTAATTTCAAAACACCTATGCTACAGTGCAATGTGTAACAGAGTGGTAAAATGTCAATAACAACTAAAACTAACAATAATACACTGATGTTGCCAAGCTATATAGTGCATCCAGTACTAGTATGGATTTTCAGTCACACACATGTGTTCATTTATTAGCTATTTTACAACATTTTTGAATGTGGCTTAGATAATGAAAACAGAAGACCACTAGCACCTGAGTAGAAATACTTGCCTACAGGGACAATCACTTGCATTCAGGCCCTGGCTGCAGCTTGGCCACCTACACTGAACATGCTTGGCAGTATTTGTGGGTGGGAAGCCAGTGAGGGATCATGTCATTGTTGTAGCAACACCTTTTGTGTCATTGGACATGTGACATTGGACACTCTTTTACACTGATGCTCAGCCAACATTAGATGTAGTACAAGAGGTATAACACTGCTGTAGTCAGTGTGTTTAAACATCCTCCCTGCTGCTGACAAGTGAAAGCTCAGTTTTACTTTGTGCTCCTTGTGACACTGATGATTTGGGTTCGGTTCATTAACACTTCTTTTAACTTTCTAACACATCCTGGGCCCCGATGCAGCTCAATTCTGGCACTCCCCCAAGATTAATCTTAGGTCTACTGCTGTTTTTTATCTATTAGCGCATAAGTGATTTCACTGAATAAAAATTCAAAATAAAGTTAAAATGGTGATGATGATGTACAATAAGTGGTTTCAAAGTGGATATCCAAATCATCTGAAAAAGCAATTATGAAGGCTGTTAAATGATCAATCAATTTGTAAAACAGTTAGATATCACCAAAAGGAATTTCAGTATTAGGTGACATAGCCTGGTCCATTCATTGACTAATACAGTGGCTGCGCTCCGATGTAGCTACAGATTATAATAACAACAGTAATACTGAATGACAAGGTGTCAGAGAAAATCCTCGCCTCCTGACCATCTTTCCTCGAGCTGTCTCTCTTCATCCTTCTCTCTTTTCTGATAAATGCCGCCTCCTCTCTTTCCCTCCTCTCTTCCTCCTTCTATCCTGCCATCCCACTCTCCATCTCGGAGACCCTTGTCTAACGAAGTGGACAGATTCTGACGGGTTCTAATAAGAACACATTCCACTAGAATAACTTTCAGATCCTGCACTTTCAGACATGCATGCGCGCGCACACACACCCACATACACACTCTACAGATGCAGAGTAAAACATTTACGCACCTGAGCTACAATCCCTATTATTAAGTTCTAAATTAATGAGTATGAAGTCAATAATACTCAATGATCTGAACAGGTTGTGTGTCTGAGGAGGGCAGCGGAGGACAGAGCGAGTGAAAATGAGAGGTAGTCCGTGTGAGCTGCGTGGTGTGTGCCTCTGTATGTGGGATTGTGTGTGCATGTTACGTTACCGACATTGTTAAGGGAATTATGCTGCATGACTTGTCAGTGTGCGTTTGTATCACTGTGGCCTTGCTCCCATGCTGTAACATAGATAGCCTCGCAGTAGCATTCAATTCCCAGAGAGAAATTTCAATTCTTCAAGGAGACCGACACAGCAGCCCAAGTATAAAGCTGAAAGTGAAGTTAAAAAAAAAAAAGAAGTCATGGTGTTCTGGCCCTGACAGTGCATTACTTACTACGAGATGTTTGCAATGCTTGTCATGTTGTGATGTACATGTTTGTTTATATCATTTGAAACACCCCAGAGTGAGGGCTTTTCAGTCAATTTGTGCACCGTGCTATCATCATGAGTCTTGAGTTTTTAAGATATTCTTGTCAACTCAAATTCATATCGATTAGCTGCTGTGATATGAAGTGGTTCTGATTCTTTGTGCTATGGAAAGTGCTTTTTTGAAAGCAGTGACTTATACAGTAGGTCAGTAGTATTTTTGTCTCAAAAGCACTGTCATGAATTCAAGTTTTAGTAGAGTAAAATATTAATACATTGATGGGGCAAGAAAAAATTGAAGAGCTGTATGATACTGAAAGAGAATGCAGTGTGGCTGTGTGTTTGGCTGCGATCCATGTCCATCTGTTTAAGGTGTTGGGTGCGCGCACGCACATACACATGCACACACAGTGTAGGTGCTGCTTTGAGAGTTTGCACAAGTAGACGCATCGCATTACATCCCTGAAAAGAAGGGACTTTTTTTTTTTTTTTTTAATCAGACATATTTATAATCAGTGGAGAGAGGAGGGGACATATTGTGAAGAGAGAGACTAGGTGGATGAATAAAGAAGAGGAGAAAAGACAAAGAGGGAGGAAAGTGATTATGGCCAGATGATAAAACCACTGAGGTGAGCCAAATAGGGATAGAAAGAATTAGGGATACTTAGGGACAAGAAAAAAGCAAGAGACAAGAGGTACAAAAACAGGATAAAATGAAAAACTGAGGAATCAATCGACAATGCGCGGGAGGAGGAAGAGGGGGAGAAGAATCATCAGGGGTAGTTAGGGATGAATCAGATGAAAGACAAGGAGCAAGTAATTTTTTTTGTTAATTTGATTTTTTCAAACAAACGAGAATACAAGAGAAGAACAAGGAGAACACAAAGGTAGAATTAGGGAAAGGAGATTTATTGACAATGGAGGGAGTGCAAAGGAGCAATAGATTTTTTAAAAAGGAGGAAGGGAGCAATTTAGACAGAGGAAGACAGGGTGGAAGAGAGAAATGGCAGCGCAATTAACAACTAGACCTTGTTCCCTAGCCCTGACTCACTTGTCTTGATGTGTGATAAATCTACCACGCACTCACACCCAAAACACAGGCAGGTGCACACATACGTAAATACACAGGGACCAAACATAGCTAAACAAGTATTGAGCTGATCTAATCTGAGGCAAACCAGTCTGCTTCCTCCAGACTTAATCCTATTATTACCACCTCTTAATGGTAGCCATCGCATTCCGCACACACACGCAGACAAGACTCTGGACTGGCATCAGCTTTACCTTGGAGAAAGGAAATGGCAACTATAATGTGTGTATGTGTCTTTTTTTTTTAGCAAATTATAACTCACTGACATCTTTCCAGCACTGCCTGATGATATGATAATAAGCGCAGTGAATCATTTGTTGACTGTAGAAATGAACAATACTGCATTTACCAGTGTTACTAAAGCACTATGGTAGAACTGTGACGACATGTCATGTTGTTCTTTTGTCAAACAGCCTATTCTTAAAATTATCCACCTTAATACAGAAAGCTACAGCTACATGGGGCTCAGTGAAATATTGGGAATGCTTCAAACTCAACTAAGAACATTTGTGTTGGCAACAGGATGCAACACAAGTATTTCATTCTGTTTGACAGGGTATAAAATGAATTATATTGAAGATCAGGAAACCCTGACTTGCCCTTTGTGGGCCTGGAGGTGCAACCAGACTGATGTCTATGTCAAATGGGCTGGCATGCTTAATGAGATGAGAAAAGGCTAATCTGATTCTAGATCAGACAGACTCTAGGGGCATCCCACTTAGCCACCTACAGTGTCACTAACACACTAACTTAAAGGTACATCCTTTACTTTTCCTACACTGGTGATGTTAAAAATGCAAACCCTGTCCTTTACACGGGGAGCAATGAACAGCGACGAAATACAAAGCAAAGCAGGACTTTTCAAGGTTGATTATAAGGGAAGACTTGTTGTTTAGAACAATGAGGTAAGAGTAAATTGTTAACTCTAAAGAAAACTGTGCCAGATATCTGTGCATATGTAATATAAATCGTATATACAAAGTACACTATGCATTGAGCTGCTATTTCTATCAGAACCATCTTAATCAGAAAAAGGTGTTGATTTGAATTGCAAATGGAAAAATTAATGTCCCAATGATTATGAGACATCATAGTAGGTGGTATGAGACCTTGCCTCAGACACACTACAATAACAACACATTAACATACTGTACAGTGACAACTCATTAGAGCGTACAGCTGAGGTACAAGGTTAAACGCAATCCACTTTTCTTCAGCTGTGTGGGCGTCTGTGGTGTTGTATGCACCTGTGTTAATGGAAGTTTGTATTTCTGAGTGATCCTATATGCATGTGTGTGTTCATTAAATTTTGTTGGAGCGTAACAGATCTTCAGCAATTGATATTGTGTTAGCCAATTAAGTGATACTGGAATGCAACATAAAACTGACAAGATGCTTCAGGCCAAGCCCGCGTAGGAGAAAATCCCCGGATTACAGCTCAACATGCAATCATTTTATGGAACCATACATGTGTGAACATATACTGTACATTAACATGCAAATGCAAACAAACATATACAAAAGGTGCAAAACACACATACATAAGTCTTTGTTTTTACTGCGCTCCCTTTCTCTTAAATTGGTACGCATACCTCATAGATGCATCTTCAGTGTGCAGATGCAACACAGTCAGTGGGTTGACTGGCCCATTGACTTTTAGTGTATGAATGTGTTTGCCCCACTAGGATGGGAATGTTAATCTTTTTTAGTCCACACCCCAGACCACCGGTCACAATGACATTGTCTGTTCCCCCAAGTGTTTCACATCTTAGGTCCTGAGGAGGGATAAAGTCAGCATGCAGATCTAAGCTCAGGGGCAGAACTGCTGGTCCAATTCAACATTTTGTTTGTATGACTATCTCACTCGCTCTCCCTCTGTCTTTCTCGCTCTCTCTTTCTCACACACACATAGACACATTTTCTTGCTTCTTGCAAATGCTTTCCCGATCTTTCTTCACACTTAGTTATTCCTGTTGTGCCGTTTTGCTGTCTTATATTTTGTAATGCAGCAACTATCAATATTAATTACATTTTTTGTCTCTTGTGCCATCATTTTAATGAACTTATCATGCTTATAATTTTGCACTAGAAAAATTTTAACATGGCATACATTTTTATGCTACAAAGTAATTCAAATAGACTTTCTAGTTTGATAGATTCAACAGGTCAATGCATTTTGAACTTCATTCATTACAAGCAGTAGGTGATTTGTTAATTATTAACCGGGGAGATGGCTCAATGGGAGGGTTAAGGTTAGGACTGCAGGATTATCATATAGGCCTAGCCTAATTCTTGATTATAATTGCAATTATAATTTCAGTTTAATAGAATTGCTATTAGTCTAAATATCTATTTTGTGCCTATTCTTTTACTGGATGTGGACATTAAGTATATTGATAATGCTTATTTTTCAAAACACACCATAGTTTTGACAATATAAACTTTACCTTGAATTATGTAACTGTAGCAGCTGAGCGCGGTGCAGTCGGTGCATGTTAATTTCTTCAGTCACATTACTTGCTCCACTCCCAGGTTACACCAAACATCTACAGTAAAAACTATATCTATAGTCATGTCTCCTCTAAAATATTGTGTTACAGAGGTGGCTTGGTATGGGGATGTATTTTCAGCAGCACAGACGCTACTGTATGATCATAGAAATATTATAGGAATATTATGGGAATACTACAGGCAGCGGTGTGTCTCTATGATCCTCTCGCTCCCCCAGGGGTCCTTGAGGGGATTCCAGGAGGTCCTCAGAAAAATGGGGAATATTTAAATTTCACTATAACTTCATTGACGAGAAGTTAGCCTAATTAAAGAATGTGTAAGAATGACTATTCTGTTTAGAGATTTCACACTCTTCGCTGTTAATCTGCCAATCTATGGTATAAACAGTTATGGAATAACTAAATCTTCACAGATGGGGATCCCTGAGACTACATCTTATCAATTAGGGGGTCTGTGGCCTGATATGTATCAATTTGGCGATCCTTAACACCAAAAAACTCGAGAACCACTGGTTTACAGACTATTATAGATCCAAGACGAAACTGACAGAAGGGTGGGACTGAGAGAAAAAGGCGCTATTACAAATCTGTCTGCTACTTCAGCACCACGGACAGCGCCATGGATTTATCAATAGCACAGTTGGGCTGCTGATATTTCAGAGCCACGGTCGGGGCCATAGATTCTAACTTGCACAAACCTCAGTCAGATAAAGGATCAATAGACAAACATATTCAACTAAGCAACCCTTCTGCCCCTGCAGTCTCTGCTACTAGGGGGTGGAGAAGCGGGATGGCAGGTTAACAAGAGGGATGCACTTTGATCATTTTACTAACAAGGGGGATGGCATCCCCCCTCAAATCGCCTACTGATTACAAGTCTGTATACCACCCTTGTTCAAGCATCCAGCTGAAGTGACGCTGAACACGATACTGAATCTCTACTTGCTCCAGGGACACTGAGGTTGACCCAGTCAGACCTGTCAATGGATGGGAGCGAGAGGACTAAGGATTTCCATGAAGTGATCGATAAAGTTTTATAGAGAAAGTGTTTCTGCTCTGACACTTATTCGCAGTGAGGTCACTCAAACCATCCTCACTCCCTCTCTTATTTTCTCCTCTGTGGCTCACGCAGACGTTGCTGCACGCGCACACAACGCGCAAGCGGCTTGCAATGGCGTCACTCGGTTGTTGTCTGTCGGATGGGATGATTAATGAGCCGCGTCCCCGGACACATTCATCCGGGACCGAGAAGCCATGGAATCTGTCACACTGAACCCTCAGAATACCGGCTCAGTCACCGTCAGAAACATCGGAATGACACCAGAACAAGTCATGGAAGGTTACAGTAAAATATTAAACCAAGCATAACTGGTCCTTGTAAGATGGATGGGACCAATAAACAGCACATTAAAACTTTAAATCACGCAGCTGGTATGCGTGATTGTACCACGGGAAAGAAATAAGTACGGTTAAGCCTGTACAGTATGAAAAACATCCCCTGAACGAGAATATTACAGTACAGCGCCTGGCCATGTGAAAACAAACTCTTAAAATCATAATCAAAGAATGGCAATCAAGGATACGTCGTCTACAAATTTGGAATTATGTCTGACGAAACGCCAAAATGGTTTATTCATAAGAATGCATTCTCTGCATTTTAAGCATGCATCATCACCCGAAACAGCCTTAAAGTAGCCTGAAAGTTTTCCCTTGCTTATCCTGTTCACACATTTTGGCTAAAAGGCCCTGGCAACAGAGGAGAGACTAATCCAAATTCACACTGTAGCATATAGATAAAAACTAAAAAGCTCAAAATCAGAAATCTTAAATGTGCCTATGAGCCACTGATAAAACTCTACAATGCGTCTAAAAAGTCCATTAGACCATAATCCCCTCCTCAAAATTTTGAGATCCAAAAAAAACCTTGTATTGGGATTTCTTTTGGGCAAATACGGTGCAATGGGCTGAAAACAAATCCAATGTTCTTATATAACGTTAATCCAAAAATCCTGAAAGGGCTGAGAAAATAACGTGAAATGATTTCAGTCTCTCAAATGCACTCTGCCTCAGGATTGAAACTACACACAAAAAAAACAAAAAACAGCAAACCACAACTGACACGTTATAATGTAAATCAGTAATCCATCCCTTTATGGAAGCGCTGAAATCGTCAAAATCACCAAAGCTACTCTCAAATCTATGGAGCGAAGATGCTGAAGAGTTAACACGTGTAAGTCTAAACTCAGAAGGTAAATCCCGCTACCCCTCTCTCTCTCTCTCTCTCTCTGTATCTTCCCTTTCTACCGTGCAACCTGGCTCTCCGTCTCCCGAGAGCCCCAGCTGGCACCACCGTCGGGATACCTGCAGCCTCGCCGTTAAAAACGCACCGCTCCTGCCTCACCTGTTCTGCTGCAGAGACAGGCTCAGTCTCCCTCCCATCAATATTCAGTCTCAACTGATCAGCGCTTGGAGACACATCCAAAAAAAATAAAACAAACTCAAAATAACAACTTACGGGTTGTTGGCAAAGCTCCATGCACACCGTTGACATGGCAGAAAATCCACATAGAGACCGGCCATAACAACGTCAATCCCTGGGCAGGACGGTGCCGGTGCATCTTCACGGCCGGTGTGGACGCAGCAGACGAGAGAGGGAGAGGAAACACTCAGAAAAAAAAACAGCCGGGTGGTGGTAACGCCGGTCGGGTCCGTCACACTCGCTTCGCAGTTGAGGACTGGCGGAGAGGAGCCTGGCTGCACGGACTCTCTCTCTCTCTCTCTCTCTCTCCCGGTCTCTCCCTCACTCTCTTACTCTACCTTTCTCTCTCTCTTTCTCTGTGTATCTCTCTCTCTCTCTCTGTATCTCTCTACGTATGTCTCTCTCTCTCCAACAGAGACGATAAGGATCGCGCCGACAATCAGGCTGGCATGGGCTTGCAAGCGCAACGCACTTCTCTCTGCAGCTATCTCGCTCCCTTATTTTGCGATTCCCGACTAAAACAAAACAACAACAAACGTATCTCCACCTGCACAGTACGAGAGCGACTGTATTGTACAGTATAGGCTCCAGGAGTTCACGGAGGCATGACAGTGCGCAGCTCAAATCCACTGAACCGATTTCTCCTCTCCAGCGCTCTGGTTCGCTGTCCGCGGTGCTGAACTTATCTCAGTCTTTCTGTCTCCCTCCCTCCCTCCCTCCCTGCCTCCCCCCTCCCTCTCGAAATGTCTTTCCGTTTCTCATAGCCAGACAGTGCCCCCCTCCTTCTCTAGGTGGTGGTAGCCTTGTAGTCTGTGTATCCTTCACACCAAAAGTCCTGACTAAAACTACAAACACTGACTTACAGTCACTGTCTTGATCTTATCGATTGCCCCCTTTCACAGAAGAATCAATTCTGGGTCAATGTACCGTAGAAGGAGGATTCATTAACAAATAAGCAGACCTGAACATTTGTGATATGCAGTTGCTTTTCTCTAAATTAGTTTTGTTAGAGAATATATGTGTCAGAGATGGACTAACTGACACATAGGTATGAGTAAGTTTCCAAAATGTTAAATTGCTTTGGTCACAGTTCATTTAGAAATCATCTCAATGTGTTCTGGCATGTTAGAGAATGATTACATTTAGATTTTTTGTATAAGTTACACACAATACCTAATAAGCATACCGTGAAAATGTTTTTCCAGGCACTTGCATACATTTACTAAAATAGTCTATCTCAAGTAAAGAACATCCATCAGTGATTACACTCTGCCTTTTTACTCTTGTTGGATTTTCCTATGTTAACTTGGCACATCTCAGTTTTATTGCTTCCAGACTGCACTAGCTTGGACCACCTGTGGCTGTTAGAGGAGCAGATCAAGGTTCAGGGTTGGATTTGGCTCAGGCAGTCAATGACCTTTGCATTCTCGATACAAAGACATTACACCTCTATTATGTAGCTATTGCGCTCAAAACTGCAGAAAGGGTGGACTGTACAAGATGTCTTTATAACTGTAGGCAGTGGACAAGCATAGAAACTTGCAAAGAGGCAGAAGTACTTTGAAGGTTATGTAGCACAGAAATCTAAATGTCCTTTTAGCACAGACTGGCTTGTACATCCAGGTGCCCCGGAAGCTTTATATGAGCTGATTTGGTTGAGTCTTTACAGTATGCGTCGAAGAAGGCATGCTTGTGCTGAAACGTCAGCTTATGAAATCAAGTCTGCACTGCATAACCGTCAAAGTGCTGCTGCCTCTTGGCAAGTTTTTATGCTTGTTCGCTGCCTGAGAGCACCTACTGAGAGCTGTCCGGCAAAAATTCCTTCCAGCCAAACTAAGGACGCAGACTGAACTTTTTGTGCACAGCAACTCTGCTGGTTCTCTATTCTTTTTGCTCAGTTTGGATGTATGACCAGCTCTAAATGACTTTGGTCCAAATGTTTGGTCCCTTCTACTGAAAACATTCTTAAGTACTGTATGCATTTATTTATTACTTTCCACTCTAATGATTGTGGTTCATTTGTGGTGATGGTGACATTGCTATGAAGAAAGAAATCTTTCAGAGACTAGTGAAAGAACATGTTTTCATAAAGACAAATTGCCTTCTATATCCGGCTGTCAACATGTGTCACTATTACTTCTCAGTCATGTCTCAGTCACTGTCATCTGTCTAGAACATAATGTGTGATTATCATTACTGCTGGGAGCATTTTTCTAAATGCAGAAAATGGTGAATGAAAACCTAAAATTCAAACCAGACAGCTCCATCAGTGTTAATGTCTCATTTATTTCTGCAAATGGATTGACTATGACAGTCAGCATGTCATTATCATGGATGCTGGCCCATGGGTCAAAAACATTTCATTGGATTATTAGTCACTACAAACAGAAGCTTTAGCATCTTTCATCATAGGTAGAACAGTATACAGTATTGACTACTATTTAATTTGCTATTAATATATACAAAAATTAGTTTGAAATGTAAAAGATACAGGCACATAATGCTGTTGATTAGGTGTAATCCTTTTGAGCATATACTTTTACATACTGCAAAAGGAACTGCATGTTGTTCAAGATATTTAAAGGACCACAAAGGCTATATTTTTACAGGTAAATAATATGAATACAGCCACTAGCAGCTCTGTGAGGCTGTACTTTGAGCTAATTGCTAACATTAGCACTCAACCACGCTCACAACAACATTGCTAGCATGCTCACGTGAGTCACAGCATTAGTTAAAAGTTTGATCTCCTTGTGAAGTCTGATGAAAAGTCAGGAGATCACCAATGTTAGTAGGATTGATCCTCGTGGGACCATGAATGTCTGGACAAAATAAATTTCATGGCAATCCGTCCAATAGTTGTTGAAATATTTCAGTTTGGACAAAAGTGGAGGACCAACAGACCTGACATTGCCACCCATAGAGCCACAATATCAAGTATGACTTCATGTCTGTGGTCAGAGCTATCCCAAAGAAAAAACAAAAGAGAAAGAAAAGAAAAAATGCATCTTTATCTTTTTCCTCTCCTCCTTGTCCTCTTTTTTATTGATTGTTTCTATCAATTTTCCTGAGTCTCCCACTCTCTCCTCTGCCGGGTTGATCACTCCATCCACCCCTCCACTATGCCTTTTGCTGTATGACAGTGCTCTTTCTCCACAAGGACCGCAAATGGGTTTGTCAATATGTCATGCATGGTAATTTACAGCCATCATTCCTTTCATAAAAAAAAAGACAGCGATGACTGATGGCTCGTGGATTCTGAACAAAAAAGTTGATGAAAGCTGTGATGATTCTCCTGAGGAAGGCTGTTCTGTTAAGTAAAACGCTTATGAAAAAGGAGCGATTTTCACAGACAACAGCTACCCTGGATGCCTCGTTGCTGTTATTTACACACCATAGGACAGAGAAAATAAGACTTTAGGGTGATGTAACATAGTGTTTGTGGCATTGTCATGGCAATTTTGCAATTCCACTCTAACAAAGAGGAACGAGACAAAAAGCCCTTATAGTATTGTCACACTTTATTAATGCTCAGAACATGGTACACAGCACAAAATTAGTTTGTAGTATGCACACAGATGAAAAACTGTTCACACCTTTTATACCTTGGAACTCTTCCCAAGGCTGCTTCTTCCAGTAAACATCCGTATCTGGTTTTCTTCCAATCTAAGGTACTGTGGCAATTTTGCTATCCTCTGATGCAACATTTTAGCCTGGGCCTTTCTAAACAGTTGACAGTTAGCAAATTCTCTGCTTACACTCTCAAAGACCAAGATATCTTTGGTCGTAGACATTCCATGAGCCCTTCTGTTACATTGTTAGCACTTTAGTATGTAATCAAGCTGAAGTTCTCTCAGTTAAAGGTTACATGGTAAGACGTGCAGTACCTGTACTCAAATGTGTGCAATAAAGATATTAAGACTTGATTATACGTGTAGTATGTGTAATTTCCCTCACAGGCATCATTAGAGGAGATGCCACATTTATCTCACAAACAATATATGAATAAATGTCTGTTGTGCTAAATAGTTCTCTTAAGTAAAGTTTTTCTAGAGAGACTTTACCGTGGACTGTATTTAATATACACTGGAGAGCAAATGATTGGATAAACAATGTAAGTGGTCGAATCTGGAGAGGGAATTCACTGTTGAAATTGTTGGAGGGTTGGAGAATGATGTGACCAAATTGCTACCTGAGGGAGGAATTCAGGGGCAATCTATAGAGTGATTCAATGCTGGGGAAAAGGTAAAAGAAAGGAACACAAAAATCCCTCCACCACAATTCCATCAGGAACTCCTATTATTGAGTTATTGTGTGTATTGAGTAGAATAAAACTACACATTTTATTTTGTGTACAAGCTTCATTTGCTTTGGGGGCATTGAGTACTTTAGGAAACCATCCTACTGACCATAAAATGGGAAGTTTCTTATGTGTGACATGAGGCTTTTCTTTTCTGAAGTGGATGCAGTGGAGTGAATGTTTTTAGCTAAATGACCAACTCTAGGTCAAGTACAAAACCATGCTGAAGTCAAGTCAAGTGAAAGCCCCTCTTCAGATCAGAGAAATCTCACACAGAAATCTGAATAAATCTAACTATCAGTGTCTTCAAGAATCAAGAGCGAGCAGAAAAAGTAACCCCACCACTACAATCGTGGTTCAGGGTTTGATCAATCATGATTTTGCTTACAATTTTTCATTTAGCAGAATCTTTTATCCAAAGCGACGTACATCTGAGAGCTGATATTTGAATCTGAAATTTTGACTACCACTACACTGTATGTGTTTGTTGGATAGGATCACAACTCTGTTTATATACTATATGTTAAGTCAGACGCATTGACATTGTTTCATTAATACCGTACTTCATGATTTAAATGACTACTTTAATGTCAAACACGCTCGCTATCTCATATGCAATTCTTAAACATAACTCACATTATTTCCAATACATACAAAGCCCTTTTATCGAGTCCCACAAGCAACAAATTTCAAAAATATGCTTTATGATGAATCAAAAGTGTGGTGAAATACATACTTAAAAGAGTTTAAAGTAATTTACATGCATTGATGGGGGGAAAAAAGGCTTTTTTTGTCTTTATCGCTAAACTGTAATAAATTATAACTGAATCTATTATGCACTCACACTTACAATTATAACTGAATCTATTACACACTCACACTTAAACATCAATACACCAGGCTCGACATGCACACTGCTGCAGTGGTTCCATAATGTGATGTGATGATATTTTGAAATTGGTGAGAATAGCAAAGTTTTCACTTTCTATGAAACTGTACATTTTCCTGAGCTTGTTCCCTGCTGGCTAACCATGTCCTTACCTGATTAGATACGTTTTGCCGGTCAGAAGATGTA
Source organism: Thunnus maccoyii (assembly GCF_910596095.1). Classification (NCBI taxonomy): domain Eukaryota; kingdom Metazoa; phylum Chordata; class Actinopteri; order Scombriformes; family Scombridae; genus Thunnus; species Thunnus maccoyii. The sequence continues at coordinate 16,199,054 of NC_056553.1, forward strand.
AAGCTGCTGCCTTGATGGACTCACTGTAGACGATGTAGCTGTTGATTGGACGTCTGCAGACTTTACAGCGGTAGTAGCGTTCCTTGACCTGCACATATAGTTAGCAATAATTTTTACAGGTATGCCTGAACTCAGAACGTCTTTTTACAAATTTATTTGTCAATATTTATCATCATTGACTTTCTGTAATTCAAATCGCAAACTACATATCTATTTTCCCCTTAACACTACACAACTCCTAAAATAAGTGTCCATATTTTGAGCATAGTTAACATAGCCACATAATCCTCTGATAAATAGTTGAAACTAATAAAGCAGAATATAACTTCTACATAAAACACTTGCAATCCTGTCAAACTGACATGTCATGTGTAATTTGTGGTTAAACAGATGTCATCCGTCAATAAATCACACAAAAGTAAATGCGACCTGCTAATATGTCCCTGTAGCTACAGTACACAACTTCACATCAGTTCACAACTTATAAAGGGGGTTGCCTGTGAAAGTGCCGGAGCCTGAACAAACAATGGAAAAGCTGAAGCCAGAGTTTCGAGAAGAGGTACAGGAATGAGAGAGAGCAGAGTAGGCGGAGAAGGAGAAAAGAAGGGTGAGCGAAGTGGAGTCCTGAGAGAAGTGGAAGGATGACATGAGAAGGTAGATGTGAGGAAGAAAGAGGAGAAGGTTTAATGAAAAAAGGCCAGAGGAGAGTGGAACAAACATGTCTAACACTGAGAAGAGCTGGACAGAGTTCAGCCTAATGTGGGCAACCCTAAAGTGACTTTTCTCTAGAAAAGTGTTTGAAAAAAGTTTTAGTGTGCAAAAAGTGTAGTCGTTCTCCTTTTCAATAAAGTGTTGGTGTGACAGCTGACAACAAACAGTGTTAGTATTTTTTGTTTTAGTCAACATACAAACATTTCAATAATGACATGATGCATACTGTAGTCTTTTGTTTTCATACAGCACACACTTTTTTGACAGTTTGTTTGCTAATTTGAGTGCATTTTAGTCAACATTCTGTCATTAACTAACTTATTTATTTTAAATTATGTTCTACCTTTGTTTTTTTGTCATGGATCCACGTCGAGTCCTCCCCCGCCCAAAAGATGCAGCAACAGTTAAGATGGCCTCTTATACTGTGACACACAGGAAGTGGGAGAGACCAACTAGGTGTGCCAGAGGGGAGTCTGCCTTTTGGGATCCAGTTAAATCTACTCATTCGTTATTTTTGATCATTTAGACAGTTGGATTGTTATTTTTTTTGTTTTGTTTTGTTTTAAAGTTGCTATTTTTATTTTACAATATAACATCAGTCATACAACAGACAACATATTTGATGTATTCTACTTCAAACCAACTCAAACTCCCCATTCCCACCCTAACCCAACATGGAAACAAGTAGGGTCATCCTACATAAAGCCAATGACAATGACAATACAAATAATAATAATAATAATAACTTGATTGATTTAAATCTTTGTTGTTATTAAGGTGGATTTGTAGTTGATTGATAAAGTCAATTGTTTGTTCCTGCCCCCATGTGTATCTGTGCAGGCTAGCCTTTATGTATATAAATCTTCCCACAATTTAAGTCAAGGGCACTAGTTTTTGAAATAATTTTCTCTGAGTTTCCTATTTTTATATTTTGAATAATTACTTTGTTAATTTCAAATTACATTGTAAATAAACCAGAGCCTGTACCTTACTAGAATAGGTGTCAGATGTTTTACCAGTTTCACCAAAAGTGTTCTTTTTCTTGAATATCTAATCTTATAGATGGCATGTACACTTGTGATAACACTCTATGTTTAACATACTGCAAGTACAGCTATAAAATGAAATTAAAATAACTTACATTTAGCACACTTACATGCTGTCACAGTACAGTAGATGGTGTCTTGACCTGCAAGAAATCAATCATATATGCATATTAGTACACTGTCAATCCATTAAGTCTACATGCTACTGTACTAATATAAAGCAATTACCACTGTGAAAATACAAATCAATTTCACTGATATACGTTATATATAACCTCCAGTAATTATAAACATACAATGTAATATAAATGGCCGAGTCAGGTGGTTTCACATACTACCTACATGAAGCTGTGTAGATGTAAGGATTACTATACCTACTTTACAAACACCTAATTACATTAACAACAGTATGAGAACTCCATCCTGCAATAAAACTGCATAGCCTAGTTTGTTTGCTCCTCACCTGTCTATTCAACTTTATCCAACATCTTGACTGTCAGGAATACTTTGCTAGTAGGAGAAAAAACTTCAGGCTGTCTTAGGCAGAGCAAGACAATAAATTGTGGTAAAAGCCCTTCATTCAATCTAGCATATATAAATCAAAGCAGCTGTATCTCACTCAGGCTACCGAGACAATTCATCGCTGTCAGCTATTTAGCTGACTGGGGTTGCCAGAAAATTTTACTTCATCTCCCAAATAATTTGTGGAGATATTGTGACACATTTAGCTTTTACACTTTAGCTGTAACATCTGGCTGAACTGTCAAATACTAGCTCCTCATTTGTAGGAAACATTTCTAGACAGTCACAACCTGTCATATCAGGACAAAGCACTAATTAAGTTAACAAATAGCATCGATGATGATGATGGAGTTTTTCACAATACCAAAGCCCTGCAACTGGCACACCAGACTGCAACTATAGCGTAATTCATTTGATAAGTCTGACAAGACAAAATGTCATGAGAAAGGCAGTGCGTTAGACCTGTTAGCATTATCAATGCCATGTACTAAGTCAGTGAAACATTGTGTTAGCTACCAGGCTATGTTTAGCTCTATAAAAAACATAAATACACCTCGGCGATAAACCTCAAATTACCTGAAATTTCTAGTTAGACAGTTCAAAGCTGTAACTGAAGCCTGAAAAGATATTTTAGCTCTAGACTAACATTACAGCTAATGAGAGGTTTTAGCAGATGTGTCAGCTAACCTAACATTAACCTCTATAAATTGAAACAAATTGCGACAGTGGATGTATATTATGCTTTCTTCCTCTTTGCACAGCACCTGACAGGCTGGACAATAATGATATAGACCAACAAACAGGCAGGATGTTCCTGCAATGCATTTTTAAATGGTTTAACGCACACCCCTACATTTGCTGGTGTGTAGAAGGGCACCGATACAAAGTTTACATGCTAAATATGTTTTTTTCTTTTTTGTTATTTAGTTAATATACTGTATTTGTAACGTACTAACAAGATTAAGCTATAGTCTAATTATTTTATATTGGCACGTTCTCCACATGATGGCATTTTGCATCTCATTAGCTCTAAGCTCATTAGCTGTGCCAGATGACTGCTTGGCCCAAGGCTTACATGTAGTTTTCGATTTTTTGTTTTTTTTCCAAAAATGTGTCATGTTAATAACACATTATACATTTGTGTCAGAGAATTTAAAATGCTATGGTTTTATATTTTTAAATAATCAAAGTGTTAACCTGGAATTCTGACATGAAAAAATAAAAGAAATAATAAATTAAAGGACCAGACATGATCTTGAAATGTCAGCAACACTTTAGGTGGTCTGTTCTGCTGTATGACTGTTGCAAGCCCTATAATAAATGTGACATTCAGACCAATTACTTCACAGCTTGAATTTAAGTAGTACAGTATGAGCTCTCTGCAATTCCTACATATAGGTTCACTGTGTGTTTTCCTACATTTCCAGAATAACTATACAATCCCCAGAGAAGCAACTGACTGACTGCATTCATAAGTGTGTTATGGCCTACATACTGTATGTAGAAAAAACTGCCATAGGACGATGAAAGAAGGAGCATATTGTGAACAAGGCAATGTGACTTTTTCCATGTTGTGAAAAACAATGGAAACCCAAAGACCAAAGACATATTGTGGCTGTCTTGTATCCTCATGCTGATCCTTGCTGATTCTTGAGGCTACTGTTGGCTGGTGAAATAAGCATCCCTGCCTTTTCTACAGAAGATCTCTCGTGTTCAACACTGGTACAAATTAATGAGTCTAGAAAGGGAATGTGATGCTGACATGTGTCGACACCTCATCTATGCATAAAACACCAAACAACAAAACTGACACAGAGATGCAAGACCTGATATGGTGTACCCTGCCCCCAGCCCACATGTGCTGTGAAAGGCTCCTGCCCACAATGACCCTGAATGAGATAAAGAGTTTAGAATATGAATGGATGAATTGACTTTTATCAATAAGCAAACTGGCGGTCAAATACCTTGCAGCCCATGTAATTAATATACTAATTGTTATTTATAATTACAAATACAGTGAATCATTTCATCCCTTTTACTCTCATCTTATTGCACTTGCTGTATACTGCACACGTCTGCCTTTCATTCGCACTGTACATGTGCTCAGAGTGAAGGCAGAATGCTGCTACATTTCACTCTCAAAAGAAGCACAGTGGAATTGACTTATGTTAATTAACGACCTTTGGTGTCAATCGTTCCAGGGATTATTAGCATATTCTCAAAATAGCGCTAGAAGTAGGAAAATCAACATCTGCACTTCCGTGAAACTCTCCTTGTTTCTCTCCCTTCATACATATCACAGCATTGCAATACAAATCATTATGCATGTTGTACAAATCGCTGTAACTTATGCAGTATGTTGATTAGCAGAAAATTCCCTTAGTCATCCCTGTTGTGGTATATTTTCCTCTGTGCAGCAAAAATAAGGATGATCATGTTTTGATGTTTTAGGAATTTAGAGTTCCCAGATACCAAGAGAAATTGTCTCTCTGCATGCATAACCTACTGTTATCATGAGGGTTAGGTATAGTTTTAGCAGCCATGCAACAGCATTGCATAGAGGAACTTAGCCTTTGATAGATACGCCTACTGTTGTAGCAATCAAACTGTGCCATTGTAGCTGAAGGACAATATCACACTCTTTCATAAGACAAATAAAGTCAATATTTACTCAAGGAAAAGACATTGGGTTGTTGTGTGCGAAAAACATGAATTTATTTCAAACCATCTGAGTGATATTATGTGGACGAAAAAAATGTACCATGATAAAACCAGAATAAAAACCTAACTGTCCACATTCATAATAATATTAAGAATGGGTCACCCTTTCAGTCTCAGCAGTGCTTGGAGGAATTCTAAAAAGATATCCAGCTACTTGTTTCAAGGTGCCATATTTGCTCCAAATTAAGAAGAGATCCTATCAGTGCCTGTGCATTTTCTGTTATCTGATGTCAGACCCTTCTTATCCCTAATAGAAAATCCAGTTGCAAAGAATGTCGAGGTCTGTCATTGCCTTGTAAGAGTTTCTCAACTAATGTAGAAATAAAAGAAAACCCATGAGTGAACTGAAGAAGAATATAGATAAAGGAAACTGAAAGTTGCTGATGTTGCATTAGACTTTATAAATGCAAACCCTATTTCAATGGCCGCTTAGGTCAGACAAGTTTCCTTTCTCTTGGAAGACAAGAGACAGACACAATCTGCACTTACAAGGAAGGGTGGTCTTTTAATAATGTCACAGCATAATTGGTTTCTGAAACATTTCATGGCCTTAATGAACTAAATGAGCCTAAAGGAATCAGTGAGGGGCAGGGAAAGAGAGGAAGATGGGAAAAGAGAGAGGGAGAGCAAGGAGTAATACAACCGATAGAGATCAGATACCTTATCTCTTCAGTTCACAAGTCTGCTATTCATTCCCAGTCCTCCTCTCCACCCTTCACCCACGCTCTCAATAGGTTTCCTTTTCTCAACTCAAATTAATCTACTTCACATTCACAGGCTGTCTCCAACACACACGACGCTGACTGTGGGGTGCATTTTTTTCTGTATTTGAGCAAAATAACTGCTTTTAACATATTTCACTGTAGCGTTAGTGCTACAATGTAAAATGTGGAAATGATAGCATTTTTCAGGTGCGTTTTTCTATCTCAAGGGCGGAATTGTGTTAGTCTAAATTAACCCGGTCTCCTACAAATTATGCTTATATGCAGCTGTTCTGCATTACTAAGTGCATGAGGAAAACATATCAACAGGTACTTATGCAGGAAATGGTGTAATGTTCATACAGTAAAATGAAAAATAATAGAGTAGAGCTGATGGGTCTTTGCCTTCAATAGTAGCATCTTTTGCTCATATGGGCGTTCTGACATTGTTCCCTTTCCAGAAAAAGAACACTGAGATGAATCTGCGGACAGCAAAAGATAGACTGCACCAATTCTCACCAGGACGGTCTCATTTTTCTTTACATATATAAAACTTATACCAGTAGAATCATTCGAAAGAACACAAGAAATCAAACACACGCTGGCTCCTGTTAGTCGCTCAGGCAGGCGTAACCACATTTGATTTTCCATGCACAGATATTTAAGGAGTAACCAGCTAAAAACCGCTGAAAGCATTTTGGGTTTTTTTCCTAGAAAATAATTATCAACATAAAATAGTTGCACATGAATAGGATTGTTAGGAGATTTTGCTGTTTTAATGATATAAGGAAGATTTGTTTTCTTTAAGCTTCTTATTTACTGACTAATGTTTCTACCCCTAGATCTATGCGTACTGTATCTCTAAGTGATGTGGGCAAAGCAAGTACATTAAATAAACCAAGAAAAACAGGATTAGACTGGGCTCTATGCTGGCAGAAAGAATGGCATTTTGGTCCAATAAAGTTGATGTTTTATCTCATTATGGGAATGATTATGTTGATGTGCAGGCTGCATCTTCTCTTGTGGTTATACTGTATGCTGTAGACTCCACAGTGCAGCTAATGAAAATGTTACACAGTAGATGCTGTTGTACAGTTTTGGAATAGTGCTGATGCCTATGATGGGTTTTTGTTAACACATCAGCATTGCTGGAAGCTATACAGCGCTTATGTATTAGCTAAACAACATGATTACTTGCAAGTTACTTACAACTTAGAGGAAATTGAGATTAAATACGTTCTTATGAAACCTTTTGTGTTTGATCTCGAAAACAGATTTTAAAGAAAATATTTTCTTCATGTATTCATCCCCCAACATGATAATATTTTTTAAACAATTTTAAACTTAAAATCTTAAAAGCTACATCCTTACACAGATGCCCCTGTAATTCATGTTAATACATTTGATATGATCAGCTACTGGCTTGTAGCACTAGAGTTTTTGTCTGTTTTTTGAGGACAAAAATTCATGAGCATGAAACAAACCAGACACAATGAAATAAAATGGATTTTTTTTGAGAGTTGCAAGGAAAAAAAGGAATACACTATTACTTTATGTGATGCTGCAAGATTACAGATGGACAAAGTGATTAGTTTACCATGTCACATTACTGTCATGTGTCAGTACAAATACATCATATACCAGTATCAAAGATTAGTCTAACACCTAAACCTTGTAAGTTCTCAGTGTTTGCAACAATAGTATTGTGTGAGTGTGATGTATTGTAGTTGGTGTATTTTTTTCCCATGAAAGTGTGTTGAGTAATCAATCCATCATTCAGAAGTATTGTGTGTGTAGGGGGGGAAACCCTATTGATTACTATGCTTGCTGAACAGAAAGAGATCTCAGTTTGTTCTCACGTATTTGGGCCAAGTCTGAAAATACCCTTAGTGTTTGAACAGGATGACTGTAGTCACAGCTCTTATCTAATACTCCCCTAATCTGCGAATTAAAGGAAAAAAGAGAAAACAAACCTAACTAACCTTCCCCCTGAATGTTACGCAAAGTAATATTGCTTTTTTAAACTAGCATGGAGTTTTCTAATGCAATATGTAAAGAAGTAACAATGTTTCTTTAAGGCCTCCATCTTTGCACAAGTCAAGCTTATTGAAGTGTATCATTTTTCCTTGTGACAGACATGCTGTGATTTAAAGACAGTGACCTCAGACCAGCTGTGTGGTCACAGTCATTTTCTGCTCAGTGCTGAACTGAGTTTGCACCTATAAAAATCTCACAGTTGCTGAGGAACATGATGGTGTGCTGAGGATGAAGATTTTTGTTTTAACCACAGGAACTCCAGTTTTGTGGCTGGTAGTTGCATTGTTTGACAGGAATGTGCACAGTGGTGAATGTGTCTAGCTAGCAAAAGTAGCATAAGAACAAAAACAAAGACCAAAAAAAAGAAAAAATCCTGGATGTGCACCCTTCAGGCAAGATCAGGGCTGAATAGGCTGGGAGAGTAGTAAATGAGCTTTATATTCTCTTTTACAGGCGCAGACAGTCCCACAAAATGCAAAAAGGCTCTCTGATAAAAAGGCAAACAAGAGAAGAAAGAAACAGGCATCAACAGGTAGCGTCATGGCCTTGAGGTCGTCACACTGCGGGCAACTGACTTCGTACAGGTGTGTAAATCTCATGAGACATTCCCAACTTTTGCCCTCTGCCAATTATATGTCGGCACTTTCCAATTTTCATATTCTGAGCTGACAATGACTGATTGTGCTGAGCATAAATTGTGGCTGAATCAACCGAACAAATACATTATGCAAACATAACAAAACAAGAGAACGTTATAGCTGTGTTTGGGAAAATTAGACATCTACTTCGGATGGCGTTCTTGAAAGCAAGGTAAACTTCTGAAAACAGACAAACTCAGGAAGCTGCACTCACCAGATGCAGAAGGTTTCATTCAGCATTATGTCATTCTTTTAGTTCAGCACAGCTTAAAGCAATTGTTTTTGATTTCTTACAGTTTACATTACAGCAAAACGCTTTTTTTTCCCAGTGTAAAAGCAGTCATCCAATTATGTTTATGAAGTGAAATTTTTGGACATTAGTATGGTCTCGCTTTATGACTGAGTGGAGAAGAAGGGCCTGGAAAATTGAAAACACTAATTGCATTTTCAGCGTGTGATAAAAAGGACAACTGCTTTAGCCAGAGACCTGTAAAGAACATTAAAGTCTGCAAAGAAGCTGGAATAATAAAAAGCTGTTAAGCTCATTAATTTTGACTCTTTTTCTTACCTTCTTTTGGTTTTCTTTTCTTCTTATCTCTTCTTACTCTACTTCCTTTCAACTTTCCACCTCCATAACTCTACGTGCATCACCTTGTTTTACTCACTTCGCCCACTCTTGCTATGAGACGATTATAAAGCATGCTTCATCTCAGTTGCCTACTGTTAAATGCTAATGACTGATCACATTAGCCATATCCTTTATCATCTCAAGTGCCATAGCGACCCCAAACCCAGCCAATCCCATCACCTTGTAATTAATGAGCGTTCCGTTAACGATCTTATGCACATGCTCTACTGACTGATGGAATGTTTTGGGAATGTGTTGCCGGGTCACTGTGGTTATTGGGCATCTCGTTAATGATGGAATGTTCTCCCCCTAACGAGGGGGCGGCGTGGTGGCGCATGTCCGAGCAGGTGTGGTCGAGGCACTAAGAGATGGCTAATCAAAATGGAATTAGAAGGCTGATTTCCATCACATTTGAACACTGATGCACCTCATTCACTGTGCTTCCTCAAATCATGGAGTGAAGAGAAAGGAAATTCATAAGGTGAGGTCAACTGTAGGATAACTATAAGATGGAATGAGTTTCATACTGGGGGAGTTAACCAAAGAGAGTTGTCAGCTTTGGATGACAGTGTGACCCTATACATGTTTAGTCATATTAGTGGCATGACTCTAGGGACTGAAATATCTCAACCAATTTTGTAGAAACATTCTTGTTCCCCAGAGGATGAATCCTACTGACTTTTCTTCGACAGTGGCACCACCAGCAGGTGACAAATTTCTCTTATCCAGTAAAATATCTTAATGTACAGTATACGTGAGGGATTAGCACAAAGTTTTATGGTTTTGAGTGAAATGCCTCAACAACTATTTGATAGATAACCATGAAATTTGGTAAAGAAATGTATTTCCCTATCAAGGTAATTGTAATAACTTTGTGATCTCATCTGTTCCTGTAGAGCCATGATCCTAGTCACAGTTTTAGTTTGTGCAGTTCCTTGGTTTATGATCAAAGAACTGCACAAATTAAAAGGCAAAGCAAATGGCATCCCAATCATCCTCAGCTGTACTTTATATTTAGTGCTAATTAGCAAATGTCAGCACGTGTAACTGCTAAACAGAGACGGTAAGCATACCTGTTAATCATCAGCATGGCAACATTGTCACTGTGAGCATGCTGACTTTAGCATTTAGCACCAAGCTCTGCTGTGCCTAAGTATAGCTTTTCAGAGCTGCCAGCCTGGCTGTAGATATATCTTCATGGTTTTCTCTGTCTTGATATGAGGATTAGGTGGTACAAAACATGCAGAGAGGCTATGGTATGCCCCCTCCCATCCCCTATCCAACTGGGTTGCCCAAATAGGTGTAGGGAAATTCATGCATACTTTATAGACTTTTGTATTTGTATTTATTTATTTATTTATTTATTTTATTTTTCGTCCTTCAACCACCCCCACCCCCCCACCCCCCACCCCCCCTTTTTCATTGTTCCATTCTTTATCACTCTCCCGCAAAGTCCATAACTGACTCTCCTGCTCCTTCTAACTCTCAGCGTTTGTCATTTTGCTGTGAAGGCATTTTCTCTGTTTGTGGTGGCCATTCGTCCATAAGCTGGATTTATAGTAGCAAATCCAAGAGTTCTTTTACCAGCTTGTCTTTACTCTTATCTAATGTGTATGTCTGTGTGTGTGTGTTTGTGTGTGTGTGTGTGTGTGTGTGTGTGTGTGCACGTATGCAGTATCTGTACCGGGATTTTACTTCTTGTGGGAGGCTGAAGGTCGTGATGCCTCCTAATCCATGATGATTGGCTGGCTGCTGGCTACCTCCAAATATGGACAACTGCCCTTTTGCCCTTGAGATGCAGCAGTCCTCAAGTCTAAAATCCCTTATCCTGCTCCCACTTCTTTCTGTACCAATCCCCCTACACACATACACACACACACATACATACACACCACACATCTCTCTTTCCATTCTCCTGCCAAATCTCTCCTATGCAGACAATAAATTTGAATACAATGCATGAAGTACTTACAATATTGTTCCAATTTTCGGCATTTTATTGACCCTTCTAGACAATTTCTACAACAAGTTGGATGAATAATTAAAATAAAATAATTTAGACTCCTAAAAAAAATGCAGATTGAGCCATTTCAGTAAGTGCCCAAAATGATATGACAAGTGACAATAATTATGACAAAAGCAAAGGAGGTAATCAGGACTTTAACTCAGTAAACCGCTATTCATTTCTTGTTTCCAACCATTTTTTGTAATTAGGACGACAAAGGCCACTTAATCTTATTTTAAGCCAAACCATGATCTTTCCCTAAACCTAACCAAGTCATTTACGTGTCTCAGCCTCATTCATTCATTTATGTGTCTTACCTTGATTGAGGTAAATAAAACTGATACAGTATCAAGAGATACTGCCTCTGTCTTGCAATTTAAGGAACTTGAAGTTCACAAAAAGTAAAAGGCATTGCACATTCTGCAAAATCATCTGAATCTACCTGTGTAGTTTTGTAGTATAATAACTTTCTCTTTTCAGAAATATTATAGTACTCAGTCCCTTGAACTTACACCTAAACCCTTTGAGAGAGTGTAACTTTCACAATTACATTTAATAATGGGTACATTACTCAATAGCATAAAAAGTTAATGGCCAACCAAGTCTCAATATTACAGCAATATTTTCCTTAGAGAATTAGCGAAGCCATCTCACATTTTAAAATATGCATAGATTTTGGAGATAGGAATTCATAAGGGCTACCTTTCACATTTATGTATTCACATCCCCAACCCAAAAAATATTAATTCACCTAACACCCTCATTATTTCAACCATGAACTGAAACTCACCTCACACCCTACCTTTCAATATCATTATCACCCCTGTCACCAGCACCTTACCTACATACCATTTTATTATTAAAACTATGACGATGTAATATTTCAAGCAATGATGGTAATGTCTTGTCCCAGGTAATTGTAGTTGGGAAGCCTGACGACTAATTTCAGTGCAGAGTGTGGGGCTAATGGGAAAGTGACCAGGGCTGAAGAAAGATAGAGACCTTTTCAATTACTTTGGAGGTGAGAGGACGACCCATTCCACCATATATATATGATTGGCAATAACACCATAATAATAAGGAAGCTGGGAGACCAGAATAATTCCACAGTCATGTTCTACTATTTTTATTAATATAAATGCCAGGGGCGTTCTTCCACTATCAGGTGAAAGTGGATGGATTGGATCTACACTATATGTGCCAGTATGATTGGGAAATGTAATGTTATATCAACAATATTTTGCCTTAGCTTCCTGTACTAATAAATGTCTCATCATTACCTTCTACCATTTGTCCACATTCTGTTGTAGAAAATCATGTATTTGTAAAAGTTTATTCGAAAACTTGATTTGTAAAGGCATATTAAAAAAGTCATTACCCAATGGTCTTCACTCGGTAACATCTGCTTTACAAATGTTATTCTGTCTACAGGGGACCAGCAGTGGATAGTGTTCATTAACAAAAAAAAAAAAACACCATTTTGTTTTCATTTTATACCATCAATTACTGTGCAAGGTGCTGCTTTTTCAGGCTGTTGACTTCTCATTTTAGAACAGATTTTCTCATTTACCCAGTTTGGATTCAGTGTAGGTGGTAACTCAATGTTGCGTACTGCTATATGATGCTGTGCAGATACCAAACCCACTTTTCAACTCCAGATGTGCCTGCAGATGTCACTTGCTAGCAATTTAATGGCAGGTAGTAATGTTTTTTATGGCAACTGCACTGGGCTGATGAACCAATGTGCCATCATTATCCCCCATGAGAATAAATACCATTATCTGAGTACAGAGATTGGCATTAGTGATTAGAACAGAGAACTATTATAAGATGAACACCCAAAATGCAGCAATTAGCTTTTTTAAAAGCTCAACATCATCCTTTCCTGGAATATCTGTTTTTTTATTGTCAATGACAAAGTAGCACTGCTGGTGCAATGAGAGCAAAGTGACTTACTCAAGAAATTCCAGATGACAGATGATAATGATAAAATAGATATAAGAAACACACCAAAATGTAATGTAACTGAACTGAATTCCTATGCTATGTGAGTTTAATGGAGAATAAATAGCACAGTCCAAATTTCTGATAAATTAGGTGCACCAATGGGAAAATGCCAACAAACAAAGGTGTTATCTTGGGTCAGATAGCTCTGTTTCTGTCTGAGCCTGCTTGTCCCAAAATGGCTCCATTAGCAAATACAATTTCAGCCGTTACAGACGACTGAAAACCCTATCAGAGGGAAGCACACACTGCAAGCAAACTGAGACACACACACACACGCACTACCCAGGGGCAGGTGCGCGTGTTTATGCACGACACACACCTAGAGACACACGCGTATGCACACACACACACACACTCACATACAGGTAGACAGCAGTATTGTTTTCCTCTTACGTAAACAACTTGATCTGGTGCCAGATCTTAAAAGCAGCCTATTGAACACAAGAGAAAAAGGCCAAGGATACATTACATAAAGATCCTGCAGAGAAATATCAGGAAAGAGAAATATTCTCTAACAGCTCACCTGCTTACTTGTCCTGTAGCTGAGCTGTCTTTGTGATTGTGAAGCACAAATGCGTGGAGAAAATGGAAATAAGGGAAACCGGTAGTGGGGAGAAAAAGCACATATGAAGAGAAATGTGAAAATCAAAAGGTGAAAATACATGAGAGAAAATAGGAAAGGATAGAAAGAGAGACAGAGAGACGGATAAAGAGGGAGAGATTATGTACTGTTGGCGGATCTTGTTCCTCTAACGGGTTGTCGGGGTGAAATGTGTTGTGTTTGCTAAAAATTGGTCCTGGCTAAGCAGAAAAGTATTTGTCTCGGTTGCTGGCAGAGGATTTGTGGTACTGTGTGGCAGAGGCTTAAAGAAACATTTGCCATCATTATTGTGTATGTTATTTAAATCTGAGATTTTGGCTGAATTGATAAGAACAACCTGTAGTTGACTTTGGCAAACAAAATGTTACTTTTTTGTTCACAGATAAACAGTTACCAATGCAATATCCAAACAAGGCTACTACTGGTTAGGATAGCCACTATAACTGCATCAGATCAAAGTACATTACTGACCACAAACTTAGCGTTAAATTACAGAGACACTTTAAGAACTGTTTATTTTATTTTACAGTTTATTTTAGTTTATGCATTTTTCACAATCACAGCAGATTATGAACACAGTGTGGCATAGTAAGTCAGGTTGTGGCCTAGTCAATGCTAGATGCCAATGGCAAAGTCTAATGATCTAATAAGCTAATGATCCAGCTATAGCAGCCAGCAGCGTTGCTAGCGAATGCTGCTGGCTCAATGACCACATTTACATGCACAAAAAATTCTGTTTTTTGCCCTTATTCCAAAAAAGACAGTATTCCTACTAAGCTGTTTACATGGGTAATGAAAATGAATATTTCACTAATATTCCCGTTTACATGCAGAGGCTTTTCAGGGTTTTCCTCTGCTCCAGTGGGAACGGGAATCACAAGATCTCCGCAGGCAGTGAAGTAAACCGGCAAGGTGAAAAACATTAGTGAGCTGCTGCCTGATATTTATAAGTGATATTGATATGACTGATATTATAAATGTAGTAGTTACAGGCACATCTAGTACCTAGATTGTCCTATGATGTTTACTACACTGCTGAGTGTTTTTGGTGCATCGCCCCATGTCATCACCGTCAGTCCATGGCTGCATGTCAGGATAATAACCAATCCCCTCTGTCCCTGTCATGGAGAAGGCGCTCTCTGTTTTTTTTTCCATCCTGCCCCGAACAGCACTCCACTCTCCTCTCATTCCTCTCCTCTGTGTGCCTTCCTGCTCCAGCATATGTCATTTTGTCTGCCCAGGGGTGTGTTACACAACCAGTCTGTCATGCATCTCTATCCCAGACTTGCAAACTGTTGGCTAGTTGGTTTGTTTACAACACACAGAGCTGACTGTAAACAAGCAAAATTGAGACACGCTGTATAATTAACCAAAGAATGCTCCTAAAACCTGAATAATATCGGCATATCCCACATGTCTTCATCAGAAAATGCTACATTTGGAATAAGGCCTATTTCGGAAAATCCAATCAGAATATGCTGTTTACATGACCTGTATCAAATTCAGAATATTGTCATATTCAGAGTAATAGTGGAATATTAGTGTGCATGTCAACATAGTCAATGATAAAATGAAACAACCAATGCCAGCAGAAACAAGGGAGCGCTTGACTTCTGACTAGTATAGATAAACACTTGAGTACTAACCTCGGTTAGTCTTCTGAATCTCTCCAAACCACGGATTAGTGTGTGCAACATGTATCTAAAGCAACACAATGTGCCAACTATATCAAATTCGTGACACTTCTCTCATTAATTTAATACTTTTAGTCCTACTGCTGCAATAAAAAAAACATTATCTCCATGCTGAGTTAAATGGATAGATGCGCAGATGTCATTATTTATTCAAATTGTTATTAGCTGTTACCAAGACAGAACTAACATTGATTGGATGGGCAGATCCAGGGAGTGAAATTTTCATCAGGCATAAAAGTCACAAAGGGAAAGCATTAAAGAAAGTGACACAGAGAAGAACTCTATTTTTTCTCCTTGTGTGCCCTTGAAGCTGTTTCCTCTACCTGCGGTGTTCTCCCAAATTAACTTCTCTAGAGGCTTTATACATGCGGTATAATAGAGTGATTCTGGTGGATTTGTATAGCTTATTCATATATACACTCATTCAGGTCAGCATGGCAATGTTACAAAATGAAGTCAGTCTCTCCTTACAGTGACGAAAAGAGCATTTTCAGATAGTTTTGTGTGTGTCTGTGTGTGTGCGTGTGCACGGATGTTTTCTTGTTATTAATAATTGTGTTTGACAGCCTGTATTTTCCTCATATTCTCCTCAACTGGAGACATCTGTTTTTCATTTAAACCTCACAGCCACAGGGAATCTCTCTCAAGACACATGCACATCTGCTCTCTCTCTCTCTCTCTCTCTCACACACACACACACACACACACACACACACACACACACATACATGCACAGTGTAGTGTTTCCATCACTTCAGAGGACATCACATTGACTTACATTCATTTTATCCTATCCTTAAACTTACCTTAAACTAAGTCTTCACCCTAAATGTTAATGGTTTAAATTTTTTTTTTTCATCTTTCCAATTACAAAATAAATTAAAAATTACTATAAATTATAAAGTAGAAAGGAAAGTAGAAGGTTTCATTATACTATATATGTCAAATTTGGAAAATAAAAATGACGAAATAATTAAAAACTTTTTTTTTTCGCTCTGTTTCTGCTTAACTATACGACAACTTTATCTTATCTTCATGTCGAAGGGGACAACAGAAATCCAATATTTTTTGAACGATGCGATGTTTAAATTTTAAACACTTTAAGCCATTATAACTGGTCCGAAACCATGTCTCTCCTATATCATTCTGATCCAGAGAGCTCAGCACTGATTTGTGAAAATGGACAGGTTTACCTTTGGGGTAGCCTCAAGAAAGCCAGGACAAACAAAGACAAATGTCAAGGGACTGAAACCTGAAACTGCTCCATTAACACTGACTCACAGACCAACACTGCGTAAATAGTGGAAGTTGCTGAAACGATTTGACGTGGAGCTTGTTTAAAAATCACTTCATGTCAAAACTCAAAAAAAAACATTCTATCCACAACAAACTACATTCCTGTGTGACTTCCATTTCACTCTTGCTCATTTAGGTGTTTTTCCCCAGATGTTTATATGGTTCGATTCAAATCCCACCTACAGTAAAATCTATCCTGCTCCAATTTGCTGACATTAATGTCCTGGCCTGTTCCCAAATAATTATAAACTAGTCATTGGCTCAATTTGGTCAGTACATAGCCAAATTAAAATTAGGAATAGCTTCATAGCTACAGCATTTTATCTGTTTTAAGGGAAGTGTGACTGCAGAGAATACAAAAGCCCCTCATAACTGATAGCAGATGTCCACCTTCTCACTAGCATATAAACCAACATATATCTGTTATATAAGAGGGCAGGTTCCTCTGCTCCCCTGAGAGCTAGCAAGCACATGGAAGAAATGCTACCAGAGACAGCCAGATAATATCTGTGTGTATTGACTCACATGTTTATTGAAAAATTGCTCACAGCCTCAATACCAGGTTTTGTTAGCATTTTTGGTTTCTATGTTTTCTGAGACCCACAGTTTTGATTGGACACTGTTGGAATGATATATTCTTATACATAATGGCAGGTGCTCACATTGCTCACAGTATCACATCAGTGGAGCATATTGTATATTTAAATATTATATATATTAATAATATAAATAACTATATATTTATATACAAATCACATATATCTTACATTAACAGCTACAACATTCCAAAGAAAACAATACATTTATAAATTGATTTCTCTTCCCCCGGGCAGCCACTGGCTTTAGTTCAGAGTATTAAAATAAACCTACAGATAGCTGAGTGAACAGTGAAAAATATTACACCTTAATTTATTTATTTCAATTATGTTTGTTGAAGATATGCGGTGTTTCCCCTATATTCATTCTGCAGCAGCGGTGCACTGCTGCAGAATTATGAGCACCGCTGCTAAAATTTCATACGATCATTAATATCAATGGGCTACTGATGATTTTCACTCGCACACTATGCGAGCACAATAACACCCATGTTATTGTGGAGTTGTTTTGAGTCATCGACTAGTGCATGAAATCCCAGAATCCTCCCTCTCCTTATTCTTCAAAGGAAATCTACGTAAAAGGTATTGTTATAAGAGTAGTGTAGCTCCTTAAGGGCAGTGTGTTATGTGTGTGCGTATCCAGTGTGGGATTGAGCAAGTACAGCGAGCAGCAGAAAAGTGATGTGAATGTGAGCAGAGCAGAGGAAAAGGTTAGCAGTAAGTTGTCAGTCTGGCAGTAAATGTAAAGTACAGGCTACAGTGTGTCAGTTAATAAATGGTGCAGTTTCTCAAGACCAAGAAAAGTCTCATCTGTTGTTTCCCCAACTGCTGGAAAATGGAAGGGGGTTAGCCTAACCTGACCAGGCTCACTTAAAGTGAACTGACCTTTAAGGTGGACCAGCTATTCTCATTTTAGTGTCAATCTTAGCTGCTCCTACTGTAGACAGAAAATGGAGAAATGTTTGGCTGGCTGGCAGAGTCTCTCCCGAGTTTGGCTCAGCTTCCCCCACCGCCGCCGCCGCCACCACCGCCGCCGCCACCGTGCCAAAGCAGTCAACCACTGATAAACATTGATATGGTATTGTCATATGGCAATGCTGATTTGGAAAGGTGACATTCGTAAACACTCAAAACAGTTGCTGCTCAGCAGCCAATTCTCCAATTTCAGATGCCAGAGTGTCATTAAATGAGATCTGAAATGGTCCCTGCTCGCAAGGGGTATACCACATGTTCATAATGGCTCGTCGACTTAACAGGCACATTCCCAGGAAGGGGCTCCACAAGGGGCCTCAAGCAGACTTTCTACAGACTTCCAGACAGGGTGTTTGGGATGCAGACTTCATCAGACTTCACTTGGAAGATTACCCATAGCCCATATCAGTATGGACGTGACAATGTCAAGGAAAGGAATAATACTAATGATAATAATACATATATACACATGATATGAACAGACTGAATAATTTGGATTTGTTTGTTATGATATAAAAATTAGACAGGTTAATGTCGGCTTTCATCAGTATTTAGTACATCAAGGGATTTTTTTCCTGCCCATACTAACCCTATCTGTTAAACTAAAGGCTTGTCTGTACAAGTCATAGCATGCAGACTAGATGCCAATATCAATGCAAGAATCTTTGAGAGAAATACTTTGAAATGAATAAAAGGATCAGGAATTTCAATTAATCTCCATGGAAACACTTAAGGTATCATCCCCTCACTGCCCTGCGCCCTCGCAGACTTGACTTGATGACAGTGAACATCAAGTCAAGTCTGCAAAGGTACACACAGACGGGTGACAACTTAAAAGAAAAACTGGTGCAGGTCTGAATGGATGACCCCTACAGAAAGGGGATCCGGTGGCTCTGTTATGCTGTAGAGGGTATTTTGCTGGCATGGTTTGGGTCCACTGCAAATCAATACAAAGTTGTTCTGAGTGATCACCTTTATTTTATGATGAAATATTTCTATCATGATGGGAGTGGTCTCTTCCAGGATGACAATGCCCCAATTCGCAGGGCACAAGGGGTCACTGAATACTTCGATGAGTATGAAAATGTGAATCATATGCTATCCCAGCAAGTAGGGAACATTCCCACAACATTGACTAATGTTAACTAATAATGTTTTAATCTAATGTTCAAAAAATGTTTAAGGATGTTTATCAATTCAGATAATGTTCTTATAAGGTTAAATGCTAATTAAGACATAATGTTTTATCTGCAACATTCTGAGGATGTTTGGGGGATGTTGTTGAGATAACAGATTATAAAATGTTTTTTTTATAAAATATTCACATAATGTTATATGATAACAAAAGAAAAATATCCTCAAAGTAACATTCTAAAAACGTTTTGAGGATGTTATTGAGGCCAGAGATGACAGAACATTTTTCATAAAATCTTCCTGTAATGTAATACGTTAACAAGGTCATAGTCAAGGTCAAATTTATTTATAGAGTGCTTTAAAAAACAAACCAGGTTTGTGCCAGAGTGCTGTACAACAAACAGAATTGAGCAGAAGTTATCATAAAACATAGGTTCTTAGATACATAGAAAAATTGCATTGATCAGATTAGATCAGATGTGTGTCCTCATCTTATATACTGTATAGGGGTGGGTTTGTGCGCGATCTCTTTGAGACCTGACGAAGATTCCTTTTGTTTGCACAATAAAAGTGTGTTTTTTTCATGGTTTCTCAATTACTTTCTCTCAGCGTAGTACCTCTCTTACTGGATGTACATTTGATTACCTTCACCCACTGGGTTAGGTCTCCCATATTTCCTGTGTTCTCCTGTTTTTTGACTCCCTTGTGTATGGGTTTGTCCCCAGTTTGTCTCTGTGTTTGTGTGTGTGTATGCTGGGTGTGGCAACTTGTTTTCCCTCTCCCACTCTTCAACCAGTGCACCTGTAGCTGATCACCTAATCAACTCAACAAGCCACTGCAGCATAAAACCCCAGCTCATCCATCAAGACTCTGCCAGATCTTTCAGTCTACCATGCAGTTCACACTCCAGTCTGTCTCAGTTGCCAGCCACGAACAGCTTCATCTCCATCACCTGTCTCTGGTTTGGACCCTCAACTCATCACTTGCCCTGCTCTGCTGAAAACCCCATTCTCCATCCTGCTTTTACTGCTCCATCTGCCACTCTCTGCCCTGCACTGCCCTGTTCCTATATTGGACTCTGGTGATTTCAACCACACTGTTTGCAATAAACCCTTTACTAAACTGCTTCTGTCTGAATCTGTGTCCTGCATTTTGGGTCCTAAATGAAGTAATTATAACAGTTTGGGCATTATGTTCTAACAATGTTGTCACCAAACATTTTTAGGATGTACTTAGAAAAGGTTATCCTAGAATGTTCCAGGAACCAAGAGAAAACTTCCCACTGAAAACGTTTCAAGGAATGTTTGGACATATTGTTCTAAAAATGTTATCAATTAACATTTTAAGAAGGTTGTCACCAAACATTTTTAGAATGCTTATAGAGAACATTGTGCTAAAACATTCTGAGAACCAAAACAAAATTTCCTGCTTAAAACATTTTAAGGAACATTTGGGTATGATGTTCTAACAATATTATCAATAAATATCTTTAGGATTCTCAGACCATTTTTAGAACAAGCAACTTCTAGCAGAGATGGCCTTCGCAGTCACCAGATCTCAACCCAATTGAACACCTATGGGAGATTTTGGACCGACATGTTAGACAGCGCTCTCCACCACCATCATCATCAAAACACCAAATGAGGGAATATCTTTTTGAAGAATGGTGTTCATCCATCAAATAGAGTTCAGAGACTTGTAGAATCAATGCCAAGACGCATTGAAGCTGTTCTGGCAGCACATGGTGGCACAACACCTTACTAAGACACTCTATCTTGGTTTTTCCTTTAATAAGTGACCCATATGTATGACTGAGGTCCACTCGGGCTCAGTCCCCAAATATGGAGGGTGGACATTTGGTTTTAGCCAATGTTAATTTGACAAGCTTCAAGTATCTACAAGTCTTTATAGTTAATTAGCTAAAAAATATGATCCTTTATTGCATTGCTTTGTTGATGAGTATGGTGCTCAATAAATCTTTCACAGCTAGTTCTTCATTGGGTTAACTTAGTCACTGCCCCATGGTGAAAAGTATGTCCATTTTCAATATTCACATAGTAGTTTTTTGCAACGTCTTACAAACAATTCAGGAGGGAAACAAAAAAAAGTGTGTGTGCTTGGAATAAAAATGTTCAATACTACAGTTGGATTATAGGCATAGCCAAAGTTGGTGAATACTCATACCAGGAGTCCAACATGTCTGGAATTTGTCACACCTCCATTCTTCCACTTATCTCATGTTGCAGACAAACAGAAGAGCAAAACCAACAAATGTACTGCAACACATTTTTGTTTTCCTTTCATATGTTACGCTACAATATTCCATCTGCTTTTATCATGTCTTTACAAACCAACAGTAAACAGCAGAGAAAATCTGTGAGAGTGCATGTGACAATATGGCAGATATCATTTTTTGCTGGAAATTTGGGAAATTGTGTGTGAATAATAGTCAATGATAAACATCAAAAATATGTCTTATTATATTCAGAGAAGAAGAAAAGGCTGTTTTGTCTTCAATGCTTTATTTTGAATGTGGTTCAATCGAACCTTCACTGAGTTTTTTTTTAGTGCACTTAGAGATGTTCCGCTTTTTGGTTTTCATCTCAGCATGTAGCGACAGGGACAATGTGGGTGCATATGTGTGTGTGTGTGTGTGTGTGTGTGTGTGCATGTCAGAGTTTGGAACTCAACACTTCTGGCTGCTGAGGGGCTGAGTCAGCACTTCAGTATTTTGGGGCCTTTCTTCAGGCTTTCCCTCTCTCTTCCCTCTACACACACTCTACTTGGCATCTCTTTTAACATCCTTACACACCTCTGTTCTCCTGTGTACCTCTACTCTTAACTCTTCTCTCTAATATTCAAATTCAATGTCTTGTTCCAACTCTACAGCTCTTCTTGTTTCCTTTATTACTTTAATAATCCCTCCCTTCTCTTCCTCTTTTCTGCCAGTACAGAAACATAGCCTCAATGGGTCCAAGTTTTCCATGTTCTCAAAGAAAAAAAGGGAAAGAATTTGATTTAGTGATCATTCAAGCTTGCTGTACATGATCCCCACTGACTTTCATCATCCTGATTGATAAAAACACAAAGAAACTACAACACTGCATGGCTCTTGAGTTCGCAAAACTGCACAATGCTTATACTTTATTGATTTTCCAACAATATAGCGAATTAATGCAATTCTGTTTTAACTGTCTTGAAAGTCCTGGAATATTGGACATACCAGCACATGAACGAATCTTATTCGTACAAAACAAAGCCTGCAGTTTCAGATGCAGATCACCTGTATCTAACCAACAAAATGAGTCCAGCAAATTTAGTTAGATATGTTTATATCTTCTGGATATAAGCTTTTCTACCACTGCAATTCTAATAACAATTTCCAACAGCATTAAGTGAACTAATCTTAAGTCTGGGACAGTGACTTTTTCACAACTAGTAACAAGAGTGTCTCAATAAATGAACAATGCAATACAATTTCTGACATAATGTATTACAAAATACTGTAAAATGTTTGCATATACAATACAATTCTCTTTAGGCTACACCTTAATAGAAAAAATGACGATACAGAGAGATGAATATTGTTATAATCGATTTAGAACAAGAAGAAGTAGAATATTTTAAAACTTTTTTTCTACTTGAGGGTAAAATTACCAGATATAACCACAACAGAGTAAAATAATCTGACTAAACTAAAAGCATATTTTATTTTATAATACATTAGGAAAAAGGGTCAAATTTTCTGTATTACTGTCATAAGCCTCCCATTTCTGCATTTCGGTAAAAAAAAAGGTACAAAGAGGTTACTTCAGATTTGACACTAATGTGGACGAATGGTTACTAGCAGGGATGTGAATATGCATTTCAAACTGTCCACATTTAGCAGTTCAAAGCACTGTCTGTAAGACAGATCTTTCAGTTTCAGTGGAATGAATGAACATGCACAGACACACTTACACACTCACACACACTCTAATGATCCTTGACTTGTGAAAGGGTGGAAGTCGTGCATATAGAGTGATATTTTTCCCCTATTACAGATCAGCTGAAATCAGGTTAGAGGAAATTACTGTTGCTCACCAAAAGTACTCATATGCCTGCTCAACTGCAATAAAGCAGAATAACAGTGAGCGTGACAGTTTCAACACAGATGATGGTTATAATTAGATTTATTTGCAATAACTCTGAAAATGTCAATGCAAATTTTGTTTAAAAGATAAATAAGAGTATTTCATTTCACGCCAAGTTAACTTTTTGAGTAAAAAGAAAAAAAAATCTTTATGTTGACCAGATTAATTTGACCACGTGCACCAAATAGCATACTCTTTATTATATATCTTAAAGCTCTATATAGTTGACAACCTCTCATGAATTGTGGGGACTTCTGGAAGCAATCTGAAGCAAAATTTTAGCTTTAAAACAGGACCTTATGACTGCTCCTATTTGGGAGTTTCTTTGGTCTTTGAAGTTGGTTATCTTCTCAGCGGCGTTTGCAGCTGTTGTAGCTACTGTGCTTAAGTTTAATCCATAGATTAATAATGTCAGAGTTCTGTCTCTCTGTCTCTTTCTCTGAGATGCAACATTAAAGGAGAGGAAATGTTTTAATCCATGCATAAATGATTAGAGAGTTTTGTTACCGAAGGATTATCATTTCTATCCCTTCTGCACAAGTACCTTTGATCCTGTCACACACCCACGCTCAGTGACATGTACACATACAGACACACACCTACATTTATTTATGACCAGCAGTAGCCCCTGTCTTGACACCTAAGCTGAGTTATGTAGATCAATGCACACTCAAATATGTGAATGTCTGTGCATGTGTGCATGTGCCTCTGTGTCTATGCTTCGGTGTATGTGACACGATCAAACGTACTTGTGCAGGAGGGATAGAAATGATAATCCTTTTGTAACAAAACTCTCTAATCATTTATGCATGGATTGATACTTTGCCTCGCTGAAACAGAGCACACCAGGGACAGAAAGGAAAAGAGACAGAGAGAGAGAGAGAGAGAGAGAGAGAGAGAGAGAGAGAGAGAGAAGAGGGTAGCAGAGAATAACAGGAGCTGATAAGGACTGGAATGTTTGGAGGTTAGCAAATATTAAAGTTCCCCTCCACTCAAAAATTTATTTTCACTTAAATGTTTGAGCTACAGAGTTTGACACAGGAAAGCTCATCTCACAAAAATCTACTGAAGGTAGAAAGTTTCTCTGTTCTCTATTCTGCTCACCTTGCATCCAAGTTAAGACTTGTACGTTTGCGCATGATTTGTGACATAGAAGCCAGCCAATCGTGTTCTAGTATTCAACTCACAGAAGAGTGATGTGGAAATTCCAGAGCACATACACTAAGACTTTTCTGTGAAATGTTCATGCAGAACACAATTGTTTTTAAAAGAAACTACAGTGGGGCAGCATACCTAACCTATTGTTCATTTTGTGCTAAAAGCGCCAAATTTGGTACTTATATAGCTTAATATATTTAGAAGAAATCTGGATATTGGGCCATTGCACAGCAGTCTGATGACCATGGCAGCCATTTTCCAAAATGCAGCAGTTATTGACACAGAACAATTTTGCCACCGCCAAGATGCTGTTTCCATGTTTTTAACACCACAAATATTATTTACATACAAGTTAAAGTGAAAAAATTATAAGTGAAAAATATGTCTCATCACAATGTAAGGCAATAATAAATGAAAGGCAATAATAAATGAAAGAAATGAAAGATGAAGAGAAATGAATGCAACAAAATGGTGAGATTGTCTCTACATGTTCTAGTGATAATTGGATTGAACTGTAGCAGTAGCAAGTACAGTTACATATTAACATATGCCAATGTAACAATGTTCAGTGAATGTACTCAAGCCATTAACTATGCTACTTAAGTTATTTGAAAAGACAAGTGTAATTGCTGTATATTTGAATTATTCTATGAACACATTTTGATCATGTTAATTGTTCATCATGGCAAGACAAATTGCCATGGACCGTGGCATGGCACTTTAATGTTTGGGTAAGTGAGAGATCTAGGAGTCAGCTGGCAAATTCTCCCTCACAGAAGCAGAGGCCTGTGCACTGAAGTGTAGCCTTCTTGAACCTGCAGCGCTTTCTGCAACCACTCTTGCAACCAGAGATCAGCTTGGGGCAGGATTTTGATTCTTGTGGCACTGTCATCCAGTTGGGCTTATACATTCCTTCTGTCTTCACCCACCCCCTGTCAGTTGGTGATGGCAGCACAGAGTCTGGTGGTGGTCATGCTATGCAGCGTGTGATACATGCAGCAACATACAAATATCAGCATGAGGCCAGGGCATGGAGATCCTGCAGTAGCTGTATGCTGAGTAGCCCCTTCCTATCAGTGAGGACAACTTCCTTGACTTCCTCACAGAATGCCTGAAGGAGGACCTTGGACAGGAAACTGAATAGTTCTGTCTTTTTAGTAGTGTATTCAATAATACACTTTAGATATTCAAAATGTGTAATGGTCAATCTCAGGCCATTTTATTTATTTTTACAAGTTTTCTTAATGACAAATACTTCATATGGATGACAGGACTGAAAGTAACAGGACTGAGTTTTTAGCATAGCATTAGCATATACATGAAATGTAGCCAAATGGCATCAATGCTAATAGCATAAGAACATTGAGCACCTACAAGTGGTTTACCGAAACTATCATTAACAAAAACAAAAACATAATGACATCTAAGGTATAATTTAGGTAACAGGACTGAACATTGAGCTTGACATTCTCAGTCATTCTTATGATATGAACAAAAATACAGAAAACAGAGTGAGAGAACTTACTTTTGATTTTCCCATGGCTTTCAGGAGACTCAAATGATGTTACTTCCTGTTGATCATGTGAATGTGAAATGTCCCAAATTTTTAGAGGGGGAACGTGTCAGTGTAACAGGACTGAGTGAAAACTTGGGGACACAAATAAAACGTGTATTTTAACTAACATATTATGAATTTCTGATGAGTAAATGTATTTTATGTCTAAACGGGAAATAGAGTCATACAATAATAATAAAAAAAGGAAAGCGAAAAAAAGGATTCTAATCATTATATTTCATTGTGAATTGTAGTGTTAGATAGTGGGGACAAGCTAAAATCCCTTTTTTCAGTGTTCTAGGTAGTTTTCATTAAGGTTTTACATGATGTATCTTCAAATTGCAATTAGGACAAAGTGCAGGACACTTTACTTAATAATATAATGTATTATATGGATATTTTTCATGCATATTTATGCATGTAATTTCCTGCAGATGGAAAAGGCACCAATTTGGCGGAATGGCCCATATAATGAAATGACCAATTACTTTGTAAAAGTCCATAGAATTGTGAGTATTTTATTTGGTTCTCAGGGTTACTAGGATCTAGATTATGTCCGTTATTGCATATGGGTCCAATGGGATAGGAAAGTTTGACCAACTTTGAAAAATGGCTGCCACTGTCACAAGGGTGCGAGTTTGTGATGGCCCAATATCCAGTTTCGTTCCCAATATATCTACCAACACATCTGCCAAATTTGGTGCTTTTATCGCAAAATGAACAATTGTTATGATATGTTTAGCTATGCCACCCCACTGCTAAGATTTCAGTATTTGACTTTTTCAGTTGTGAGAGAAAACCATTATCTTGTTGTTAATTAACTAAAATAAATTGGGCCCCTAATGGTACAAATTTAGCACATTATTTCTGACAGTGATAGGTGCATCTGATTGCTATAATTTGTATCCTTTTTTTCCTCAGCTGCATGTCTTCTTTTCTTTCTCAGCAAGCAAACCACTGTAAAATATCCTTAATGGTCGACCTGATCATTTTGGGAAGGAGGAAGGATGTACAAATTAGAGAGAGGTCCAGCCGTAAAGCTGCCGAAAGCCAGTTTGCTTAATGCAGTCTAGAACCATCAGGAAAGTATGGGAAAAAAATATCATGATACCTTGTTTACCCAGATTTAATGTTATTATGCTGTTAGTATAATTTTTTTATTAGTTTTTTTCCAAAAGAAGCACATACATACTTTGCCCCAGAAAATTGTTTAGTGGCGGTGATAAGCCACCCACATCCTGAAGCATCTCTTCAATCAATTTATTTAGTAGATAAAAGCCTTAAAAATTAGCTAAAATAATATAGAGTACTCTATGTCAACTGTTAAAGTTGGAAAATGCAACAAAGAAGTCAGTAGTTTGCCATAATATAATATTTTTTCAAAATGGTAAATAAACATTCACTGCATTTATTTTTCAGATAGGTGAGATTCTGCACATTTCTCCCTTTGAGAGTTGTTAAGAGCTCCACAGCATTTGAGTTTGTGAGTTTTTGGTTGTTACCGGTGTTACCAGAAACTCATTCTTCTTTTTTACTATTTAGAAACAGATTCATCACTTTGAGGTACAGCCACAATTACACATTTTATTTCTCGCAGGGTAACAAGTCCAGTTTGAATCAGTTCATCTGGAACCACACAGTCAACAAAACAAGTACAGAGATTCTGATAAATGGCAACATTTCACCCAGTCCTTCTATAAATCATCTGTTAAAATGAATGAATTTTGCATTCAGCTTCTGCGGCACTTCTTCTACCGTATATCTCCTAGCAACAGCAGATTGAATTTTGGTCTTTCTTGGAACTAAGAATAACTTCTTGATAATTGCCTCCACAGTGAACAACTTCGGTGTGCAGATTGTGAAGTGCTCAGCAAAGAGCGGGAAAGGATAATTATGGGTCAATTTATGCCTTTTAATAATGCTCCAAATGAGCTCAACCATGGGTTTCAGTTCTTATTGGCATGCTAATAAAAGCTATTTTACAGTCCCCACCCCCTCCCCCACTGGTAGTCTGAATAAGCTCCATTGCTTCCACTGCTGAAGCCACTGTTCTGCTATTATTATGTGATTGTGTCTGTCAGCAGCCTTTTCACTGTTTATTAGCTGCTGGACAATGGGAAGCTCAGAAACATATATATGAGTCCATGATTGGAATGAAAAGAATACCAAAATTATTTTTAGCATGATGAGCTTCAAGATCAAATGCTATTGTAGCACACCAGTTCCATTGTGCACTTAATTAGAGCTGCATTGATTGTATGCAAAATATCATACTGCAAAAGTATGCAAATAAAAGCTTTCTTTGTTCAAACATGTAAAGTATTTTTTATTTATTGTAACAACAGCGATAAAGAAAAAATGAGACAACTTTGGATTTTAAAGTAAGTAGATGTCAATATGTCCAATCTAACGCCCCTGTGTATGTTTTTAAGTGTGTGTTTGTGTTCAGTTCGTTTAAGGCAGCAGCTTGCTCAGTGCTGTCATGTGTCTGCTTGCGTTGAAATGAAAAACATTCTTCTGCAGTCAATATCTAATTTTCCTGTTTTGCCAGGTAGAACAAACAAGAGAAAATACTCTCCCAGTCTTCATCACAACCTGTTACAGGAAACTGCATTTCTTCCTTCCTCTGTCTCTCTCCAATCTTCTTCTCTTTCTTGCTCTTTCCCCTCTCTCCCTTTCTCTCACGCACATACACACACGCTTGTATTCCATTCTTTGACTGACAGACCTCTCTTCTTTACCATATTACATGCAGCTGGGAGCTAACAATAAATCCATTTGGTTTCAAATTGATTAATTGTCCTGCTCTGACTAATCTTGTGCACTTACTGTACTTTGCTGAGACTTAAGCAGGTCACATTGGACTGGGGTTTAATAGCATGCAAATGCTATTAAACAAACAGCACACGCACACACTTGCAAACACATAATTTCTAAATCGAGGTGTAACGGTGTGTCTCTCCCTTGTGCTCTTGGCATTTACTTTACCAAAACAAAACCTGAAAATGACAAAAAAAAACCACATTAAGTAGTATTCCCTCTATCTGTGTATGTGTGTGCAGTCGTGCTTGCCTGTGTCTACATTGGTGTGTATGTACATTCACAGAATGTGTGCACAAGATGTGTGGGGATGACATGTCCACTTATAAATTATAGAGAGCGAAAGAAAATATGTATTGAGGTAGAATGGATCAGTGAGGCGAAACATTAGTATTTTTGCCCTACTTTCCCTCCAGCTTGTTAAAAGCAATTGTCTGGACAATCTGTCACCCAGCCTGTAACAGTTCCCCCAATGAGGCCTGAGATGGACACACAAACAAACACACACACCACTGACCACTGAGCCTCCATCAAAAAATTCACTGAACAGATGATAAACAAAGTGGAGCGGATTCAAATAAAGACCAAAGGAAGGCAGAAAAAACATATGCCGTGTGTGTACATTTGTGTTTGCGCATGTGTTAAGGTTGCTCACATAATGTATGCAGCAGGTGTGCGCAGTGTCTCTTGTTGTCATAATCCAAACATCATGATATAAAATCAAACAAGAATCAAAAATTGATGTTCTTTTTCTGCCAGACAAAAAATTCTATCAGACAGCAAACTCCCGAAGACTTTCTCTGTCTTTCCTTCACCTTTTAAAGAAAAATCCCACAGACAACAGATCCAGAGTAGAAATAAAGCCTCTTACAGAGTCCCCTTTAGCCGTCAACTGCACTGACAGGATCAGGTTTAACACCACACTTGATTTTCTCAGCCCTCTAAGAAAAGTAAGAAATTACTGTCTAGCATTTCTCTGCCACCCCTTTGTCTCACTGGAGATCAAAAGCAAACTAGTCAGATACTGTGTAGTTAAAAGACATATAAAGGGCTCAGTGCTGGTAGCTACTGCTGTTCTCAAGAACAATGTGGAAAGAAAGCAGGGAGCCAGGCTGTATGTGGCTCTGTCCTGCCACTTGAGCTCTATGTTATTTCTCAACTAGATGGTAGAGATAGAGAAGAAGAGCAGAGAGCAGAAGCTTGGCTTCCTTAATACCCCGTAGGAAGTCATTTCTGTTGTTTTCTGATCTGGTCTTGCTTTGTAAGACAAAGTTTGCACTTTAAACAGCATTTATCTGATTATTTTAACATCACATAATGTCAAAACTATATATCTGACACATGGTTATTTCATTTGTCTTTGTTTGACACAAGATGTTATGCTCAGCACTGACTTTTTTGAGATCATAACCCACATTTTTTTTCATCTACAGTGATACTGAAACAGTTGGCCAATTAATTGACTATAATCAACTGAAAATTATCAACAGCAATTTAGTCATTTATCGAACTGATAATTACTGCTGGTTCCAGCTTCTAAAATGTAAAGATTTACTATTTTACTGTGGGAATTTGAACTGGAGGTCGATCAAAACAAGCAATTTAAAGATGTCATCTTGGCTTACAAGACATTCTATAAACGTACAGAGTTTAATTTACAGTTCTTCTCATTTGTCCATTCAGAAGTTACATTTTCAAAACAATTCACACACAGGCCTAAAATTAAAGTCACTGGCCAAAATGACACATTTTGTTTGCAAAATGCTTTAACATTCACAAAAACATTAAAAACATCAAACAAAAGCAGATATTTCCATCAAACAAAACAACTTGTGGTCAAATTATTATATTATTTCAATCAATCATTACACAATGGACAATCAGTATGAACCTGCTATATGCCTGTGCTATGTGTTGATGCAAGCAAACATATTACAGCATAAATTGTATTCTTTTCTCTAAAGATAAGGCTCTTTAAGCACCTACAAATCCAGACATTCATTATGGTACAGCTTTTATACTGCATTCTTTCTCTCCCAAAGAACCAATAAAGAATTTCACCCAAAAGCAGAAATACTCAGAAACACACATTTTTATTGTACTGCATCAGATTTTTCCATGTCAGTCTTTTTTCCATATTTTTCAAACTAAGAAATGCTGAATACTGTAAATAAAAATTAAATAAAGATAAAAGCAACCAAAGGAAACTTATAGGGGGAAATGTCCAAAAAAAACAAAATAAAGGGTTGAAATACTCAGAACTTCACATTTAGTCCATTCATTCCTGACAATTAGGCCACAGGTTCTCATCAACATCACACTGGATGTTTTCCCTTGCAATGCACAGAGGGAAAAACCTTGCATGATGTATCCATCCCAGGCAGTTATCTGCACCTATTGCCAGGAAACCACCATTCAATGCCGCCAGGGGGGACATCCAGTCATATAGCGGATGATCATATACCTTCCATCTCCAACCAGAGAAGAATTCCTCAATTAGATTCAGAAAAAGAGAGTATGCAGGGAGGAACTGCATCATCATATAGGGCTGTGCTGCAAACCATTCATTCACAAGGCGAGAGCAGTGGAAGGGAACATTGTCCAAAAGTAGAATGAGAGGCAGAGACTTCAAATATCAGGCTCCTCTCCTGAGGAACCATCTTCCAGTTTGGGTCTGGGAGGCAGACACCCTCTCTTCGTTTAAGAGTAAGCTTAAAACTTTCCTTTTTGATAAAGTTTATAGTTGGGCCTGGCTCAGGCTTGCCTTGGACCAGCCCATAGTTATGCTGCTATATATCTGCCGGGGTACTTCCCATGATGCACTGAGCTCTTCTCTCCTCCTTTCCCTCTCCATCTGTACGCATTCAGGTCCCATTAAAGCATGTTACTAACTTGGCATCTTCCCTGGAGTTTTGTGCTTTCTCGTCTCGCAGGTGACCTTCAGTTGCAGACTGGCTGCCGCCTGTGGCTCCAGACCGCCTGCTGTCTCCTTGGTCCAGCTTGATGCCCACTGCTACTACTATTATTATAAGTCATATTTGCCCAACTATTAGTCATATTTCTATTGCTATTATTAGCTGTCGCCAAGTGCTTGCTCATGGGGGGATGCTGGGTCTCTGTAAATTAATGAGTATGGTCTAGACTGGCTCTGTGTGAAAAGTGCCCTGAGATAACTTCTATTGTGATTTGGCGCTATATAAATAAAATTGACTTGAGCTGGCTTGACCAGTCTTTCATTCAGTGCATCAAGAAATGTGATGAGGAGTTCTGTATTGTATGGGCCGATAGTTGGTATGTGGCAAAGGACACCATCATTGGAGATGACAGCATATATGGTGATATTAGCGCCCCTCTGCCCAATGATGTTCCTCCCGCATCTCCTCACTTCCACATAAATGAATATGTGATGGCCCCTTCAGCTTCATGCTCCATTATTCACTAAGAAAAAGGCAAATTCATAAAGCAAATTAATCCAGTTGCATGTAACTGTATGGTATGACAAGGCATTAAAATAACAAATCCTTACCTGCATATACTGGAGTCTTGCCTCCTTCACGATGTCAGAGTTTCTTTTGAATGGAACTCCAGCTGCTTCGTTCCAACATGGTTCCATGTAGGACTCGATCAATTGTAGCCAAACTCACACTGTTGCCACACTGTTGATATTTCTAAATCAGTGGCGGCTGGTGACTTAAAAAATTGGGGAGGACAGGATGAAAACCAACCCAAGGCATCATGTTATTTTACACTAGTTGGCTACTTATCTCTACTTTCTTATGTTCAAGTTATGTTATGTTCTTCTGTTCAAATGCAGGGCTGTGCAGAGACCTTTAGAGGGGCAGGTGCTCAAAGTTAAAAAGGGGCACATGGAACAAGATTTTAAAACAACAAACACCAACATAATTTCTGGCATAACCTGTTGAATTATAGCAACCCTTATTCAAACAGAAGGTATCATGGAATCTTACAACAAACCACATTATACTATATCATTGTCCCCCACCTGATGAAATCGGGTGGTGGTTGCCAAACTAAAACTCAGAGGAGACTTAGCAGCCAGGTAGCTCTCCATTCTCTGTTTAAGAGCAGCTGAGATTGACACTAAAATGAGAATAGCTGGTCCACCTTAAAAGTCAGTCCACCTTAAGTGAGCTTGGTCAGGTTAGGCTAACCCATTGGCTAATCCCCTTCACTTTTCCAGCAGTTGGGGAAACAAGAGACAAGACTTTTCTTGGTCTTGAGAAGCTGCAGCATTTATTAAATGACACACTGTAGCCTGTACTGTACATTTACTGCCATATTGATAACTTACTGCTAAACTTTTCCTCCACTCACATTCACATCACTTTTCTGCTGCTTGCTCAACCACACACTCACTTCGCACACATAACACACTGCCCTATTCCTTAAAGCAGCTACGCTATTGTTACAACAGTACCTTTCATGTAGATGTCCTTTGAAGAATGAGGAGAGAGAGGATGCCTCAAAATAATTCTACAATGCTGGCACAGGGTGTGAGTGAAAATCATTAGTGGCTCATTGATATTAATGATTGTGTGAAATTTTAGCAGCAGCGCTCATAATTTTGCAGCAGCATTGTGTCACTGCAGAATGAATATAGGGGAAACACTGATTTTCTTAGTATAAAGAAATACAGTACCACAAAGCTTATAATCTGAAAAAGGTACAGATCAGTGCTGAATATTAGAAAGATTGAATACTAAAAACATTCACAGATCTAAAAGTGTAGGTTCACATCAGAAAGTATTAATGCATGTATCAAATACATGACTTACACACTCTTATCTATATGCATGACATAAAAAAAAATAGCCTACAGAGCTGACATGTCATAACATCCCACTGCATTTGTTGCTGTTTGTCATTTTGTTGGTTTGTTAACAGAACTTTGTCACTGCTGGTTAACCAGTCTGATATCATTAGCAACAATTACAAACTAACTCAAGCTAACAAGCTAACTCTCATGGTTATTTCATTTAAATTATGTTCTTAACTTTCTATTGTTAATGAGAGGAGTTCACTTCTGAGCAGCAGCACTTCGGTCCGCCGCACGCCATCGTTGTCCTGCCGCGTGTCCAGCCCGAACAGATGAAATCTTTTCTCGCCGTTAACAACAGTCCTTCAGGGCTGCTACAACAAGCTAACTATTGTGTTGGATGAGTAGCTATCTACTGCTCAATAAAAAAGGGTAACGTAAATCTGAAAACAGGAAATTTGGACTCTGTTGAAAAGGGCTAAATAAAATGTAATTTTTTAGTGACATGTTTAAAAGTAGCTCACAATTTGCACATTATAATTTCTTTCGTAATATGCTACTGTATATCTATTGCTTTATCGCATACAGTGGTAGAGATTTGAAGATGAAATTTGGAAACTGTCACTGGACCAACAGGATGTCAATATTGTATTATGGTTGCTGATTGGTTAGAGAGGACGCACATTAAACTTATATAAGAGATCCCACCCTAAGGAGGACGGTCCTCCTCTGCTCTCCTCTCACTCCTTCACACACTGTCCTTTCCCCTCCTGCCTGCCCTGCAGGTGTCGCTGTTGAAGCATTATAATCAGAATTTCAATAATGGATTTTTTCCATAGAAGAGAGAAAAATTATTTAATAAATGATACTGAGATTTGGTAATGGTTTCTTACCAAACCTCCTCTGCCTCTATGGACGAGCCTCCTCTGTTCTAAATGCTCCCTGATCTGTAATTACTACTGTCTGGATTTCACACAGTCTGATCGCATTGTTTGCCACAACCATATCTACAATGGCAGCCTCCTGTTTAGCACTAAAGATCTTTCCTCTGCCACCAGTGTGTGGCAGTCTGTTGATTCTATAAAGTCAATGCAAAAAGCATGTCAAAATTTACATTATGACAAAATGGGACTGATGAAACAACTGCATTACTGAAGACAGTTTGTTCTGCCAACAGGGCAATACAGTAAAGCTGAAATACACAGTGGTAGACACTAACATTGTGACTTACCTATTCTCAGTCTGAAAAAGTCTGACAGTAGATGCCACAGTGCTCCAACTCAGAATTGGCTGAACCCTTTGTTCAGTCTCTCTAAAGGACAAGCCATGATTGATGTCTGAATTTCATTTGAAACTTGAGCTCTATTTTCTCCTCTTGCTGCGGCTCCTCCACCACGCAACTCCTCTTCCTCGGGCCCTTCCACCATGGCCTCTTACTCTTCTTACATGCCTTTAGTGTCTTTGATCCATGCTTGGAAATAGCAACACAGAAGTGTCATTTTTTATAGATGTATAAGGACTGATTGCTGATTGAAGAGTTGGGCAAAGGAGTTTCACACAGGTGCATTAGAAATTCATAATTATGCAAGTAATTCTATCAGCTGTGAATAGATGTTTTCCTTTTGTTTAACACAGTTAATCCCGTAGAGTTTTAGGTCTCTCTATGAGATCTGTGTTAACTGTTTTGAAAAAGGGTGTGAAAAATGTGTGAAACTAATAAAAAAAGTGTTAACACATTTGCAAGGAAGACTTCTGCTGTGTTGAGAAGGTAATGACGAGATAAAGGGGATCCCAGTTTCATTAAGTGTGTCTTAGCAATCAATAAAAACTGTAATGAAAAATAATCAGTAGATGCAGTGTGATGGGACTGTATCTAAAATTTGCATGTTTGACTGATTTTCTCCTCTGCTGCTATATGTCACATGCAATAGCTAGTCAATGTATAAAAGTGTTAAAAAGGCTGTTTTGCAACATCCACAACTTCAGGTACTGACCTTATAACTAACATCAGTTTGATGCTGCTTACACTGGTTTTCCCACTGATGCTCAAGACAGAGAAATGTTCAGTCTATCATCATGTCATGTTAGCTTGCTCAACTGAGTCTATGATGCTAGACATGGATAACAACCCTTCACCCTTACGCCCCAACAGCAAGCAAGGTCAAACTAATGAGTGTTCTTATAGGCCTGAGGTGATGGGTGGAGGTGGAAGATGAGGGGGTGGCAGCGGCTGATTATTGAGCTTCTTTGATAAAAAAAAAAAATAAAAAAAAATACAGCCTCTGGAAAGCAGAGCTGAACAAACCAGGGAATGGTGGGATAAAAAATGGAGATGGAAAATGCAGGGAATGAGTGTCAATAACATTAAAGGCCTCTTCTGGTCCACTGATGAAAGACTAATCATGATAAATGCTTCTTAAGTCCTGTTCATTTTGTACCGGTAAACACACACACACACACACACATACACACTCATGCACAGACAGACATACAAACATACTTCAGCTATTTTTGAATAAACCGAGTCAGGCTTAAAAATATGAAAAAACATGGGCAAGAGAGGAATGGAAAGTGAAAAGTAGTTTTGAAAGATGGCACCATTGGGCGGTTCTTATTCCACCCTTATAAATATAAATGATTTATAATACAGCACATCACTGATGGCTACATGTGAATATAATGAAATACATGCATCAAAACAGAGGTTACAGCGAATACGGGGACATACATCTCTATGTTACATACTGCAAGATGTTGTTTATGTTGCTATTTTTCTCCTGTAACGGTATATCATTGGAGAACAGATTTGAATATGAAAGCAAATGCAAATGATTGTTGGCATTTGTTGACATTTGCAGAGATTTAACCATCTCTATTTTTATTTTTGAAAAAACTGAATTTAGAACGTTGAAGTGTGCACAAGAGCAGATGTATTTCGTGGGCATATGTAGTGTCTGTTGCTTTGCGCACAGATGAATAGAGTCGTGATACGAGAATTCCTACTCCTCACATCACTCACGGTGCATCTCATCGTTGACAGCGCCATTGTTCTGCGCTGCATCACAGCATAAACAAAACACAGCTTATAGCGTTTAAGGTTTGAGTCATGGATTCAAATTACTGATGCAAACACACTGATGCGGGCGTAAAGTCATTCTCTGTTTCTCCTTAGTGCACTAACACACACACAGGCCAAGGAACATTTACACACACTTGTATGCACACACACACACACACTCCCCACTCCCTTATGCACCAGTGCCTTTACATTTTGCGCATTCAGCTGAGTGAGAGTGTTGGATTCTCTCCCCATCTCTCCTTGTCTCTGCTGTAGTTAATGACTTCTGCCTAATGTCTCCATAAGCTCTATTGAGAGGAATGAATGCCAGGTAAGACTGCAGGCCACATCACATTTCTGCCTCTCTCTGCTAAACTAAACAGTCTGCCTACAGTAATTATCTCAACACAGGGAAGAAATTCAGCCCGTATGTATGCGTGGGGCATTAGCTCGGGGGCCTGTATGTATGAGACAGTGAGATTATTCAAATTTCTGCACTGTGTGTGTGTGTATACAGTATTTGTGTATACTGTATGATTGAGCTAGTTCAGATTCAGCCAATATATAAGGAAAAAAAAAACACTCGCTAGAAGGTGAGAATTAAAATCTGACACATTACTGAAAGGGGTCATTTTTATTCTGCATCTCAAGTGTGACTCCTGAAGTAGAGAACATTTATATGTATTGCCAAATGAATTGATTTTAGAATTTTAACACATTATGCTGCTATTAAGCTCCAGGGTTTAACCGATTTTCCTGTTGAACATGGAAAATACTTAAAAATAAAGGCTGAATCGAAAAGCCTCATTTGTGCCATGCATTTTTATTGTTTTTTTTTTCTTTTCCATATTTTCCTCTAAATTATTTATGGCTTTTCACAGCCTCTGGGAATTGTGATAAATGGGCCAATTCTGAACAAATAAGCAGGTCAAACAATTTTAAATACTGCGGTGTCAATTTGACTGATGGCAGACCAGACAAGGTATTATCAGCTCAGGGCTGTTGTCCTGGTTTTGCTGTTGTTAAGCTGTTACAGCCCTCACACACAAAGTTGAAAGTTGGCTCCTGTGTTTAAGGCCATCGTTATTGACAAACCATCGGATAAGTTTTTGCAGTGTGTCTGGCACTGTTGCAACTAATTGGATCTCATTGGCCCTTATCAACCGATTGAGCCTGTAGAATCAGTGGCGAAGGCGGTTGGTGATCGAGCTCTCTGCCTGACTGATCAGTCAAGCAAATCACTGATTCAATGTTTAGTTTTAGCCCAGATTTTCTTTTTTTTTTTCTGACTTTATCTTGCTCTTAAATAAACAAAAGACCACGAGCTGACAACACAAGTTAAAGGCAATGCAAAACTTTGGAATGCCAGTTTCCACTTTATCACATATACTCTCAATTCATATTCCAAGCATTCAACAAGAATGTTCACATATTCACAGCAGCAAGAAAACAGCTGGCTAGTTTTTGTCTTTCTACAGTGTTTTTTGGATTGTAATAAACACAATTGACTAGTTATTCAGTCTTACAGGCACAGAAGTAAGTGCAGCAGTTAGCTGGTTGTCAACTGTAGTCTTTGCTATGTATTAAAGAACAACTTTTAATATATTAAAAAAAAGCAAAGTGTTTGACAGTCAGCCAGTGCTACTTCTTTGTGGTCGACTTAGTAAAGGTCCTTATGAGGGAAGCCAGGGAGAGAGGAGAGGAGCTGTAATGTATGCAGAAGACAGGCTTTCAGACAGAATTTGTTGTGTATTTCTAAGTGTACACATGTTTGCCTGTGTGTATGCGACAGAGAGAAAGCAGGATTTGTATCAAATCACATTTAACCTCTCCATTCATGTATCCATCCACCCGCCCACTGATCCAGAGAAACAGGGGGAGAGAGAGAGCACAAAAGTGAGTGAGTGTGGGTTATTCGCACATGATTTACCACTCATATTAAAACAGGAATATATTATATCTCAAATTCAATTTGAGAAGACGGCAATGTCAGCATTTTGCCTGTCATCTCCAGCGATGGAAAGAGACTGGGATGGATGTGAATGCCTACTCTTATTTAACTCTGTCTGATTCTCCTGTGGCAACAACACACAGCCACACACACACAGAAGCAAATACATACTTTTGACTTTTGATGCTGACAGAGGGTTCTTAACCTAATCCTGGTTAACATTTTTGGGAAATAAGCTGACCTGCAGCCTTTACTGTGGAGTGAAACAATTACGTGAAGTGTAGGACAAACATGTTTCTCATCTGACAAGACAGCACTTCAAATTTCAGATTTCCAAACAACACCATTTTCATGAGTTATCCTTCAATCATTGTGCTGCTATATGCAGAGATTTGACTGACATAATATCATGTGCATAAATATGCATAATATATACATACTACATCATACTGACAACATGTACTCTGCAGAAAGTCCTACATATTCTATGCAGATGGAGCAGTCATAAAATAATATAAAAAATGCTTGTTATAGGAGATCCTCTTCTATCTGACACATCACGTGACTCCTCAGTGTGCATGAGCATAAGCTTGCCACTTACAAATTCACAAACACCATCCACAGAGCACAAGAGAGGTGTTGGTACATGGTGTGTGTGTATCTGTGTGTCTGTGTTGTGTGGACAAGGATGGTGGCTGCATGAGGTCACACCTGAAATGACATTTCAAGCTTATTGCAAGCCCTGTCACTGACAGCAACTCAGCAAAGCAAATATAGCAGGGACAGTACTGACGGAGTTTAGAAGCACAAAAATAGTGTGGTAATGGAAATAGGTCAAAGGGCCACAAGTACTGACAATACTGTGGCTTGGCATTAGAAACAGGGTAAAAAAAAAAAAAACAGTTAAACATAGTTTCGGGTTTATTTTAGCTCAGTTTTAGCTGTAAGTGTAAATGGAAAAAAAAGAAAAAGTAAAGGGAGGGCTGGACAAAGTCTGGGGTGAGTTGTAGCCTGAAGTTTTCATTATACAATAGATGATAAGGAGTGATTCTGCTGTCCTGCAGCTGACAGGAGGATCATTTCACCGCTGAGGACCCAGGAGGAAGAATAGTCCAGACAGTGCACAGTGATAGCCGGGTCGCCACAGGGAGGAGAACGCTGAGTGCCTATTAACTACAGAGTGCAAAGCTGGAATATAAGGTTGAACCATTGCCTGGGGGTAGGGGGTAAAGTTCCTGTCGGATCCTTTATATTGTCATCAGCACTAAGGTGACTTGGAGGAATTTAGAGAGGTGGACTGCAGCGTGCTGGGTGAATTCTATGGCACAGAAAGAAGCGCACAGGGAGTTGAGCTGACAGGGGGTCTAGTCACAAAATCACTGGGGCTTGGACAAGGACTTGAGCAGAATCCCTGGTGAGAAAAGGCTGAATTTGACAGATGTTGTAAATCTTCTGAATCGCAAAGTGAGGTTTAAAATGTCACTGGTGGTCACAATGGGGTCCTCGACAGTGAGGGACTGGGGTCAGGGGAGTGTTATTACTGAGGTTGTAGAGGGATAGCAGGGGCCGCAGAATAAAAGAGCATAATTTTTCAAAGGTGCTTGAACTGTAGAGCAGAAAGGGGATGACAATCCACAGTTACAAACAAGTGATCTACATGTATGAGAAAGAATTTCAGAGCAGGAGACCAGAAGCAAAAGGGCAGTAGGAAAACTGAGAGACATACAGAGGGACCCCTCGCCTTAAAGAATGTTGCAAGCTAGGAAGGCAATTACAATATGAAGGCTGGCTGTCTGGATGCCTGGGTAACATGTGTCATTATGATATCAAAGGGTAAAAGCAGGCATAGGTTATAAAACAGCTTGCCTTCATACATACTATACCATTGGGTATTCACTATGAATACATTTCCATTAGTGCAATACTTATGAAGGTGACGGAGTCCTTGTCCTGAAAGAGTGAATTTAAGTTTGGATTTAGGGTGCAGCAATATGTTGTCATTGTTTTTAAGTGTTTAAGTGATGAGTGTCTGTTTGCTGTACAAAGCTGATGATGCATCTGCCTCCACCAGATTTCTGTGTGAACAGAAAACTTTGAAGAGATTAAACTTTTTGGAATTACCGAATATGTTTTAGAGTTTCCATCATCCCTTTAGTCCACAGGATCAAGGCATTTCTTACATTAAATGTGTTCCAAAACAAAGCAAGAGGACAGCAACACTGAGACTTAAGTGCTGTATATTTTTCCCGCAGTCTAAAACACCCTGAAATATATGAATATATGTTTATGTTTCAAGTTATATATGTTCATCTTCTCAATCACTGGTAAATATTTTATAATCAATGCAATTCTGTGATGAGGACTGTTTACAATCGAAAACTCCTGACAGCAGCTGACCAATTGTTAAACCAACATATATAAGAAGTCCTTACACGGGGTACAATTGATACTTTTATATCAACAGTGGATCAAATGACCAGGTGTAATGTGAAAGCTCAGCTCTGTGGAGTGTTTTAGCATCTTTCAGCTCATTGTTTTGATTTTCCAGCCCATAACTGTACTGTCATTGTCAAAACTTGGTTTCCAACAGCAGTTGGCACTTGTTTTCAGGAAAAACGCTTTAAAAACCCATTTTATACAACCAATCCAGCACTATAAAGTAGACAAACAAACTTAGCATCTAGCTGGTGAACATTGTGAAGACTTAAGTTGCTTAAGATCCAGACATTTGTCTTAGGAGTTGGTGGAAACC
Source organism: Thunnus maccoyii (assembly GCF_910596095.1). Lineage (NCBI taxonomy): Eukaryota > Metazoa > Chordata > Actinopteri > Scombriformes > Scombridae > Thunnus > Thunnus maccoyii. The sequence continues at coordinate 16,240,567 of NC_056553.1, forward strand.
AAAAACAGAGCTAAAAGGCAAATGAATATTGGACTTACATTCATCAGGTTGACACAAACACTATTTCAAATGAATATTAGTTTCTGTCTGTGTCTGCTGGTTGTGTAAATAACCTACTGTTTGCTAACAAGTTAACCTTAAGTTTAACTTAAAAGGTGATGGCATGTCACTGTGAGCAGTTTGTTTCCACAGTGGCCAACAAAATCAGTTATCGCAGGTACAATGTGGTCAGAAAAATGGAAATTTGAACATCTACAATACCATGAAAACCAGGCAAATTCTATATGCTAAGGAAGATAATGTGATACATTGAAAGCTCCAGTACAGCTAGTAAATGGCAACACTGAGTTGAGATTGTTTTGTCAGTAATTTAATATTGCATGTTTTGTTCGTAAAGTACATCATTCTAAAACATATGAGACCCACACCTAATTTTTCCTTGAATTTGAACATAACATACATAAACTGACAAATCTAGTGACAACAAGCATGATCCTTCCTATCTAAACTTTGCCAGCAAACTTCTTCAGCACTCCACTTCACCTCCTGATTTTAGATTTGAAGCGTGCCAATTGCCATTCATTGAAGCGAGTCATAACTCTGCCTAAGAGCACTCATTGACAGCTGAGGCAAGGAAATGGGCTCATATATATGCAAAAGTTAAAGCTGTGAATAGCATGTAAATGACCAAACGCACCAGATTTTGCCCTTGTAAACATGGCAAACACAGGTGATTGCTAATAGAGAAAGTCTGTGGTCAACGCTGAGGGGGGGCGAGGGGGCAAGGAGGCGACTTGCAGCTGAGCAGGTGCTAATCACAGCTCGGGTCATGTTATCTGGCCCTGATTAGAAACACTTAGAATTCATTATTGCTGGGATGGCTGCAAAAATAACCCTTTGATATTTACGGGTAATCTAATGCGCATATGAGGTTGTGCATGAGCATATGGTATGTGACATCAAGATATGGCTGTGCATCCCACACATACTCTGTAATTGACCCCAATACAGTAACTGCTGCAGTTCCTGTCTCTGCTGCTTTGAAATTCAAACTCTACTTTAAATTATGACAGTTTAGAGGAAAACTCACTTTCATAAATTTAATTTTCATAAATTAAAACCTGATGACGCATGATTAGTTTAATATAGATCTGGACTGCATTAGTTAGTTGTATCTTCACAAGAATTTTGTCCACCTCTGTGATGCCACCCCCACTTTCACTAATCCCTTTCTCAGTGAAAAGCTTCAGAGATAGCTGTGCTGTATGTAAACTTTCATTTCTTATCGCTTCCAATTCCCACTCTGACTCTTTCTTAATACTTTTTAATACCCTGCCATTTCCTAGTGGAGGGCTACATGCTGTCTCAGCAGTGGACAGACAAAAGCAGCAAGGGACATCGAGAGAGATTCAGGGGCTTAGTGTCTATGCGAGGGTGACCCCATATTGTTCCAAATGCATAAGAGACCAAAAAGAAAACCCGTGGATGAGGAGCCTTGGCTTAGTGCGTAATGCATAAAATGAATTTCTTACACACATCTCCTTCCCTCAAATCGTTTGCCACTTATTCACTCTAATTCCTCCCATCCCGCCTCCTTCCCTCCCTCCATATCTTGCTTCTTCTTCACTTTGCTTTCGGTTGCACAGCTCATAAAATTGATGTCATAGCAGGATTGTGGGTATGCGTGCGTATGGAGAAAGTGACGAGAAATAAGAAATTGTGTGTGAATCTGATTGCGAGTAAGAAGGAGTCAAAGAGCAAGAAGAACAAATGTATAAGTGCTCGTGTGCGAGAAAGTAAGTGTGTGCGTTGAGGTCTTTGTGTGTGGGAGAAAGAGATGGTGTCCCAGGTTTTAAAGGCAGGTATGGTTGCAGAACGCTGAGCGCAGTTAGCTTTTCTCTCGGTAATTGCTCCTCGCCGTAAATGCTAATTTGGTGTCATGACTGCTTGACTGAGTCCCAGATGGGATTTTAAAAGTACCCAGACTCTGTCTAATTTCATTCTGTTTAACCCACCCATCCACAGGCTCTTTGTGCATGCGTTTTTTATGTGCATGTGTGTATGTGGTTGTCTGTGAGCTTCAACTTAAACCGTCCATTCTGTTTGCAATTTAACGGTTTGTAAAATGCCTGTGGTCCCCCTCAGTTTCCTCTGTGTTTAAATTAATCTGTCTGTAACTCCCCAGAGAGTTTAATCTGTGAGGCAAAATGGGAAAATCAATGCATATGAATCATGAACCATGTAGGACATATTCTAAAGATGTAGAGGGCATAAAAAATTATATGCATCACTACTGTAGGTATAAGCAAATTGTTACATATTCATTTGCCTTTCTGTTCTTGCAAAAGGTGTGAAACCCTGTGTGATTGATCCACCCCGTCCTCCCACAAAAAACGGAATTATAGGTCATAAATTCAGTAGCCAAAAACAACCTATAGTTGATATAATGACCCAGAGAAGTGACAGTTCAGATGACATCTATGTTAGGTGACAAATTACCATATTCGGAGGTAGTGGGTTGGGTGTATGGCCAGACAGATAGATCACGAAAGTGGTCTGCAGGAGACTGCCATTCGCTTCCCACTTCCAACCATGAGTGTCACATTTTCAGCCGTGAGTTGGGGCAGTTTTTTAAAAAACCTAACTACGATTGTCGTGGTGTTTACTCTTACCATGACAACAAAGGTTGCCTAACTTTAAGGAAGTAGTAGATTTAACCAACACCACGTTTCAAGTTATCATTTTAACCCAAACCATGATCTTCCCCTAACCCTAACCATGTGGTTGGTGTGCCTAAACCTAACCAAACCTTAACCACCGCACTGTCACACCATAAAACATCATTATTTTTTAACAGTGATTTGTAACAGTTTTGGAAGACTGCCGACAGAGGCAGCATATTAGAAAACACTCCTATGGGTCGTTCTGGAGTACATGACCTATTTTTGGTCATTTAATTATGAGGATGTGTTGGATTGATGCCATGTTGCTGTAGTGTCATTGAATGCCCCTGAACAAAGCAATTTAAATGACTTTTAAGCTTGACTTGAAGAGAGAAATTGTTTTTTTTGCTATTACAGTGGATTTAAAGTGTTTAAAGTGAGCAACTTTGCATCTGCAAAACACTGTTATCACCAGTTTAACCTACAAATCATGGGCTATAATGTTTGTTTGTATAATGTTTTAGAGGGATTGTGTTTGCGTGTGCATGAGCATATGTTCACAGATTTGTGTGTGTGTCGTGGGGTTATTTTGACAAAGCCGTTTTCACAGTAGGTCCTCGTCTCTTTGTTGTCAGCCTGATGATTACTCTGCTGGCTTTGCGAGTGCCCTCAATGTGTGCGTGTTAGAGAGAGCGAGAAGGAATTTATGGGTGTTTCTGGTTAAAGGTGTGGACTCTTTATGTGTGTGCCCATGGATTTGCATAGACTCTCTCCTAATGTGAGCGTACTTCGCTGGCTGGGTTGTCACCTCAGGGGGCATCCTGAGAGGAGCCATATTGTTCTGCAAATACATGCCTTTGTAGTGTCTGAGATATAAGGCTTTAAGCCTGGAATTCTCCATATGGATTAGCCTGTAACAAACCGAGTCTCTAACGCGCCTCTGGCTCTTAAACATCCTCTTCTTACATCTGTTGACTTCAGAAACGGGGTTATTAAGGACTACATGGTAGCTCGTCTCTGTCCGCATGCCATTTTTTATTGCAGGATTTTTTAAAGTCTCTCTGGTGGAGCCGCAGTGCAAAACATATTTAAGGAAAGATTCCCCCCGAACTGAAATTTGACAACCATTTCATGAAATATACATACTGTATGTTTGGTTGAAACTAAGTAACTGAAAGCATGTATTTCATAGGCTTGCTTTTAAGGATGCAAGATGTGCTCTCCCATAAAAATATGATCCAGTATGCTTTAAAATGGTAATACTGGTAGGATACTTGTTTATTGCATATTCATATTTGACTGCAGAAAACATCACAAAACATACTCCTTTTTCACTGATCAGGTAAATCCAGGTGAAAGCTGTGATCCCCATTTAATTTAAACTGTTAAATCCACCTCAATCAGTGTAGATGAAGGTGGAGAGATAACTTATATGAGGATTTTAAAGGCCTCAGAACCCCCCGAGACTCAGGACTGTGTGAGAGAATGAGCAAAATAAGATTTTTATGCCTTTGAACAGGGTATTACAGCAGGCACCAGGTTGTTTTGAGTGTGCAAAGGGAACCTCAGCACTGCCAGGTCTTTGAAGCTCAGCACTGTCCTGTGTGTATCTAGATTGGTCCAGCCCCCAAAGGACATGAAGCTAACAGCAGGATTGTGGTCAAAAATGGCTCATTAATGAAAGAGGTCAAAGGAGGCTGACACAAACTGAGCTGAGTAACAGACAGTCTACAGTTAGTTATTTGAACATCCAGTACAATAATTGCCCTGAAAAAGATTGTTGTTGCTCTTTGACACATATAGGGTATGGCAGCTGACAAGAGTTCAAGATCTTACAGAAACAAAAATACTATCTCAGTAGACTATGGAATGAAGATTTTTGGCTCTGGAGGATTGGAAAAACAGTGTGTGTGGATTGATGAAGCACAGTTCCTGCAGTATCACTGAGATGGATGGATTATGGTTTAGGGAAAAAAAATGCCATGTGTCAGCATTGCAGGCAATAGCCTAAATATGTTTGTTTTCATGGCACATATTTGGCTTCTTCATTAAAATGTGGAACCATTTCAGTGCCACAGGCTATCTGAACACTACTGCCAATCAGGTGCACCTCTTCTGGACTGGACTTCACTGCTGTAAATTATATTGTGGTGCTGATGCATCTATGATCCATACATGATAACTCTACAATCATAATAGAGAGTTAAACGCTACTAAAACCAATATAAATGATCTATCTATCTATCTATCTATCTATCTATCTATCTATCTATCTATCTATCTATCTATTAAGGATGTGCAGAGAGCCCAGTATTTGTATTTGTATTTGTATCTTTATTTTTTGAGGCAGCAAAATTATTTGTATTTGTATTTGTATTAGAATAAAAGTGGAAAGAGGCTTAAAAATCCTGTTTTTGTATTTATTACGCTTTTAATTTTAGAGAATTAAAGTGTTACAATAAGTGTTCATGAATAAACTCTCTTATGAAGGAGGTCCCCACACCAGGTCTCAAACTGGAGTCTCCCAAGTCATAGACGACTGCGCTGATTACTGAGCTAAAACTTTACTCATCGACTCATTGCAGGCAGACCTCTACCTATTTATAAACACATAACACGGAGACAACACACCATGTAACATGTAGAAGAACTTCAAAGGCGATTCTTGCTTTACACTTTTCATTTATTGCCTATTTTTTACAACATAACTTTTTGGAAAGGAGAAGGGTAATAACAGGTTATGGAGAGTCCCTTGGGACTTTCCCCTGATAGATGTAACAATGTAACCGACCTGCGACCTGGTTTGACATGTTTTTTTTTCTTCCCAAAAACAAATAATTTTTAAAATATTTATATGAAACAAATATGCGTATAAAACCCACTATTTGTGCTTTGCTGAATAATGTATTTGTATTCGGGCACACCAATACTATCTATCTGTCTGTCTGTCTGTCTATCTATCTATACTCCATGTTGTTGAAACCTTTCAGGGGTTTAGGTTCTTCAACTGACACAAAAATCCTTCAGACTTTCTTTTGCAGTCAGGGGCACTGGTTCATATATATGGCATTCTCCAGGATGGGATATCTCATTAAGATTGGCATTAGAGGTTTCCTGTGACATGATTTGTTTCCAGGGTGAAGGAACTGTGCACTCCGAAGGAGACTTCCTACATCAGCCAATACCATTATCCCTGGGATCACATACACACGGTCTACTGAATAACACCGAATCAAGTCTTGTCGTCTGAGTTTCCCTCCCTTGCTTATTTTTCCGTCTGTACTTTCTTTCACTTCTCTCTTTTACATCTGATAAATGCAAATCTGGCACCTGTTATCTCCTGAGCACTCTCAATATGCCAAGCATGTGTTATAGGGCCAATTCCCAGATATGTGAGTGAAATCTTTCAGTGTGTGTGAAAAAAAAAAAAAAAACTTGTGAAGTTCTGGAGAGAGGGGCATTAATAACTAATGTCAATATGATATATTCTTATGTATTTATTCCTCTCAGCACATACCTAATTGTAGCATGATATGAGTATAGCACTTCCTGACAGTGGCAATGCTTCTTGCCTTGAACCCTGCAAATAATACTTGCATATTGCATATTTTCCCTCTATACTTGCATATTGCATATTTTCTCTACACATTCTCATTTCTCTTCTATACATTCTCTATATGTTGAGTCAGAAGAGAGCAATCATTCTGTGTTTTTATCTTTCATCCTCTCAATATTCTAATGATCTTCCCCTGCTTTCCCTCTTGGGAGATGGTGATGATGCATATCAAGTTTAGAGCCTTGCAGAGATGCAAAAACCTCAAGTAAATTATAAGGCACTGTAGAAATGATCATTTTGCGTGTAAGTCTGTGGGGAGTCAATATCTCGGCAGTATGAGCAAACTGTACAATTGCAGAGCAACCAAACTGATGTAGCTTCACATGCAGTGATATTGCTCTTTTGAATTGAATCCCTGGAATCTCACTCTTGTGAACTCACAGTCTCTTTCTTCTGTATAATCCCCCCCCCCCCCCCCCTCTCTGCGCTGTTGTGTGTGCGAACCAGAACAAACATAAACATTCACTCTCTTTCACTTACTGGTATTAGCCTGTGCTGCTGCCGTGCTCCTTAACTGGAAAGAATCAATAAATGGGGTAGCTGGCAGGCAGACTTACAGGCAGGCTAGCTGAACAATTCTGGATGATAAGGCTAAAATGGTCCACTCCAGAAGCCTTTAAATATTCTTTATTGACCACATGAGAGCAAGACAGCAATGACTTGGCATAGTCACCCTGCCAAACCTCTCACGTCATTCCTCTCCTTTTCTCCAAAAAGAGAATTTTAAAATGGCCTTTTTTACAAGGTAAGTTTCCGGAATTGCTGACATGTTGATCGAAACCCTTCCACAGGAGGGAGAGGTTGTGTAAAATATCTGGCCCTTGGCATCCAGGTCTGAGGAAAAACTGATTTTTAGACTTCCACATTTGATCAATATGTTCCCAGTACTGATGAACTATCTGTTTGTCACTGCAACTGTCTCTGACTGTAAGTTAGCCAGAGAGCAAACCAGCCAGTCAATCATCTAGCCGCCTTGGCAGTTGGCCAAACATTGTGCATCCAATAAACAAATTCTATTATACTTTTTACATCATGCGCTTGACCCACTTCAAAAGCAGGTCAATTGACTCTGTTGAAGAGTTGACCCGCGTGCACTGACTTATCCACTTCAATGTCAGATAAAGAGACCTTGGAAAAAGGGTCAGTGCCAGACAGGCTGACAAATACAATGAATGGTGTGTTCTCCACTGGTCACTGTCACAATCTTCCACTGCTAACTGGCAAACATGACCATGGCCTCCATTTCATCCAAAAGCCACAGCAGCTGCAATGGAAGTAATTGCTCACCTTCTTTCGTAAACACTGTACTGGCAATGACATCTGACCCTCTCTAGCATCTCATCCAAGACGCTGGCAATTTATTTTCAAATTTACAACACTGCAAAAAGGTGAAAAGGGGACCTTAAAGAAACTTTAGAGATTTTTCAAAATGTGTTTTCATATTGCATTACAGAGTGTGCCACATAACAAGGTGAACAATTTGGCAACTAAATCAATTTGTTAAGAACATTCCTTATTAACTCGAACAGACTATGAGCTATAGTATTAAACATTTATTGCAGCTAAAGCACCAGCTGCCCTCTGACAGATCAAACACATCAACCAGAGCCCCTCAGTACAGCAGTGATTCAATCAGAAATTTCTATTTGCAAGTCAAAAACACAGGAGTATGTGTATGATGAAAACATGTATGGACTGGCTTAAAACATTGTCTGGTCTTATTCTCAATTCACACAGCCTGCTTCATCGTGATTATGCTATCTTTGCATACTTTAAAAAAGTGCTTTTAGCTTGAGAACTGATGCTCCATGGCGGATCAAACAATGAACTGTAATTGTCTCTACCAGACAAAGATCCTCGGAAGACCCAGAGATGACTCAGGAAACCAAAAATAATAATAATTATTCTTCATAATTGCTTGGCTTTTTGACTGAAATATCTTGTAAAGAAGATTGCTGGCTGCTTGTCTTTGTTCCTTCATTGTTGAGCAAGAGGAAGTGAGTTTTGCACTGAGAGCACAGGCTGCAAAGTGGGTTATGGAACCCAGAAATCTCCAACCAGCATCCGATAATCATTGGTTCAACTATGTATTGTGCAAGAGCTGTTAATCCCCTAAATTACAGCACATTATATGACTGTTTTGTATAATGTTGTACAAAGAAGTCTAGTTAGTTTGCTGGTTATTGTCCCTCTTAAATTATTCAATGCAATACATGTAAATATCACCCTATGTCTAACATAGACTACAATAGAAACCCTGGAAAGTACCTCTTGGTGAAAGAAGCCCTTTGTTGGCACAGTGGTGGTAGCATCACTGCTGTGAGTGTTAAGTTTTCAGTCTGATCCCTGCAAAGTGCTGTTATTCTTTGCTTTCAGATTGCATCACAATTTTCCCATGCTGCCTCTTCTCTGTAAACATCTCTCATAACGCCTAACATGTATTTTGTTTAATTAATGTTAGAAGTACATGGCTCGAGAGAAAGCAATCCATACTTGTGGAAATACTCTAACAGCTGCTTTTTATTTACACATCCTCAATAGCTATTGATTTTTTTTTCCTGGTACAGAGCATTGTAATTCTTTAGCTGCTGGTGCATCACCTCAGCAGTCAGCCAGTCAGCAATACGAGCAAGTCCGTCAATCAAGAAAGCCAATCTGCCAGCCAACAAAGCATCCCACCTGCAAGCCAGACAGTCAGCAGCAACCTTATGAATTAGCAAAACAAACAGCCAGCCATCCTCCAACTCAGTCAGTCAGTCAAACATTTTCTTGCATCATTGTTTTCCTAATTAATCAGAGACATAAACAAAAAGCATCTGGTGTACCACTGGAGAGAAAACAGTGTGATTTTTTTTTTTCTTTTTTTAATGTGTGTGTATGATGCTGTTCCAAATACCTTCAGGGCAAAATCATCAAACAAGTATTGAACTGTTATTGAACATACAGAAGCAAGTAATTGTAATGCAGCATAGTTTCATATTTAACCACTGACTTGCCAAGTTTTCAATCTCTGTTTTCTTATGAACACAGAGGAAGCAAGAGGAACACTTAGTACCTTCTTTAAAGACAATTATAGACAAGTAATGTGCTCTTTGACACAGGGGAGCCCATGTCTTGCTAAATGATGCTCACTGGGTATAGTTCAAAAGTGACTTTCACCCACGTTTCCTAAAACTTCTAATAAAGCTGTATTTCCAGTTCCAAGAAGACACTGCCTACCACACTGATAGTAAACTTTGGCTTGGTGAGAACAGCTCTCGATGTGCTTCCATCAATAGGAGGTGAAAAAAAGGAAGAAAGCATCAACAAGTTGCTTTTTATACACCAGAGTCCTTCAAAGTACTGGTAGTAAAACACAAATAATAGTTAAACTATGTATGTATTGTATTTTTATAAAATTTTCATCACAATTTTGGTGTTATCAAATTCGAGTTTTATCCACTTTTCACTTTTTTATCGAATAGTCAAAATAAACACGAGAAAAACTATCTGGATTTCTAAAAAAAAATTTAAAAATAATTTTAAAAAATCATAACTAACTTCTCAAATTCCACCGGCCAATCAAATAGCTGAAAACACAAAACTGACGCAGTTCAAAGGCAGATTTTTGGTTAATCCAAATGGCTTTTACTGATTTCTTCAACTTTGTTGCAAAAAGACTTTTGGATTTGAGTTAAATTAGATATTCTTTGACTTTCCTCCTAATCTGCAATGCGAAAGATGAGAAAGAACATGAAAATATCAGAATATAATACATGAACCTTGAGTTTTTATTTCACCAAAATTCACTGTGCCTCTGAGAGAGAAGTTGGGTGCATATGCAAAAAAGTCTAACCTGAGCAGAGTGAATGTGTGTGTAAGTGTGTGTTTTTGCATTTGCAAGATAGAAAGTATACAAGAGAAAAAAAAGAAAAGATAGGAGAACAGAGCCTGTGTCTGGTATGTTGTGCTGAGCGATAAAAGAGCTGCCCCAAGAGACTGCAAAGCAGAGTGCGACACACACACATATGGACAGACACTCTCCAGGAGATTGCTTGTAGGTTAAATCTAGCCCCAACTGCTATTGCAGGGTAATCTATATCTGACAAAAGAAATCTGTTTTCCTTCCTTCTTCTCTTTCTTTGTCCCTTCCTTAATTTCTTCTTTCCTTCCTGTGCGGTTGTCCCTTCCCTCCTCCTTCCCTCCATCAGATTCATTCTTCCTAAAATAAGCTCTAATTCAGAATCTAATTAAAACAAAAATGAAACATTCTCAATATAAAAGAGATGACTATAATACAGAAAACCTTGAGGATATCAGCTCTAAGAAAAGATCATAGCAGTGACTGTAACACTACTTAAACAGGCCTAATCTCCCTGGCCCGTTCATTTCAAAGCCTCCAGGCACTGATGCAAAATTGTTATCAGCCGTAATCTCCAGTGTATGATTTGGACAATATAAACTCCCGCTCTCCCCCTTCCCCACTTCTTTCCTTCGGGTTTTATTTGCTTCTCAACACACAATTATGAAACAAGAACTAGATTGTGGACAGTACAAAAGTCCATGACAAAAAACATGAATGTTGGGTGAACTTTTATTCAGGCGATTACATCATAGTAGTTTTATAAGTGTCATGTTGTTGACTTTGTGAAAAGGGGGTAAATCTGCACTTGAATTCAATGAAAGATCTTGTCTGTTTTCTTTCTACTTCCCACATCCTCCCCCCGATCTCTGTTTGCCTCTCTGCCATCCCTGTTGCCTGCCTGATTCAACAGACTCACTAACTTCTTTCTAACTCCAATTTCTTACCCCAGCTTACATCAAAGCGCCTAGACTCTAACTAAATGGAATTAATTTACTAAAATCCGTCAATAAAAATACACAAGACAGTAAATCAATAGTAAGTCCCGGCAACTGCGACTCAGATTATTAATTAGAATTAAGTTGCTAAATTTTGACAGAAATTCTATATTCACTTGGGGGGGGTTGAGTCTTCTCTAAATGAGGAGCGACAGTATGATGCAAAAGGCAGATTACTTTCCAAATTTAAACAAAGATTTTCTTTCTTTCTCCTGCACACACACCTGTTGTTTCCTTCCTGATTCACCTGCTCATTATCGACACATTTGACATGGAACTCCGACCAGAACCAGAAACAAATTACAACAAATCAAAGTTAAGTTTCAGTTGCTTCCCCCTACTGATGATGATGATAGAGAAACTCTCGAGGTGAGCATACACACTGAATACACATCAGGAACACATATTTACTAAATCTAAATAACCCTTCACTTCTGTGTATATGAGAAGATAGAGTTTGAACAGACAGCTCCATCTTGTTCCCTTTCGCTTCCCAATTATTCTCTAAAAAGTACATCTTTGATGCACTTTGTAAACATCTTTACTGACGATGTAATTGAGGGAGAAAAAGGAATTATTCAAAATATACTGCATGTATGTCAAAGCCTCTGTGAATGTGTGTGTGAATGACCGAGACACACACAAAGTTATTTAATGAGTGACATACTTGCTGAGCTCTAACTAAAATATGTTGATGTCTGATAAAACACATGCATTCTCTTTACTCTTCATCATAAACAAATTATGCAGACAATGTTTAGCTGGAAAAAAACACACTTTGAAAAAAGCTGTTCCTTGTCTGCATCTTAAGCACCTTGTTCTGAATGACAACAACAGACTTCAGGCACAAAAAGTATCTCTTTTGCCCTTTTTTTTTCTCTCTTACACATTTTTTTTAGTTTGCAGTGAAGCCAAATTCAATAAATTATTAGTTTATTATTTTTCCAGACAGAGTTGGAGAGCGAGTAAACAGCAAATTGGAAGGGACACAGGTTTAAAGAAGCTGAGATTCAAACCCACATAATCACAGACGCCTCCTAAACTAAGCTAAAAAGTCTCCAACTCATACTTTGCTGAGTTTAAAGCTCAATCTGAGTGAGCACTTACTGATCGAAGATTTAAGCCATGGCCCGAGGACATATTTTATTAAGAGAAGTTATTACATTGCTGTTCTGTCACAAGTTCTGCCTGGTGCTGAGGCGAGAGGATTTCACATGTCCCCGCTCTGTACTGCAACTGATACTTTTTCCGCATAAATTTGGGCAACACTAACCAGAAGATTAGAGACCTGAGCTCAGGACTAGAAGATTACCAGTTCGAATCTGTGGACAAGCTGTGAAAATGTGGATGGGGGAAAGAGGAGAAGCACTTCTTTATCCTTCCTAAAAAAAGTGTCATTTAAGAGTGGCCTTGGGCAAAGCACTTGACCCTCATCTTCTCCACTCAGTTTCCAATAGTAAAAGTCCTGAACTGTATTTGGACTTAGCAGCTTCTTGGTATGACGGAAAGGAAGTGTGAGTGTGAAGCAGGGCATAGCTGAAAAGATGTACACACTCTCTGAAGACCTTATATAAGGTTATAAATGGCTTCAAAAAGTAGGATTTTCCGAGTTTCGGCTAACAGACTTACTGACATCTGTCCGTCTCATTTTCTGAAATATAATCCAGATGTGGCTCCATTTGAAAATTTTTCAATTACTTTTACTAAAGGCATCCAGGAGTGCAATAGAGACTGGGGATTTGGACTTAGGAAAATGAAAATGATTAAATCATACCAAAGAACATCAGTTGGCCTTTGTGAAGGAACCCAGCTATTACTATATGAATAACATGTGCTCACACACTCACACACACACACAAACAGATACCCCCCCCCCCCCCCCAAAAAAAAAAACGTCTCCTGAGATTACACTGCTCCATTTCATGTAACAAAAAAAGACGAACAAGTGTCTTTTATGTTCTCTTCACCCATGAAAGAAAGCAGAGATGGTAAGAAAAACATGAGAATCACAAATAGCCCTCCCTGGGGAACATCAGCGAGGTGTCAGGAGTGTTGTTGCTGAGTTTTGTTTGCTTTGTGCTTTTGAATTGTTGATAATGCAGGAACCAATGTAACCCAATCCTGGGTGATTACACATCACTCAAGGTTTGAAGGAACTAAGAAATTTACTGTAATAATCATAAACAGATAGGAAAAATCTGGTAACTTCAGTCAAACTTTAGTATGTATATAAGCACCACAGTTACAGCTGCTTTGTTCTGAATAAAATTATTTAAAAAAAAAAAAAAAAAAGACTTTTTGAAACAATAATAATGTATTCGGAATTTTGGAAGTTTATGAATTATTGATCACTTTAAATGTTGTATAATCTTCTGTTGAGTTTCCTCCGCAGTCAGTAAAACCTTAATTCCCAGTTCTACAGATTTTTACTCCTTAAATCAATGTAAGAGCGATTGTACTAACACCAGTATGCCAATTACACGTTGTTGGGCCTCTACCAAGCATGGCAATAATATATGACTCATTCGCAACTCAGCCCAATATCAGAGAATTATCAGAGAACTACAGAGAATTATAACCCGACTCTGCAGCTCCTCTCGGCTTTATAGAGCTTTATAGCTAGTTTCAAATTATTGTCTAGCTGTCTGGTCTGTACCTTAACTGTTTTGGTTCAATCTCACCACTCTCACAGTGTTGTTTTTGGCCACAGCAGTCAGTGTTTTCAGCAAAAAAAGCTAAAAAACCCATTGTACACTATACCTGCTCAGCATTAAACAGCAAATAGACACAATTAATGACTAGCTGGTGAACATAGTGGAGCATTTAGCAGCTAAACAGCCAGATATTTCCCTCAGGAGTTGAAGGATGGTGAATATTAGACTTATATTCAGCAGGTGGACAGAAACATGACTCCAAATGAATGATGTGTAAACAAGCAAGTCTTTTCTAACAAGTTTGCTATAAAAGGTTTATGTCAGTGTTGTGTTCATAAACTGTTTCCATTGTCCCCAAGTGGACAAAAACTCAGTTAATGTGGAAGTAATTCTTTGAACTTTGTTGATGTGATTACTCAGCTTTCAGCACTCAAGAGTACAAAGGTAACATCACACTGTCTGAAGCTGGAAGGTGCACCTTCAATTAGGAGTGGGATTTGGCTAAACTGGAGATTCTGGGCAGCATATCTGTCTAATCAGAGAAAAAAGCATATTTAGAATGAGTCCATTTTTATTTAACACCAGTGAAGGAGAGAGAGGGGGGCAATCGGAGTGAGAAATTTGATTTGGTTGAGGTCATTTTAGGGCAGCAGGGTTCACAAGAGAAGGTGAAAATCCAAGTAGAAATAGAAAAGAAAGACAAAACATTAGAGTAGACGGGTTCTGCAAATAGTCCTTCAGAGGAATAGCAGTGGAAAGTCAGAAGACACTTCATGCATTAAACTGATTGATTCATTGTCAGAGTTTCTGTTGGTCTGTGTGTTTAGAGAACACAGAACCCAAGAGACCAGGCAGGCAAGGGAGAGAAAGATCAATGGTGTTTTAAAAGAAGGGAAGAAAAAGAATGAAGTAGAGGTCTATGGTAGCAGGAAGAGAGAAAGAGAGAGAGCAAAGTGAGATAGAGTAAGTGTGTCAGGGAGATGGTTTGGGGGCATACATTTGAATTGATGGCTTTTGATGAAATATACAAGACGGTGAAAAGAATAAACAACACATCAACTCTCAAACACACATTCAAATACTGCACCAAGATAAATCAATATGTCTTTGATCACATATCCATTTAATATGGATTTTTATGATATGAGATGATGTTCCTGATCTTTTGCTGATTATGATTTTTTTTAGTCAGCCACAGTATCCTGCTTCCCAAGTTTAGTTCAAAATGAAAGCACAGATACTCAAAAGATAATTTCAATATCATACAATATCTCAATTAAATGTGAAGTATGGAGTCAAAACTATGTATATTTATACAATTGATTTGATCAATATTTTCCAGCTCTGACTTACCCTGTCACACACGCACACCAAAAGCAACAAAACTGAGAGGACATCACAAATCCATATTGTCAGCAGAAGCCCATAATCATCTCTGACAATGAAATGCAAACAGTCTGACCTCTTCTTCCCAGTATATATACAGTATATATTGCATTTCACAGGCCTCTAGATATTGCCACCATGACAATATCATTTCAAGAGAAAAAAATAATTACATTTTCTTCACCTTAAAGGGTGCTGAGATCATCTCTTTCAGCACTGCCCAGGACCTAACCACTCATCTTATCTTTATCCTGTGTATCAACCAAGAAGCTAACTTGGCCTCAAAACAGAGAACTCAATAACACGCTTTGGTCTTTTTCCATACAGTACATATGCATGATGATGCCTACCCAAAGTTCCTCTCCAGCCTTCACACTGAGCCCTGTGCCAGTCAAAACATATGTAGCCTGTAGGCAGTAAAATTACACAATGAAACTATCAAACATTTTCAGGTTATTTCCAGAAATAAAAGCCATCTGCAGGTTTCTTTACCAATAAAGGAGTACCAGCACCCTCCTGCCACTATTTCTTTACAGGTATTCAATGTTCTTACAGGTATAAACATTGTGTAAGCATCTGATCAACATCAAAGTGTTTGCTGGACTGTCTTCCTGACCTTATCACATGCTGTGTACAAGCCCTGTCTCTGTTTCCATCTAAAATAACCCATGCACATACAGTAGCGCTGAGAGTGTGTCTCCATTCCACTCGCCAAACCCCAGTTTATACTAGTATCTGCACTACAGGGAGCTTAGAAATCTCCTCCCTGGTGGCATCACAAGGCACCATCTGCATCTTCCCTCACAGCGCCTGGCAGGGCCCACAGCAGCTCCCCCATAAACCCCTCCAGCAGTTTCTGGGAGGTCAGTCTAGTCTAGATCTTCTTTCTCTAGCCCAAGGTGACAGAGGATGTGCTCCAACTTTTTTGATCTTCACAGAAATCTGCCTGAGGGTTGTAACACTCACTAGTGGAAATATTCATTTTTTGGATGACTTTCTCCTCCCTCACCCCCATTCATACTGTACGCCCTAAATCCTACATTACACCATCTACTAACGTCAATCTCAATGGGTGCCAGGCCCTCAGGACAGATATGTAGAACCGGAGGCTTGAGTGATTAATAACCCATAGCGCTCATTTTTGGCTTCATGAGAAAATATGACTGTCCAGCACTGAGCTGTCAGCCCCAGTCCTCTCTCTTAGAGCACATCTGTTGGCCTCCTCAAAAGATATGAGTTTATAGCTGCTGGAATGGTGCCACCTCACACTCAAGGTCGGTCTTTATCCATGCTTCTGGACAGGCAGGTGAGGGACACCAGCTCTCAGGCAATGATATTGTGACCAAAAAAGAATTCCACCAGTTGGACGCTGGACATATGACAGGAAGCTTCTGGTGGGGATTAAGTACAGCAAGGTAATGCCACAGGGAAGAAGCTGCCAAGTTGTTGATAATTACCACCCTGCCCATGTATTGAAGTTAAAAGAGTGGCCACCTCCACTTCGAAATCCCGGATCCAGTCAACTGTAATATGCTCTCCTTGTTCTTAGTAACCCATTACACAGAGCTCAGGTACACCTAGAGTAATTTAAGTCCTGTCTCTTTCCACTGTTGGCCATTTGTTAGCTGCGAGAGAGAAATCCCCCTCTAAGCGGCACATTGCACTGTATTGTTTTTACCCAAGTTGACCATGGCAGGAGACTCTACTTCAAAAACAAGTGAAAAAGAGGATGTACTCCATCGCCCTTATGTCTTGTTCATTCCTAACTGAAATGGGTCATCATCATTGGCAGATAAAAAAGAAAAATGACCTACTTAGCCCTGATTTTGCTGTAAATACCCCCTGCAACTACTTTCTCAACAGTAGCCAGTGTGTGGAGCTGACCAAACTGAGTACAGCTGCAAAGATCCTCTGAGTAACCTATTCTATTCAAGCTGCTCTCTACCTGTGTCAAAACATAACCATAAAAACCATAAACTGACATGAAATCTTGCACGAATACAAAACTCAAGACAGAAAAAAGCAGACACGGAGCTGAAAGCAAAGGAAGAGCAGAAAAGGGGGCTGGGAGATTAAAAAAATGGCAACAGGGAGATGAGGTTAAGACAGATAAAAATAATTAAAGGACAGACAAAGAGGAGGTGCATTAGTGAGAGAGAAAAAGAACAGGTGAAAGAGAAATTACAGAAAGGTGATGATAGGGAGGATTAAAGGTAAAGAGAGTGCATATGAGGGAAAGAGAGTCTGAATTCGCATGTCAGTTAGTGTCTCTCTTTTTTGTTTTATTATCTGTCATGATAACAGGTGTATTCTGCCATGGGTGAGCGGGGTAATATTGTGACCCATTTATCCGCTTATAGAGGATATTAAATTGAACAGAAGACAAACACACTTTGCTGTGATGTGACCTTGAAGAGAAAATGTCCACAGCATTAGTTCCACGCAAGATATTCTGAAAGAAGGCGGTATTAGGAAGAAATGACCCAGCCTGGTTGTCTTCACTTTAGTAACACCGGTGCTCGTGACCTAATGTCACCTCACCATTTCAGGCAGGTGAGAAACTGGCAACAACCCTCCTGATTCTGATGTGCCAAATAATGAAGGTAATTAGTTACACAAGATAGATAGCCAAAACATAGAGACAAACCTCAATGTTCTGCAAAGAGATAATTAAAAAGCAATTGGCAAGAGATTTTGATACACTTCTTTTATTACCTTGCACACTAAAAAAAAAAAAAAAAAGGAAGAAAGACAGCAAATGAATGCCTGGCTGAGATTCACTTTTTGGGAATGGGTTTTTTTCTATGGTTCCACCATCTGCCAGCTGTGAGAATTTTCATGCTTTTCATTAAATGTGACTCAGTTGTCTTTTTATTCCAGTTTGAAGGACTTTGTGACATGAGTCAGTCTTGCACAGAAATCATGGGGAGAAATGTAAAAGACACATATTAAGTTATATATTAACTAATTAACTTTTTCACAGTGATGCTCTTTTTCTACAGCTATTGCGCGATGATCTCAAAATTATTTGATTTTGACATCTTATTCTTCTGTGACTGATCATTGTTATAGAATTTTCCATCTTTAGGGGTTACAAATTGGGTTACACCGGGTCAAGTCTGGGCCTTGAGGTCACACTGTAATTCCTAAGCAGGAAGGGGACATATTCTCCTCTCTTTAAGACTCCAGCTGTCTGTGATGTTTTGAGGAAAGCAGAAACATCTCTGATAGAGGGTAAATCAGCATTGCCATGGTCACCAAGGTCGGAGGAGGCTTTCCTAGACAACACAGATAGGTGGATGCGTAGATTCTATTGACACAGTCAGACATTCAAACCAAAACTGCTGAGGCTCCATGCAATGTGACCTAAACTGACATGGGTAAAATGCAGTTCCTTGTTTAGAAACTAGTGAACCAATTAGACTAATTTTTCATATTGTAGGCTGATCTGCTTGGGTTAAAGACTAAGACTCAGACCTTCAGAGGACAGAACGGAAAGAGACAGCATCCGAGTTGCAGATGACTTTGATGTTCGCTATTTCAGTTCTCCTTGATCAAGTATTTCAATGAACTTTTTCAGCTTTAAGACATCAAAGGCTCGTGCCCACTTTTCTCCACTGAGGTGCTGACCATTGCTCAAAATATCCATAACAATCATGTCATACACATAGACTGTACTAAAAAGAAGAAGGGACACCTTTTTAGTATGTGGCTACTCCACCTACGCACCTGTCACAAAGACTACACAGATGTGCAAGAGATTTTGATGATACACATAGACTTTAAAAAATAATGGACGTAGCCACCGTGACGAACACCCATTGGTTTGTGGACTGTTTGCAACACTGCCTGCCTGTCACTCAAAGCGGTCACACCCTTAATGATGCATAACTTTAAGCCATAATAAAATTTAAATGGGTGACTTGTATAAAAATTAATTTTTATAGTAAATAGTAATGGAAATATCGTAGATGTCTTGTGCATCATTTTATACACATTCCCCCAGAATTTAGCCTGAAGTATGTGGTATCTTCGGTAACCTTTAGAATTTAATTCTGTGAGTTTTAACCATGTTTGGCTGCTCAAAAAGAGTTCAGTGTAATGTGTAATGACTGACTACAGAAACGGTGGAAGTGAGGTTTAAGGGGTTAAACATTCCACATGTTCATCAATCTTCTGTTTAATGTTAGGCTATGTAAGAAGCTTCCTTCCTTCCATAAGATTGCTGCATCTGCATTGTATTTTTTACCTAGTCCCTTTCTTTACTACTACAGCCACTGACCCACTTTTTCTTGCTAACCACTGATCTGCCTTCAAATAGTCAAGACAAAAATATCATATTTTGGGGTTCCAAACAGAAGACGTGAGAGGAAGAGAGCTGATCAGCTCTCTGAGAGAAAGACAAGACAAATGTTCTAAGAAAGAAAGGTGTGAAAAGAGAAAGAAAGGAAAGCGAAAAGGGTAAATATTAGAAAGAGTGATGGACAGTGAAGGTTGCGCTTGCTGAATAGATCCAGAGAGAAAGAGAGGGAGAGATCTGATCAAATATTCAGCTGGTGTGGCCTTGTAAAAAAATCCCTGCCAATGAAGAATGCACTCAGCCTGGAATTTATTCATAGATGTATTTATAATGCATGCCCAAAGAATGAATGACTTCTCATGCATAGCACGTATGCGCATGCGTGTTTGGCCTTTACATGTCTGTGCTAAACTGTGCATTGAGAGTGTGTGTGTGCGTATGTGTGTGTGATTTCCTGTCTGGGAGACAGGACAAGTGCTGATTGATGAGGGAACGTTTATTTTAACGAGCCTCTAGGGTGGATTCACCTTGAGAGTGATTTGGTTTCTCACTTTACACTACTTCTAGCACTGTCTGAAGATATCTGAAGCATACACCATCAATTTACACACACACACACACACACACGCGCACACACACACACACACACACACACACACACAGGTAAACAGACAATAGACTGTGTGTGTAAACAGTGTGTCCTGAGTAGAGGCAACAGCCTGGTTTGAAGGAACTCACTGCCAATGATTGGATTTCAACCCTGTTGTTATCATCCCACCTTTATGTGACAGTGAATATTGGGATGATTATCCTTGTTTTACATGCTGTATGTAGGCCTACAGTATATAACTTGGTTGCAATTGGCCAGTGAGCCCAGTCTAGGAACACGCACGCTCTCTTGTGCACCCCGAATGACAGGCACACAAAGAGGACCAGTAAAGAGACAGACAGGGCTGGTAAAAACTTTATGGCTTTTTTGATGGTCCATCGGCCCACCGGTATGCCCGATGGCCAGTACACTACTGGAAGTATCTAATTGTCTGACTGTTAATGCTCCATTTAACTACATCAGAATTAAACCTGAAAATAGCCTCCTTCAGTAAAAAAGCTCCGTCACATATGAGTCAGTGGTGTTAATGCACATCTGTTTTGGGTGTTCTTGACATTTTAAGGGTTTTAAAGTTCACAATATAACCACATTAGACCTGCATGGCCTGCTTTATAATCCATTTCAGTCCAAATATTGGGAGAATATTGTTGTTTTGTTGATTTGATATTAAATTGGACATCTGCTCACAATGTAATGGGGCAGATAATGATGGTTACAGTGAAGAGCAAATGCGGTGGTTGAAATAGTCTCTTATTGTGATAATTTCCAATGAATGAAATTTATAGTGAGATTAAACTATCTCTCAATTTGCAGGAGAGTCTCCTTAAAAACCTCTGGGACTCCTTTTGAGAATCTCATCATCAGAGCAATACACAAGAAGATGTTTTTCCACTTTTGGCCTCTAGATGTCCCCATAAGAATCTCCGGCCACCTCTTCCGAGTAGCTCCTCTTTACGCGCTCTTTGACTGTTTGGCATTAATGCGGGAAGTCGCTTCATTCTGTAAGTTTTTATTGAATATTTATTAAGCAGAGCAATGACAGCTTTAAACTGTGAAGTCGGTTAATTGTTACTGAAACGCTGTGTTGGTTTGTGTGTTGGTTTTTTTTGAATGACGCGGTTTTATCGCAGTTAGTTAGGAGCTGCGTGCTGGAGGGAGACAGGCTTCACCTTTACACACCGCTGCGGGGGAAATGCTTTAAATGTTTTGCAGTTAAAATACGAACTGCAAGTGAGGACGTCAAATCATAGTTTCAAAGGAGAGTGCCTATTATGTGTCTCGACACGGTCAACGGGGCCGGTTTCTGTTAAAGAAGCTTAAAAACGTGTGGTTAACGGAGCGGTCTTTGGGGCAAAGCATCATGAGCTGCATTCATCCTGCCTCAGGCAATGTGTCACCTGCGCAGGCAAAACTCTACTACCTGTGTGTTTAAACCATTATTGTTGGGTGAAAGTGAAAAATGTATCTAATTTGAAAGCCTTTTACTTTCACTTTGAACAAATTGTATTTTATACTTTGATTGTATTGTCGAGAAATGTAATATTATCTCTCACCTTGGGATCCGTTTGTGTTTCACAGCAGTTGCAAATTAAAGGACTGGTTCACAGTTTTTGTCTTAAAACAGCAGTCAGGTGCCCAAATGAACATTGAAAAAGGTTTTTCATGCCGTAATCATTCCTCCTGTTCATACTGGTCATTAGAAGATCACTTCATGATGCATTTACAATGTAATTGATGGGGGACAAAATCCACAGTCCTCCTCCTCTGCAAAAATGTATTTAAAAGTTTATCTGATGCTAATATGAAGCTCCAGACACCCAAATCAGTCAAATCATGTAGATATCTTTCAATGGTATGTTTTTAGTGCCAAAGTCCCTCGTCTAATTATCTGATTCCAGCTTCTCAAATGTGAATATTTTTAGTTTCTTTAGTCCTCTATGACAGTAAACTGAATATCTTTGGGTTGTGGACTGTTGGTCGGGACAAAACTAAACATTTGAGGACATCACCTTAGGCTTTTGGAAATAGTTATCGACATTTTCTGACATTTTATGGACAACAAATTGATTAACTGAGAAAATAATCCTTACAGATTAATCAATAATGAAAATGATAATGAAAATTACTGTTAGACGCAGCCCTGATGGACAGGTTTTCCAAGAACTGTTGTGTACAATTTGAGGATTATGTAATCCCGTTTTATGGCAGCTAAAGTTCAGTCAATTTCCTAGATGAATACAGTCCAGTGGAATAATACTTTAATCAATAATTAATATAGTCCAGTTGTCTTGGAAAACATTTTTTGGCTGTGGCATCTGTAAGTGTGTGTGTGGGAAGGGGAAGGATTGTTATCCTTTTGTTATTGGATGGCGTTTAAAGGTTAACCTGGTGTTAAAAGGTTAGCAGAGGTTGACTTATTTATAATATTGTGAGCAGTAGGCTATCTATCCACACACTGCTCTACTCTGCAGGCTGGGTTGTAAGAAGAAAATTGTGCTAGGTGCGTTACTTCTGCTTCATCTTTCTGTTGTTCATGTATGAAAGTAGTTGTAAAAGTGTTAAAGAGGAACACATTGTCATACATGCATAGCATTAACCAAAGGATCTTTGGTTGAGAGCAGAAGAGAGTAGTATCAGAAGCTTTTGGTGAGTTAAATTTACTTACAAAATCTTTTGTTAGAAAGTTTTTAAAAAGGGGTGTTAACATATTATTTTCACATGAGATTTTTTTGTTGTTTATCCTTCATTTTACAAGAATGGTGAAACTGTTGTGTATTCTGGCATTTAGCCTTTTGACAGGCTTTTCGACATTTGTTTTTGCATTATGGGTGTTAAAAGTGTTCAGACGCCTTACACTTTCTTGTTTCATCTCAGTTATCTATAGATGTTTGCTGAAACAGAAAGATCTTTATGCAGTAAATGATCATATGATTTGAAGATGGTGAAATATGCACATTATACGTTCTTAAAGCCCAGAGTGACGACTTAAATTTGCTTGCTGTGTCTGAACAACAGTCCAAGACCCGAAGATATTCAAGTTACTATTATATGACAATGAAAAGCAGCAATGTGCATTTGAGAAGCTGGAACTAGCACATATTTGGCATTTATCAAAAATGTTGCCAATTAATTGTCTGTCAATTTACTAATTGATTAGTTGAGTAATTGTTTCAGCTCTAATCATTCTTAAAACAAATGTTGCTGCTTTACAAGTTTGTTTCCTCTTCAGTTTCACAGATAATGTGATGATTTGCACTAAAATGTCTGTGTTTATCCTGTCATTATAAAGAATTGTGTTAATATTGTTACCCTGTGATCCGTCCGTAGTATCATCATACGCATAGAAGAAATTTGGCGGTAAACTGGGATGAGTTTGAAAATTAACTGACTGTCTTTGTTCACTAAGAAAAAGAAACGAACAAAACAAAAGCAAGAAGAAAAACAACAGTGTCCGTCCTCCTTTTTCCTCTGTTCCAGGTGAGTCGGCTGATTGAAGACAGGCTCTTGTGAATCCTTGCCATGGATGAAGAGTTGACGCCTTTGGACTGCCTGCTGCCCTCAGGTACCGCCTTTCAAACACACATGCACACAATCAATCAAATACACCAGTGCGCACTGCCTCCGTGTGTGGGACACCGGAACACAGATGATACGTATGCATCTGATCAAAAAAAACACTTGTCACACTTGTCTTCCTCTCTTTGCTTCGCCCACTCACCCTGACACACACACATACACACACACACACACACACACACACATAAACAGTCTTGAGGGAATTAAAACTCCAAAACAAATCACTGGCACTTGCATGACAGCATCGCGTATATGTATGAGATGCACTTCCATGTGTCCTTTTTTTTTTTTTTTTTTTGTTTTGTTTTGTTTTGCAGTGTACATAATGAATTTTTACTGGAAGAAGGCGTGATGTGTTTGCTTGTAATGTTTGCCGTTGGAGGAAAAACAGGCTTTGAAGAGGCATTTTGATTATTGAATCTAGCTCCTGAATAAAATCCCTGTCATCATAGAAATTCACTTTGTTCCACCACAACACTGGAAAAAAAATCTGACATTTGACTAAAAATCCCATTTATTGTCTCTTCTACAAGGGCCTGTTTATGTTGCAAGATTTCCCAAAAGATGATCCAATATATTCTGTATCTGTTGATGCTTTAAGAGATTTTTTTTAAAGAAAAAGGAAAATTACAAACTGGTCTCCAGATGGTCCGCACTGACTGGCCCACAGGCCTGAGAGGGAAGCTGGTTATATCTGCCTTTAGCCACTGCTCTCAGGTCAAGGTTTGTGTGAGCTCCCTGGTGGTGTATGTGTGTGTGTGTGTGTGTGTGGAGGAAGGAAAGCTTATGAGCCTATGGGGCAGGTTTTACCCAGAGCTGTAAAGGTCAAGGGGATCGTACAGCAGTTGGGCCTGTAGCGCAGACAGCAGGCAGATGTAGTCCTCTGTGTCTGTCATTATTTCTTTATTTCTTCATTTCTACATTATTTATGTAATTTTGAGAGCTATTTTAAGAAGAGCTCATTTATGACTTACAGGACAAAATATTCGTGCCTCACCAGCTTGTACAGAATAATGAGGGGGCTGCTATTGGTTGAGAAACAATAGATGCACTGTTAGTCCAAATTGAATTTCACTGTGGGGTTTTGACATCGGCTAGAAATATTGTCCCCACAGAATAAAGAGCTTAACCACATTCCCAAAACCACTTTGTGTCCCCAGAAAGCTCAGCAGTGTCACAGCTTTTGCCTCCCTCATCCTTTTTGGATTCTCTGGTAGAAAATCAATCACAGATGAGCTGGCTTTATAAACATACAGTATGGATACTGTGTGCATTTTAGCGATGAGAAAAATCCACTCTCTCACTAATAGTATCTCTCTCTCTTTGATGTTGCATTCCAGGAGATATCTTATTAAGAACTATTGTAGTTTGGTTTGCACACTTTGCTTCAACCTGAGCTGTACAATAGTCGCACAGGAAATATCTTGTCTCGAATCTCTTGTCGTCTACATTTGGCCATTCACTGGGTGGAATGTGAAAAATACACCACCGAACAAGAAGATGGGCTGAGGGATGAAAGGCACAATGCCAGCAGTCTTGAGGTGATTTATTATGAGCATGAAACTCTGAAAAACTAAATGATATAAATGAAGGTAAGTTAGTTTGATAATTAAAACGAAAAAGGCACTATTGATTTAAAAAAGTTGTTCATCACATCTCTGCTCACTGTTTATCGGGCTGGCTGGTGTGTCATGTCAAAACAACATGCCCATGATCCTCTAGTGATCTGCATTTGACTCTTAATAAAAAAAAACAATATAAACATATATATAATATATATATATATATGATCTGCTGGGTTTTTTTTGATGCTCTTAAACATAATGTGTGCTGATCTAATCAGATAGTGTGTATCATTGGAGAGACATAGCCGAGGCTATTACTGCTGCACATGTGCAGTATATTTGTATACAAATAATACACTACGTTTCATTGTGGTCCATTGCTCTCTTCTTGCTAGCCTTCCCTTTACCTACCCCCCATTATGTCTCCATTGATTGTTGTTGAAGTTAACAAATCACTAAAATGATCTTGTTAGTCTAAAGAGGCTGCTTTAATTGTGCTTGTACATGTGCGCACATTTGTATATACTTGACATTCTTGCACGGGTGTGATTTGCACAGATCTGCTGTTGATTTTCTATGCCTCTACACAGGGTGGGAAATTAACTTTTTAAAATGTGAACATCTACCAGCCACTGACAGATAAATGTTCAAATTCACCAGCCACTCAATCGTAAATCGTTATTTTGTGTCTGAAATCTACCAGCCACTTTCATATTTTACCAGCATTTGGCTGGTGGCTGGTGTTAATTTCCCCACCCTGCCTGCACAGCTTGACAATCAGTAATGCACAAAGGCCAACATCAGTCAAGAGACACTCACTTCTGATTGGAAGCTATTAGCAGTTTTGAAGCATCCATTGAAACAAACGTTTACTCAAATGTGTTAGCTAAGCATTACATGCCACACTCTTGAGTTTGCTCTCTGTACAAATCCAAGATTTATTCTAAAGATTTCACAGGGTGTGCAAATAATCCCCTGAACAGCTGCAGAACAGAAGAAATCTGAGCACACACACATCCTTCTGATGATGTAATTTTGTTGATAAATCTGTCACTTGCTATCAAAGGTAAAAGATGAAGACACATTTAAGATTCCCTGAATCATACACTTTCAATTTTTTTCCCCAACCGCACAGTATAGTGAAACACTTTTTCCCTTATTAGATAAGTTTAGACTATATTTCTATGGCTAATCTCTTGCAGGATATGCTTATCTAGACTCTCGGCAGATAATATAAAAACAGCCCCTGGATGTCTGCATTTTAAAATCCCCAGTGTGCACAGTTAGCCTTTTAAATTTCACCATTTTAATTATAAATGCCTATTCCTGGAATATCTAGGTGCTAGGTTATGTGCTCGGATTTTTGCATATGTGTCTATTTATGTGTTTGTTGTATTTATGCTGTTTGGCACTTTTAAAAGAATTCCAAGGTGATGTTTCTCTGAACGCAGTACACAAAAGGCAGCGCACCTCCTTGTGTATGTGTGTGCATGCGGGGAGGTGAGTGTTTGTGCGACGAAGGGTTATCTGAAAAGTCACGGCTGGTTGAGTTTGTCTTTTGTTCTCTGTACACCTCCAGCCAATTAAGAGACAAGACAGACAAATCTACTCCTCCTCTTTCTCCTCCCCACCTACCTCTCCTCGTGTCCTCCTTTATTTTTCCTCCTCTTTTGTGCTCCTCTTTATCTGCTCTTCCCTTCCTCTTTTTTTACCATACTCTGCTGGGGTTGACCCTTTCTCAGCCAAGCCGAAATTCACTCTTGATTTCATGAAACCTAAACTATATTCTTTGTCTATCTTCCTCGCTGTTGCTGCTTCTGGCCTTCCACTGCATTCATGGTGTATCAGGGAAGGTGTACTGGGAAAGATACAAAGTTTTCATTAGATATGCTATGTCATGCTGTTCCAAAACTGGGATCCAATGGAGATGAATTTGCATAAATATAGTTTAGGAGAGAGGGGAGAGGGCATTGTAATCATGAAATGTTGCTTAAGCTAGCATGTGGCATTTTTGCTTTGCTGCAAAAGGCAACAAATTTAATAATGGATGAGAAATCATTCATGAGGGCAGACATGAGACGGAAAGATAAATGAGCAAGCAATGAAATGGTTAAGTGTGAAGGCAAAGGGAAGAGAGGTTATGCTTTAGTCTTTGGTCCATTAAGGCTTTTCATACTGCTCTGTTTTTACTTTGTCATTGAATGTAGAATTTCCTATTTTTTTTTCTCTTCTCCTGCAGATGGAAAAATGACTTCTAAAGTATTAGTCAGGGGATCTGCATTAGCAGTAGAGCAAAAGAAAAACTAAAAGCAAGATGGATGGGTGGGAGAGCGAAATAGATTTGTGAAATGATGCACCCTGAGACAGAGACTTTGACAATGAATCATGGAGGTACACTGACAGGAAAAAAATAAGCTATAGGATGACATTTTTTTTGTTTGCATTGCTTTTAAAGGTCTTTCCTCTGTTGTCATGTAGTAACAGATGACATGTCACCAAGGTCAGGCTATTCAAATGAGCATCAGTGAGATGTGTGTGAGTCTAGAGGACATATCTCCCTTTGTTAGACAGCAGGGACATGGACATTAATTGTGTCACCCAGTCAAGGAGAGTTGAGGTACTCTAGCTGGAATGAAATTGTTGCATCTCTTGGATAGACATCTATGCTATGGTAAGGTGTTGTTATCTTCTGATGTTGCAAACAAATCACTTGCAGCTTAATTGGATTGAGTAGGAAATGTTTTGAACCTTAATGATACCAAAATTCAATATCGTGACATGTTTGAATTTTTTTTCTGTTTTTAATCCTCCCTCTTATTTTCCTGTCTTGGCACGTAAGGCAAGATGGTGCGAGTATGGCTACCTTGTTTTGTGCTCCTCACGGACCTTGCAGCTTTTTGCTTATTTTTTATTTTGCAATATTTTCACCTCTAAAGCCAGCCAGTTTAGATATAGACACATTGCTAAACATAAGAGATTCAATGATCACTTACACTAATCAGGAGTTTCTCCACTGGGATTCCCTGCTCGCTCGAAACGGTGAGGACCCACACACCACAGCGGCGCTACTATGTAGGCGTCGGAGGTGTAGTCGGAGGCAAGGGAAGAGCCCAACAACAACAACAAGCTGTGCAAGTTGAGAGCAAGGATCTCCTTCTAGCAGGAAACAAAGGATTGATCATCTGCCTTACAGAGACTTAGTTGTCAGAAGAGATACCAGACCACACCATCAATACTCTCGTGGTTCTCCGTGTTTCAAGCGTACAGGTCGAGAGAACTCTCTGGGAAGGGCAAGGGAAGGCATATATGGTTCATGGTCAACAATGCTTGGTTTGACCTTCATTCCCTCAAGTCTTTCTGCTCCCCAGACCTGGAATATCTCACGCTCCTGTGTCGGCCATTCTGGCTGCCTAGGGAGTTCACGGCTATTGTTGCGACAGCTACGTACATCCTGCCAAAAGCCGACATGGACTGGCAACTCAAGGAACTGTATGGAACAATCAGCAACACCATCACCGCCAACATGACCAACGCTCTGGTCGTCACTGAGGCCAACGTGCAAGTCATTCTAGCGCGTCAAAATCCACAAAGCGGTCCCCTCCTGTCATCCACCATTGTTCCAATGCTGGAAAAAAACAAGGTAACATGCTTAAATGATTGGAGTCCTGTTGCCCTCACTCCCATGGTGAGCAAATGCTTTGAGAAGCCTGTTAAGGACCTAATCTGTAGCATGTTACCACCCACCCTGGATCCTCACCAATTTGCTTACCAACAAAACAGATCCACGCATGACGACATAGCCAAAACACTCTACACCACCCTCACCCACCTGGAGAAGAGGAATTCTTACATGAAGACGCTGATGTAGACTATAGTTCAACATTCAACACCATAGTCCCCACCAGACTCAACACCAAGCTCAGGGACCTAGGACTCCACCCTAGCCTGTGCAGGTGGATCCTGGACTTCCTGTCGGGTTGACGCCAGGTGGTGAGGACGGGCTCCAACATCTCTGCCCCTTTGACCCATAGTACAATAGCCCCCCAGGGCTGTGTCCTGAGCCCCCTCCTCTATTCCCTGTACACTCATGACTGCATGGCCACACACAGCTCAAACTTGGTAATTAAGTTCGCCGATGACACAGCAGTGATAAGCCTGGTTACTGACAATGAAGAGACGGTCTACAGGAGAGAGGTCAATAACCTGAAACAGTGGTGCCAGGAGACCAATCTCTCAATCAGTGTCGATAAGACCAAGGAACTAATTGTGAACTAAAGGAGAGAGGCTGACCCCATCGCCATCAACAGGTCTGTTATATAGAGAGTCAGCATTTTCAAGCTCCTCAGGGTTCACAGGGACCTCACCTGGCACAAGATGTGTGGCCCAAGATCCTACAGGTCTTCTACAGAGGCAAAAATGGGAACATCGTGGTGGGGTGCATCACTGCCTGGTATGGGAACTGCACTGCCCTTAACTGCCCCAGCGCTCCAGAGGGAGGACAGCCCAGATCATCAGCGGATGCAAGCTTCCCTCCATCCAGGATATACACAATGCACAATGTATCAGTAAAGCCTGTAGGATCATTAAAGACCCCAGCCACCCCAACCACGGACTGTTTCAGCTGCTGCCGTCTGGCAAGCGCTACCGCAGCCTCAAGGCCCGGACCAGCAGACTCCGGGACAGTTTTTTCCACAAAGCAACCAGGCTTATGAATAATGGACACTAACGGCCTGTTGCCTGTCTGTCTGTGACACACACACACACACACACACAGGTGTAGCTGTGCATACACAAACGCACACAAACATGCAAACAACTTCATACACATATGCACATTTATTAAGGCAGGACCCACACACACAAACACACAACACTTTAAACACACTATACATTATTCATATTATTAAAATTATTATTGTATTGTATTTTTAGTACTATTTTACTGCTATTGCTATTCTTTTATTGGTATTGTTGCTGCAATTTTGAGGAGCAGAAACCCAAGAATTTGACTCTCTTATATTGTATAATGGGATGTAACAATAAAGGAGTCTTGAATCTTTGTCTCTGTGTGGAGCATGATAATAACCTCATTAACACGGCTTTTTGCTCTTTATTTAGCACATTCAGTATCACAAACAAACAACCTCCAATCTGTATTTAAGTCTTTTTTGAACATGCAAATGGCGATGTGTTCTGTTTTTGTTCTTTGGCCGTGATGCTCCAT
Source organism: Thunnus maccoyii (assembly GCF_910596095.1). Taxonomy (NCBI): domain Eukaryota; kingdom Metazoa; phylum Chordata; class Actinopteri; order Scombriformes; family Scombridae; genus Thunnus; species Thunnus maccoyii. Next base: position 16,271,000 of record NC_056553.1, read on the forward strand.
CATCTGTCTGTGTCTCTGTCTGATTTTTTTATGATTCATAGAATTTCCTTTTTTCCCTCTTTCCTCCTCTGCAGGCACACAGAGGATCTGTTTGATCATTCTGAACCAGCCTCTGGATAAGGACTACCTGCACATTCTCTGGAGTAAAGGTAGATATCTCACCTATAACCAACACAGACCAAACAAGCCCCTTCATATCATTTAGATCCCATCTGCATCGCTTTACGCTGAGCATGTATCCCCCTGTTGTTTTTGTCTAACCGTGCTCTCTAGCCTTTGTAGCTTCCGCTGTGCAAAATCTTAATTGCTGCCATGTCATTGAAAATGCCCCCTCCCTGCCCTCTGCCCACATTTCCTGTGAGATGTGTTTTAATGAAGTTAAAGATGACATCTTTTTTTCCTTTTTTTTTATGGAAAATAATTTCCCTTTCTGCATGGGTAACTTTTTTATTACTCCTGTGGCTGCATGACCTGATTATATTGAAAACAAAGATAATTTTATACAATCAATTGCATTCACAGTCTGAATATGCAGCATGATTTTGTAGCCCTGAGACACTGACTTTTTTGCATTGTGGTTTAATGGAATAATGATTTCTGAATCTGGAATTTCTGTTGAATGTTTGGCATAGACATCAACAAATAAACATCTGTGAAGAACAGATGCCACAGAGAATTGCAAAATAATACTTAAAAAAATCAGAATAAAAAGAAAAAGCCTTGTTCAATATCCAGGATCATTTCACTTTTCATATGAAACCAATTTTGTGCATTTCATTCATTATTTTCATATTGTGGGTATTGAAGTTTAATGTCCTGTTTTTAAAAAAGGCATTCTTCGCTAGTGAGGGTAATTTTAAGGTCTTCAGGTAGTAATGATGGTGATCTATATGCATTCATTAAATTCATGATAGACAGTTGGTTGGTAAATATTATGTACACAGGCAGTGACGGAAAGTCATAACAAATTCACCCTCAGCACTGACAGATGTGACAACTGAGACATTGCCCACATCTGTGCGGCCTCTTGCAGTCTTTCATCAATGAGGGAAAGTGGTCTGGAAAGTCCAGGGTATGGAAAGATTAAAAAAAAAAAAAAAAAAAGTACAGTCCTGCATTGCAAGCACATTTGAGTCTCAACCTAAAGATTTTTTCATTGTTGCACAGTCCTTGCTTAATCATGGAAATTTTTCTGTGACCAAGTGCAGAAAAGCACAAGCAGGAGAGAGGCTGTGCATTCATAATCAGACCTACAGTTCAACACAGTACAAGCTCACCGGATGGCTCCACTGTACCACTTTTAGAGTCATGTCCAAGGGCGTTTCGATGATTATTGTCGAAGATGGGAAGAACTGTGCTCAGTCACTTTCAAATCAGCATCCTGCTGGTTAGAACCCTGCAGGCAATTTATGAACCTAGGGAGTCCCCTACATCCAACCATTATTTTGTTGTTGGTAAAGCTTCATTAGAGAATATAAAGATTTGATTTGCCTCTGCTTCATGAGTACTCCAAGGCCATTTATTAGAGTAAAAAACAAACAAGAAAACTCAAAAAAACATTCAGAAAAGGCTCATTGTTAAAAGAGGAAAAATAAGGTTTGAAGGGAAGTAGAGCTCCAGGCTCCCTGAGGTGTCGCTTGTAAGATGTGTTGATGCATAGAAGTGGTGCTATCACATGCCTGTGATGTATTTAATATGCAAATCTGACTTTGAGCCTCTAAACCAGACAGTGTCATCTCAACCTGTATCCTATAACGTAGTTTTTCTTTTAAATCCGGTGAATGGATCAGAAACATGCAGAGTCTAACAGAAGAAGAATAACTTGAACCAATCTGTGCTGCGTTTGTTAAGCATGCAGTTGTTTTTATCAAGGACAGAATGGTAAGAAGTGGCCTGGATCACTGGCTCTCAACAGCAACACACACACATACACACACACGCACAGAAAAACTGTTGGCACACTAATTTATTAAAATGTAATGGACACACTTATGCAATCATGGAAGAAGGTTAGTAAACAAATTAACTTTGAAGGGAAAATTGTGATTAAAACCAAAACAGATTGAATTTTAATGAACACAGCTTTGATATTCTTATCAACTTAGCAAAAACCCAAGAGGCACCTGAGCTCTTTTCCATCGTATTGCAGTCACACATTTAGATAGACGCTGCTCTCTAGATTTTTGCATTTACACTCAAGGTCCTCTGGAAAATGTTTAATGACAACGGAGAAAGCAATTTCCCCATCTGATTTCACACTATAGGTTGTCTGCCACCTCAAGATAAAGATTCTTTGGGTCGTCTGTCAAGGGAGAAGAATAAAAAATATGTAATTTAAAGAAAGAAAAACATACAAAACAGTCATGAAAATGAATGTTTAATACCTGTTACATGCACAGGTAATGACTTAATTGATACTAAATCTCATCAGTGTCTTATGCTGTAGAACCAAGGTAAAGGGAAAAGGCAAGTTCCCTCTAGACCTGCCACACATCATAAATTAGCAATTGTTGTACGATTTGAAATACATTTGAACACCCATTTGTAATTTCGCAGGGCAAACAATATCTAAATTGAAGACGGTTTTTCAATATGCAGCTGAGATTTTCTCTTCACTAGCAGCATGGGAAGATATTAGACTGGTAATAAATTCTTTACGCCTGGTTGATTGTAACTGACCCTAAACAGAGTTTACAGATTGCCATTTTTAGCATAATATCCTTATTTAAAAATCCAAACCGTGACCAGACAAGCAATTTAACTGATGGTGGAAATAAATATCCCCTAAATTTATTGCGATATTGCATCTATTTTAGCTGGTTGTGTGCACCCATTTTTTCGCTTTCACATACAACATTTGCTGTTAATACAGGGAAAAGTATTACAAGGCAAGCATTGCATCAAATCATCAAACCAACCAACTGCACCGTTTGGGGACCACTGCGAGATAGATGGACATATCAGATGTACTTTGACATGAATGATGCAGCTTGATAGAGTGATGTGGGAGATTTGGGCATTTGCTCCTGCTTAGATAAGGCTACTTTTCAAATAAAGTTTCAGAGAGAATTTGGGTGGTTTCTGAAGTGCCACAAGCAATGCTGCAGTGTGGATGTCAGAAATTGGGAAGCTTTCTTGATCAGTCTTGCTCTTGGCAGCAGTGCATATGGGACTTGAAGAAGTTTTGACAGGATGATGATGGTGCAGGAATGGCAGATCTCTCACAGTTTGATGGTGAACGCTCCTGTAGCAAGTTTATCATTCCTCACTTGATATGCCATGTATTTTTAATATTGTTTATTGGATAAGCAGATGTCAGCGTGCGCATGAGCGCGTCTCAATGTGTGTCACTCTCCAGATGGTTATTCACCTGGAGGAATCCTAGCCAGGTCTCCACCCTTACAGACACACACACAGCACTCTCAGGTCCTCTGATGTGAAGCCCCTGGGCCCCCTCATCACCTCTGGGAAAGGTAGAGCAGCAGGGAGCGAAGGAGCGATGGAGGGTGGAAGAGCGCATCGCTGATCAAAGGGAAACTCATTTACAGGTGCACAGTGTGATGTTGTGAAGTGGGAACAAGCTGCTTATGTCACTCAAGCACCCTCTCACTCATCTAGTCCAATAGTCACCCACTTGTTCATCTAGTTAGTCACCCACTCACTCGTTCACTTAGTCAATCAGTAACACTCATTTACTTACTTACAGATCCTTCACTCACTCACTGTGTAACCACACAAACAAGCAAATCAATAAAGCAATCAGTGAAGGTGACTCTCTCGACAAGACAAAAAAGGGCCTGTGTTTACAACAAGTGTCTCATTTCATCATTTGTTGATGTGGAGCAGCTTGCTGAAGTTGAAGTTTGTGAACACAGCCCCATCAGCCAGTGGAGTATCAGCCTTGCAATCAAGACCGGTCTGGTGTTCACATAAACACACTTAATACACTCCTGCCTTTAAGCAAATGTGTTGGAGAGAGTAAATAGATGTGGGGAGAATTCGAAGGGAGAAGCTGTTAGCGAGGATTGATAGATAGATAGAGATCTAAAGAAAGCAAAAAGAAATTCCTGAGAGATTGTCAATGCTAGGGGAAAAGAGAATGAGCAGAAAAGCTGGTGAAATTGTGCCACCTAGAATAACAAAGGGAAGGATAGAGTGAGGGAGAATAAAGAACAACAGTGTGGAGCTAGAGAGAAAGAAAATAAGCTGTTTGTGCGGGAAATCAATCAAATTCGAGCCAAGGTGTGGAGAGCAGGGTGGATCTGTAGACAGGATGACAGATGGAGGAGAGGGGGGGGGGGGTTGGTACTGATAGATGAAGGGAGGGCGTCAAGGCATCATAATAAGGATAATAATCTTTTCACTGCTCTCTGTGACCGTTTGCCCTCTCCTGTACTGCGCTAAAGCCCCAACCTGACAGGTATTAATCCTCCCCACTAACCTCATCAATACGGGCCTGCTATAGAATAACCCACACGGCCGTGTATGTGCACGCGTTTCTGCATGAACGTGTGCATGCACCTTTTCTTCAGCGACATAGATGATTAAAAAGCACTGAAACGACGGTACTGTGCGTGGAAGTGCATTATCTCCTGCCCACCATATTTATTTATCATACAGCAGTGTGAGTGACAGGAGGAGTTGGCACTGAAGCCTGCAGGGAGGGATTATGATGCCTAGTTTATTTACAAGGTCATCTCCTCTGACTGCTGTCTCCACACAGCTCACATCATATCGCCATCAGGATTCACAAGGCATCTATATGTGTGTCTCTGGTTTTCTGTTTGAGCTTGTTTGTTAAACCCAAGCGCTCCGAGGAGAAGGAGAAGATGAAGGAGTTGGTTAGACTGTTGCGTTCACAATTGTGGCGTACTTCAAAACCGTCAGTTCATTGTTTTTAGTGGGAGATTGACAGTAATTGTATCTTCACCGCCTGTGGATGGAGTGCAGATGGAGAGATAATCTTTCTCAAGTTCAGCGTAACCACTTTTTGCCGTTTACTGTGATGAAGACAAATTGGATGTTGAAAGAAAAGACAAACACCCTCCCACAGGCGTTTGTGAAAGTTTTTTCTTATAATGAAGATAGTGTTTTGAATAAGCCTGACCTGTTTCAAGTGCATTTTCAGAGTCATAGGAAAGTTTGTCACGAGCATCAACCTTAAAATGACGACAGGCGCAAACAAGACCAGGACCATTAAAGCTACAAAACATAAAGCTAAAGACACTTCCCAATAAATACAAAGCAGGAAAAATAGCGCTATGGAGCAATGTTTTTATGAGTAGGTCCCCTTTTTTGTTTGTATGTGTATCAAAACAGTAAAATGACCCAAAAGTTGGGTGAGCATTCCTATTGAAGGGCAGTATTCATGTTAAATGATGTTTTGACCTATCAAGAGGCCCCGTAGTGGGTATCAGGCTGTGCTGTCATAAATCTACTTGGCCCCATGACAGGCGACACAATTCTCTATCCCTGACCCAATTTACCTTTAAGCTGCCTTTCAATCCTACTCTCACTCAAGCAAAGAGCACAAACTTGGCAGCTTAACCTAGCCTTATACTGTATCTACATTGTATTTGCTTAGGGTAAACTGCCGTGGCTGACCGCTGGCTTGACAGGCTGTATCATCTTAATGCCACGTCTTGCTCAGTGGTCGAGCCATCATCCCAAAGTTATATCAGAAAACTTAACCCAGACTTTATATCTGCATTGCATCTGCTCAGGCTAAACTACAGTGGCTGGTTCAACTGGTTTGATAGGCGATTTCAGCTGAATGCCATGGCCCACTCAGTTGTCCAACCACCATCATTATATAACTGGTTCCACTAGTCTGAATATAATTAAAAAATGGGCAGTTTAAAATTATTTTCAAAGAGATTTAAATGACGACTATCCAATCAAATTGTTACCTAAACAGAATATTGAACATCACGACTCAGTGATATATATGAGATCAGGACTAAACCAAAACAAAGAGAAGCCTCCCACAATCCCTTTTTTTTTTAAACTCTGTAATGTAAATTCACCCCAAGATTACAGGATGGATATAAGGCAAATGGTCATGCATATAATGGTAAATTAAATGATAAAAATGCAAGTAGATCATTTTAAAAGATTGTTACTATGTTGGTACTTGAGAGATACACTTTGTAGAATCACATTAAGCCATTGAGATTTACTGTAGCTCTCTCTGCGTGTGTTTGTGTGTGTATTAATATGGCATGCCTGCAAACAGAGCTGAACAAATGATTGACAGAAGTAACTGTTCTAGAACTGTAAGTCTGAAAATTATTCAGTGTGTGTGTGTGTGTGTGTGTGTGTGATGGTGTTTACGCACATACTGATACACATATTATGACTGATAGCTTTACAGTCTGTCGCCACCAGTTTAAAGGAAGAGTTTCTCTGTTTTTCAAGTTGTCATTTGAAAAGTTTCTCAGCCTTTGCACTCTGTCAGAGATAATGAGTTATTTACATTCCAAGCATTTCTTAACGTGAAACATTGACAGCAGGTGGTGGGGGTTATAAATAAAAGCACTACCTTGAGTGTAAGTGTCTCATTTACATCAGTGCAAACGCATCTGTATTATCTCACTTTTTAAGCGCTCAAGGTGAGGAATCGAGAAATAGAGTCTTAATTTAGTGCATGCGGGAGTCTGTGTGTGCATGTGAATTTACAGTATGTAGATGTGACTCACTGCTTTGTACTGCTGCATGCTAAACATATTTTGGAGGTCTCAGTGGTAATAATGTGTTAGATGTTGTGCATCTACATTGTTGTTACAGTTCCTTCCCTGGAGAACAGAAGTCCAAACTTTGATATTTAATTCATATCTATGTGGTGCGCAAATCCATTAACAAATAGAAAGACTAAATGTTTCTTTTATTCTGAAGTGTGAGGTTGGAAGTCGCAAGGGTACATGTTATCAGTGTTGTTTCATTTATAATTAAACACCTTCAAATACAAGGTGGGATCCATGTAGTAAGCACCAATTTGGTTAGGTTCATGATCTTTTTCTATTTGTTGCGTTGATTAAGCTAAATGTTAATATTTGCAGATACTGTATTATTGTGTATTTGTGCAACTAACAATTATTTTAATTATTAGTTAATCTACTGATTATTTTTTTGATTAATCGTTTTGTCTATAAAATATCAGAAAACTGTAAAAAACCAGCAAAGGTGATGTTATCAAATGTTTTGTCCCACAAACAGACCCAAAGATATTTAATGCACTACAGTGTTAAGAAAAGAATAAGCAGGATATTATCTCATTTAAAAAGTTGAAAACATCAAACCACCATTTTTGCTTGAATACGGACTTAAATTATTAATTGATCATCAAAATAGTTGCGATTCATTTTCTTGATCTTCTGTTGATTAATTGACTAATCTTTGCAGCTCTAAAATCAACCCAGGGTCCTATCCTGTACAGCAGAAGCATTTTATTCATTATTTTCATTTCATGGTGAAAACACACTTTTGACTTGAAGTACACTTTCCCACATTGCTTGCCAGGACTTGTATGAGCGTCGACATGCAATAACCCAGTCCACATGTGTAAGTTATAAGCAGTTGTGATTTCAGCTTATTTTTCACTACAGTATATCCTGCTGTATTACTTTTTGGCATGGCATCCACACAAATACTTGTAGACGCGAGAATGGGTTTGGGGATTGGACACAGTCGGAGAAAGAAATCCGATGAGGCAGAAAACTCGTGTACCAGTGTTGCCCGTCTCTTTGGTGCAGTCTCTAGTTCCTTTTAAACTAGGTGCAAGTAGAAAACCACAGCTGATTGTTTGAAGTCTCTCCCCTGTGTGCACCATAACAGCCCCAAACAGAAAGGGGCTCTTAAAAAAATAGGCTGCCTGTTCAATTTGAATAGAATAGAGGCCATGAAAGAGCATACATTTGCAAATAGTTTGCATCTGATTTAGGAGAACTTGCATACCATTTTTTTTTTGTCTGTTTTTAAAATCAGAAAAGGTAAGTGCTCTTTTACTCACTTTGCTTTTTGAGGTCAAATAAATTTTATAATTGTGTCTGTGTAATGGGTTACTTTTTATGTTTTCTGTTGCAGAGGTGGTTTCTTTCTAACGATTTTAGACCTTTTTCAAAGTGTATTCATTTTTGCAGGAATAGAAATAAATAAAGTTATTAAAGAAAAACCTTGGTTTTGGTATAGTCCAAACTAGTGCTTTGTTTAAATCACACATTGTTAATGTTCCTTTTTCGATAAATTTGTTCTTATGCACTCTTAACGTCTGATATATAAAGCTGCAGCATAATAGAATCTGCCCTTGAACATTCATCTTTGTGTATCAGCATGTAATAACATTACCTTTTATTACTGTATACAGCTCATCTAAACAATGCCAAAGTGCCTCATAAAATAAGTCAGTGAAGAACCTTGTTTGCCTTAAAGAATCAAGCCAGCAAGATAAAGAAGACACCTTTTGAAGTGAAACAGTACCACAAGATAAAGCACGCAGTATATTTATCAGGATTAACACTGGAAGGAAGTGTGAAATGGCTCTTACAAGCAGCACATCTCCGGATATGAGACCTTATCTGACAGCAAGTTCTTTGAAAAATCCTTGTTATAACTTGCACTCATAAATGGCAGGTCACATTGCCTAATTCCTTGCTTCACAAAGTATGTCATATCCAGTGCTTAGTATTATTAGCATGTGGCATTCTTGTTTGTGTCCTAGTCCTGTGGAACTAATCATAAGTGGTGTTTCATGTCTACAGTGAGGCTTTCTGAATGTGATGGGTTTTTGGGGAAAATCACGTTAGTGAAGTGTGTCGAGAAAATTAAACATTTATGCCACAAGTTGGACCAGACTCAGGTGGTGCATATAGATAGGAACATACAAACTGACTCAACAATTGACATATCCTGAAGCGAAGTGGACACACCTGACCTAAATATACCTTTGCATAAACAACTGGCATATGGTGACACTACACATCATTAAAACCAGTTTGAACTGGGCTGTATATAACAGCAAATAGGTCATATAGTGAAAGAAGGGGGGTCCCATTCACTTAAATTCAAAAGTAATTGCTCTGTCTTTCTGTCTTTCTCATGTCCATCTCTCTTCATCTCTGTCTCTTTGCAGCTCTCTTGAGGGCATGTGCTGATGGAGCTGCCAATCACCTTTATAACATCACTGCTGGTGATAGAGACAGGTGAGTCTATCTTGCACATTTGTATTTGTTAATTTGTGTTTTAACCTCTATGAAGTCTGTGTGGATGGAATCGTATATGCATACAAAGAGAGTATATGGAGAATGCGTGTACTATTTATTTAATGGCATTGTGTTTTCTTCTGATTATGCATTCAGCAACCCTGTGTTTGGATGTGTGTGAGTGTGTTCCCAGGTAACAAAATGCACCTTGTTTATTTTTTAGCATTGTGTGTGTTTCTTACAAAAAAATGAAAAACCATGATGACACCACTGCTGTTGAGGGCACATTCAGCAACCATATTTTTGTGTGTGTTATGTTTGTGTGTGGCTAATGGAGGACTGCTGTCAGGACAGAGATGGATTCGGGGTTCACTGGGTCCCTGAAGTGTTGAGGCTTTCACATTAACACCCCGAGTGTGAACATGAGTGTGTATTTTTGTCAGGTTGTGAATGTGATGTGTGTATGTTCTTGGACTTCTATATTTTTAACAACCATTTTGAGTTGGAGACGTCTGAGGTGAGGACATTTTTCAAAGTGACATCATTTGGGCTCATTCACACTGCGTCGTTGGGCAAGTTTATTTTAGTCCTTGAGATTAGGTCTTAAGTTTGAATGAATTCCATAATGTTCCATAAATGATATATCATTGTATGATTCTGTATGGTACATTTACTGAGGTTTTATTCACCCTACATACTGTGCTGGGTTTGTTGTGTCCAACTGATAAAGTCAAAACAATTTACTGTTACCACTTCAGAACATTATATATTGGGGTACACTTTATCTGATTAGTTGAAATTGCAGTGCAGACCGATGATAGTAATCTAAATCAATGACACAAAAGCAGCATGAGATGCTGGATTGACTTTTAAGAGTGTGAAAGTTAAGTTTGATAAAAATCTTGATTGAAGGTCCACTTACAATTATTTTCCAGAACTCTCAACCACAGAAGGTTGATAAAAATTAAGCAGAAAACAAAAGTAGAAAGTTAAGGATGGCTGCTTTGTTGCCCTTTCCCAGGTAGCACAATGAGGATAACTTTGTATTAGCTCAATGCAGATATATCTGTATTGGTGTAAAATACCAGTTAAAAGTTTGGACACACTTTCTCATTCAAGGCAATGAGAAAGTGTGTCCAAACTTTTGACTGGTACTGTATATGTCAGCCGATACATAACAAGAAATTGCATTTCAGAAGAAACAGAAACATACTGTTTAGAAACAGTACAGTGTCAAAAATCTGCCTCAAAAAGCTAGTTTTGGCCAGGCTTTAATTGTAACTATAAATTTATTAAAATTGCTGACAAAAAATTCATGTTTGACCACAGTGGGAATTATAAAATGATGATTACAAAAGTTTGGTATCAAAAATTGTTTGGAGGATAGTCTGTCTCAGCCAGTCAAGAACTTAATCTGAAAGAGATCACTGCAGTGATGACTCTGCTGAGGAATTTACCTCAGATTGACACAATAGTGTAAATGCTTAAAGGTGCAATATACTGCATTCAGCCCCAGTAGATGTCAGCACAAACAACTGTTTGCTATGTAAAGATATAGTGGAGTAATGGCGTCCTGAGCAGAGAATGAAGTCACACTCCTTCTGTATGTGTTGTAATCCGAGCCTCTCTGTTCTTTGTTTCGATAGCTGGTCCGGCCGCACGTGTACGTTAGTGCTTGTGAGTGCTCACATTAGTGCATGTGAGTCCCTCCGTGTCCTCCTGTGACCGTTTTCACACAAACACATGGGGCTGCACAGTTAAGATTAGAATTAGGTTTGAGCTCAGTGACGGTTACAGTTTTTGTTAGAGATGAGGGAATGAATGAGTCACTGTAAAGTTCCACCAGCACAATTGGACAAACTTGTATGTGTTTTGTTTGTTTGCAATCTTGTACACATATTTGTATTGTCACTGTATTTTCAAAATAAGTAAAGCCATGTATCTCTGTCTCAGAGTATGAGTTCGAGGATGTTAGGCATGCTTGCAGAGGCATCGCTCATACTTCTCTGTTTGTATGACAGAGCAGATTCATCTTCTGACCCTCCAGTCCAAGCTTTGTCAGCAGCCTACACAGTGGAGCTGACAGCCAGACCTCCCTTATTACCCAGCCGCTTCCAACCCAAACAGCATCTGTCCCAAAAAGTTATACATTACAGAAAGATGGTGGGAGGGTGAAGAGAGGAAGAGGAGGAGGAGAGAAGGGAGGGGATGTTTACGGGTGGGGATTTGTAAATCAATCACCAGCAAGTTAAGATGTATTTAACCCAACATTACCATAACTAATGGGCTACAGAGAGGGAGAGGAAGGGAGGAAGGGAGAGGGAGATGCAAGCAATCAATCAAAGCCAAGTTTTATGAGATCTTAACAGTACTGGCAACAGCACCATTCCCATGTATCCCACATAATCAGATAGAGGGGGATGCACAGGAAGAAAAACAAACACAAAAAAAGATGAGGTAAAAAGACAGATTGCTTAATAAATATCATTTTGAAACCAAGATAAAGATGTAATACTGTAGATAGCTGAGCAGAGTTGTGTATGTATGCGTTTCTGTGTGTGTTTTTTTCAGTTTCTCTGTATGTGTGTGGCTGTACATCTTAGGGCTTTTAATTGTGTGCGAGTGAAATCATTACCAGGACAATTTTTACAGCCCAGATATCAGAGTTACAAACTTAAGTTGAAAATATCAAAAATAGGTTTTCTGTTTGTCAGATACATGCAGAGCAGCGCCTGCTGAGAGGACCCACATCTAAACTGTAGTTTACACCTAAACAACATCATGAAAGGATCAGCCCCCCCAAACTCCTACAAGTAATGCTGACAAATTGTGCCGCCTCACTGCAGGGGAACACATCGGCTTTTTAAATGGGAAGCCAGCAAAAGTGCAAAAGTTGACCACATTCCACTGCAGTTGTGCAGGTGAAGATTAAGTTATGTCAGATTTGTTGAGAGAACCAAGGTATTTCATTTGCCCGAAGGGAGACCACGTCTGAGGTGGCATTATGAAGGGTGAACCAAAATTGAAATTTATAGTGTCACGGTTATTTAAAGTACTCTTTGAAATGTAAATGATGGCAAACCTTTCTGAAAAAGAGATGGCCTTAATGTATGAGGTGACATTAGCGTGTATTTGTGTGCTTACTAGTCTGCCTGTGAGTGTATGTTTCCATTGAAAAATAATGAGAATATTAAAGTTTCTGGTCAGTCTCCAGTGTCTTCTGCTTTGCATCAAGAACAGAGTGGGTGGACTGCCTCCAACAGTTTAAAGAAAGGTGCCATGTAATTTTCTGTCAAAACAGCCTTAATGGTAGTCATTAGGGATGAAGAGAGGCGGGGCGCATCAGGCTAAGGCTTTTTGCTTCTCACGAGGAGTCAAGTGACAATTATTCCACTTCACTATATGGGGTGCTAGAAGACAAGCAGTACATTTTTGTATTTTCACTCAAGATCCAATGGAATTTGTATCCATATAAACTGTCTCTCACAGCTTATGTAGAAGCGACTTGCTAAGTGGCGGAAATATACTATATACAATATACGGTTAAAACCATAAAGTACAACTTAGCAAATTTTAGGCATATTAAAAACTGTCTCTCTTCGGACGCAGCCAAGATATTTATGCATGCTATGATTTTTTCCCATGTCTTATTGCATCACATGTTGGGGACAGGCTGGTCCTCATACAAACAAACTCTTAAAAACCCTGGACAAAAGCCAATGCATTTCCATCACTGTAGGGTACTGGAGAAATACAATTTACTGAGCTTTGAGAATTTCAGATTATTCTCAAATTTGTGCCTAGAGTATAAAATTTTAAGTGGTTTGGCCCCTCCTCCACTATGTGACTTTGTATACACTCGCTCAGTAAGTTCTATTAGATCCTCCAGAATATCCTCTATACAAGATTGTACTGAACTATTTCGTCGCACTGCATTTGGGCAGTCAGCTTTCTGTGTGAAAGCCAAAACTCAGTGGAATGCCTTACCTGGTGATATGAAGAACTGTAGTTCAATCAATACAATCAAGGCCAAATTAAAAAATCTACTTAAGACCAATCAGCTCTGTGACCACTCCATCTATGGTCTTCTCATTAGCGCAGGTTGTCTTGCTTTTAATTTGACAAGTTTACATTATTAATTTGTAATTGACATTGTGGGTGTATGTGATGTGCTGTTGTGTGTAGCTTTGTATTTTGTATGGTGTGGTTTTTTTTTGCTTTGTACTGTTTGTTGTTGTGCTGTTGTCTGTTTTGATTGTGGGGGACTACGGATGCAAATTAGCTTCGAGCTAACTCCAGTGTAGTTCTGTTGACAATCATGCATTTTCCCACCTTCACTGTCAGACAGATGGTTTTTTAAAAATGTCAATATATTCAGATTATTCTGTTCTTTGATTATTATATATACTGTATTACATTATATTATATTATATTTATTGATTATTATATACACTGTACATGGCTCACATATATGCACTTTGTCACTCTCTTCAAGCAGGTACTCAGTTCTTAGAAATCTGGGTCACTTATCATTATTATTCTTTTCCTGGTACAAAATCTCAAGTGGTCTTATTATATATTTGCATGACATTGCTCAAAGTCCTGGAATTGTGTCTGTTTAAGTGTTGCTCATCCACTCACACTTTTTTTCTGTATAGATTTGACTCTTATGCTGTCTTTCCCTCTTATCTCATTACTCAGAATCTGCTTCTTACTATGTTAACACCAGGCAAGAAACGGTAGTTTCATTAATGACATACATACATATATTCTCAGTAATGTATATGCCTTTTTAAGCCATTGGCTCCATCTATTCTGAATCTGCCACTGTGAGTCAAGTCTGTGTGTGTACACATTTAGTACTGTGTGTTCAGTTTTCAGACATTATTGATAAATGAGAATACATCATGGTTTCAGTTTCTCCTTTTTTTTCTTCATAACTCACTTTACAAGGACACTGGTCTACTCGCATACAGTTGTAGACAGCTACCCTATAGTGTGCATTATTAGGACACTTTCTTTCATTCTATCAACTGAACTCTCATCAGTCAAAGAAATGCACATAACAGCTCACACTCAAAAAATGAACACACTGATATTTTAAACATTTTAAGCTTAACAACAAGACAACTGACCAACAGTCAACAATATAAAGCCTTTGCCTTACAATTTTTAAATAGTATAGTATACCTGCAATAATAATATTTAAATAGTATAGTATTATATACCTGCACTAAAACTGTTTTCGTAGGGGCTCAGGTGTGCGGAGCTGACAACCCCCGGCTCCCCTGTAAATCTAACCCTGTGTGTATCTGCTCCGTTTCTAATTGAAAATTGCATTTCGTCTAATTTGTGCGTCTAATCAAATCCTCTGAGAAGATAAAAAGTTAAGAGACTGATGAAAAAGGGGGGGGAGTGGGGGGGCAAGGCCGAATGTGGGAGGAGGTAATTGTACAGAAGCAGAGTTTATAAAATTTGCAGCTGTGTGTGCGTGTGTAGAGTTACAGGAAGATGCAGATGTGTGCATGTGCCAGTTTTTGACAAAGCTTGTGTGTATGTGGAAGAGCATGGTTGTGTCAGCATATGATTGTGTATGCATTTTGGTTTGTAGAAGATAATGCTGTCAGCCTCAGTAAATTAAGCTGTCAAGAGCCAGACTGCTTTATTTTATAAGACTTAGTGGCAAAGAGATATCTCTGACACACTCTCTGTTTGTCATTTTACCTTTTCTCTATTCTGTTCACATCTCACACTTTTTATTATTAATGCTCACTAGTGCTTGGTATCGGTACTCGATACCTTTAAGGTATTGACCAAAATAACCCAATACCTAGTATTATTGAAACTTCTCCAGTCAAACACTACCTGCATTCGATCCTTTTTGTACTCAGACCTAGAAAAAAATTACTGTTTGTGTGGTTTTGTTTGCAGCCAATCACTACAAGCGTTCTTGGATTTAATGCGATGTGTGATTGGCCCTCTACCACAGCAGCTACAACCCATACAGTCTGTGGTGGTGAAGTCAAGTACAGTGTATTTGATAGAGTTGGCAGTTCAACATGCCGAGATGCCACCAAAATGTTTGAAAGTATGGCTTTACTACACGCCTGTCAAATCAAGTAGAAAAAAAAGGTATCGAATGAAGTACTCTATTGGTATTGGTATCACTTTAAGGGTACTGGTATTGCAATTTTATTAATGACACCCAGCCTTAATGCTCAACGGTGTGGTCTGTGTCTATGTGTGATTATTATAGAATTTTAATTAAGTCAGTGTCTCTTGGGGTCGGGACCCCATGATAAGGTGACTGCTGGGTCTGGCAAAGATTTCTAAGGTTGATTAGTTGATATTAGTTTCAAATGTTTTTAAAAGACCTTCAATCTGTTTGAAATATATTATAATCATTATATGATCCCTTTGAGGTTCCCTTCAAATATGCTGTAATAAAATTCGCACAGCTTGGGAACTGTGTAATTGCTGGGGTATCAAGAATTGTGTGTCCTAAAGACGGAGTCATAGGCCAGCAATTAAGAGGATTACATTGCGAATTAAACCGAGCAGGGGGTTTGAGAGACTCATAGACCCGCTGATGACTGGTAAGTTATGGTTTCTTCCTCCTAATTGCTTTTTGTGTAGTCTGAAATTTGCTTTTCTTTTTTAATTTCAAACTCTTCACAAGTCCATTCCACTGGCTCATTTTACAACAGAGATGTGTTGTGGTGAGTGAGTATATTCTTTGTTTGGTTTGTAATGTTACTGCAATACTGTCTGTTCAGTTAGGAGTAACTTTAATCGTTAACCTACAGTAATAAGCTGCTATTTTATTGTATTTTTCATTATTCTATCATCTTTAGACAAGAAACTCATATTCAGACTATTCCAGTTATTCTCTCACTACACTTGCTATGCTGCTACACTGAGTTTGTGTATTGTAGACTGATTGAAAATGCCCCTCTGTGTTTATTGTTCCATGTTGGAAGTTGACATGCTGAGTTGAGATGATGAGCGTGGGGAACTGGGCCACGTTATGTGTTATACTATTTTCACTTCAGTCCATCCTTTTGTTCTAGCCTGAAATATTTCACTCACTTTTGTGATCCCTTGACTTTTCCTGTAGCACCACAAGCAGGTCACATCTACTGTATGAATTGGCTGAAAATTCTCTTTGACTTTAGCTTTAGCGCCACTGTGACGCTCACATTTGTGGCTTTTAGTGATATGTTTCAACAACTGTTGGATGAATTGCCACGTAATTTCAGTTCAGACTACCCCTCCCCTCCAGGATCATTTGTAATTACAATCCTTGGTGATACCTTAACCTTTCAGGTAGTGCCATTATCAGGTGAAATATAACCAGTAATTTGGTTTATAATCAGATAGCTGCATAAGCTGTACTTATGCAGCTATCTCTGTCTAATATACTATATTACATACCATGTTAAACATGGTGAACATTATACCTGCTTAACATCAGCATGTTAGCATTATCATTGTGAATATGTTAGGATGCTCATGTTAGCATTTAGCTCAAAAACACTCTTGTGACTGTGCACAGCCTCGGAAAGTCTAGCATGGCTGTAGAATTGTAGCAATTAAGGTTAATTAAAATTACAATTATCTCTCATTCCCTCTCGCTCTCTCTCTCATACCTAGCTAGCCCTAAGAGTAATATTGAGAGATAATAACGTTTTGTGTGTGTGTTTTGGGTGTAAGTGTTGCGTGGAATTATGACTGACTATTTATGACTCATTTGAAACTAATTATGACTATGTCTGGTTATTAGCTTCACAGCCTACAGGAGTTTAGCTGATTAACTTTGGGATTAGAAACTTTCTGACACACATCAACAAATGTAGGTACAGACATACACACATACATGGCAGCACAATCATACATCCAACCATGTGCTAACAGGTGTTTTTTTTTTTTTTTTTTTTTTTTTATTATTTCAATACAGATGAAAAAAGCTTGTTGAAGACACATGTACATCAGCACTCGAACAAGCTCACTCTCATGTACCTTGAGGTCTTGCTTATTAGAATCTTTGTCGCAGTGGGATAATAAGATCTCCGTCAGACCTGTGTGGCCGTTTTTCATGCCCATCTTTGCAGTATTGCTTTATTATGGAACCTGGTACATCAAAACCACAAAGAAATACAAATCACAACAACAGACTAATAACTAACTCATATAAAAATAATACATATCGTTTTCTGAAATGTTAAGATTTGGTTAACTTTAGGAAACTAAGACTACTTGGTTAAGTTTATGTAAAAGGTACCAACACTGACTGTTTGTAGGAGACAGGATGCAAACTGTGGCCTCTGTTGCCAAATCAGACACCATCTACCACCTCACACTACAACATTGTCATGTTGGCCCACACCTGCCTTTTGCATCTGTGAGTGGATAGTCATCATTCGCGTGACCACAAGAGATATCATTTGAACAAGCAATTATGTTGTTTTTTTGATGAGGACAGACTCTCACAAGTGATTTCACTTGCTGTTTGTCCAAAGTTTGTATGTGTGTGTGCGTGTGTCTGTGTACAGCTGATGTCAATGTTCATATGAGTCAGAGAGCTCAATGCGCGTCTCTTTGGCTTGTTTATGTGTATGGGTGGTTAATGATGTGATCCAAAAAAACCCACCCCTCCACTGGCTCTCTTTCTCTGATTGGGAGATGGGAGGGATGAGAGGAGTAATCAGAGTTGTATCTCCTCAAGTGATGAGTAGACGGGGAAGGGGATTTAGCAGATGATGAAAGATATGGAAGAGCGAGAGAACATAAACAAAACAACAGTTTGTTGTAATTAAGTGGTCATATGGAAGGGTGATGTCTTGCTAAGTAACAGAAACAGACATGAAGAAGGTATGAAAATATATGGAAGAGAATGTCTCTTTTTCTTAATGAAGTGGTTAGATGGGGGGGATGTTACTTTAATTACTTAGAAAAGTAAGCATTGCAGAGCGGAAATGAGACGAGATCAGAGGAGGATGTAAAGGAGAAGGCAGCATGGGAAGGACAGGTGTGGGTGGTGGGGACATGGAGAGGAGAAAAAAAGCAGGTAAAGAGGATGCACAGAGAGAGACGCACAGGCAGGCTGATAGACAAACACATACACACTTATACACACACAGACACACGCACACACACAAACACAGGCAAAGGTCACACAGCCATCCCCGCCACCCGGTACTCAGACAAACTGGCAGTAAAATGCTCTATTTCCCATCCAAATTAAAGTGTCAGTTAATATTAATGTGGAAGTGAAGACTGTCAGACACACAAACACACACAAACAGCATTTACACTCACGCACGCAGACACAAATACAGAATTTAGAATCTCGCCTGGTCAATTACTATCAGCCGATGGAGTCATGCACAAAGGTCACAAAGGAATGTGTGTGTATGTGTGTGTGTGTGTGTGTGTGTGTGTGTGTGTGTGTGTGTGTGTGTGTGTGTTGTGTGTGTAAAGCTCTGATAAGGCCCAGTGTCACGTCCCGTCCCATCTGTCACATGAAGGTTATTTCTGAATGGAGATGTGTCCCGTGGCTTCCTGTATTAAAAGAAGAGAGAAGAGTGCATGTGCTTGTGTGTACATGCATACGTGCAAGTTTGTGCATACTGTGTGTGTGCACATCGGCTCAGTTGCAAAAAAAAAAAAAAGTTTTTGCCCGAGCCATATTTTTTTGGGGCCAGTTTAGGTAGGGTTGTGCTCAATTGTCTTTATGTGTGTTTGTGTGTGCGTGTGTGCGTGTAGCAGCAGATAGCATACAATTGCTGTTCTGTTTGTCTTGCTGTATCTTGTTGGTGTAAATGGGAACGCTGAGGAGGGAGGGAGGGAATAATCCTTCTGTATCTCTTTCTTCAACCGACCGGAACATCGCTCTCGCCGCTTGCTGTGGAGCACACAAACACGTGCACGCACACAAACAAAACACACTACCCAACCAACCATGAAATCATAATGTCAGACCTGTTAATGCCTCTAGATAGCAGCAACCGCATCCCTGCGTGGTCTTACTCCTTACACGTAAACACACACACACACACACACACACACACACACACACATACACATACACACACACACACACGCACACACACACATATACAAATGGAATAAATAGGTTGGTAGATTTTAGCTGTTTTGGCTGATAGCTGCAACAGACCTTGTTAATTCCTACACCATGGGAATGCACGTTGTCTCAAAACACTTTGTTTTTGGATGAATGAAATATATTGTGAAATGTGTATTCAGAATGCAAAGCCTCTATGCACATATACTCCCAAACCTCCTGCCCAGTGTAATTTGCAGCTGTAATCCTCTTTATTGCATGTATTAACATTGTTTTTCTGACAGGTTTATGTAGTTAACTAATAATTCTCTGTATTACTTGAATTTATAATCATTGTGCCTGTTTTCAGAGAGGCAAATCCGGGTTATGATAGTCAAAAACCTTGCGAAAAGAAGGCTGGGTAAATTAATTTTTATGCAAATAAATAGCATTTTGATTTTTGATACCAGAGTAGTCTTACTAAGGCAAATTGGCAATAGCAGTTCAGGTTCATTTCCATCTGCTGGCACACATGTTCCTGTAAACATCAAAGGTAACATATATTAATTTGATGCATACTAACCCCAAAATACTGAGCTGTCAAGATTAATACATGCATATACTTGAGGCTTATTACTTTTAAGCTTTTCCTTAAAAAATTGAGAATTTATTTTCTCTTAATAATTTAAAAATAGCTGAAAATTCAATCTTAATACAAAGTTTTGCTTTTTTAAAATTTTTCTTTTACTTTTAAACCTGCAGTGTGGAACTGTTACATACATATAAATAAACATCAGATACATTCAAGCCCTTGCCAAACGAGTTTACGCAATGCTGATTAAGCCTATCCCGGCCAGATAAATTTCTCTGTATTTCACATTATACAGAGTTTTTAAATTTCATGTCAGGACATTCCCGCTCGGGCTGTTTGAATGCGCACCCAGAGACCTCCGTCGGCCAAGCTGGCTAACTTCCATTTAGCCCTCCACTAACTTGAATGGGGATAAAATAATTTAATTGTGCCTCTAGACTTTCCAAATTTTATCGGACCAAACGGATCAAATTCTGATAGTGAAACAAGTGATTTCGCGGGGGGTCGTGTGATGCTCACAACAATTTATCCACCGTTTTACAGCCACAACAGTGGACGGAGTAGGCTAAGACAGAGCCTATTACGTAAGCATGTGTTGACATTGTTTTTGTAATTACTCTCACTGCCAGAAGGGGGAGACAAAAGTCCCACACTCCTGCTTTAAAGCACACAGGTTGTATTTTCTCTTCATTTCCCTCCTCACTTCCTATTAATGGAAGCATGTTTTGAGTTTTGAATATGTAAACTGTCAGCAAGAAGCACAATGTGTTTTGGAAGCACAGGACATAAAATTAACTTTTTTTAGATAATTTTTTTTGGCATTTTTTGCCTTTATTGGACAGTTAATGGCGAAGAATTTAACAGGAAACAAGGACAGAGAGATGGGTGTGACATGCAACAAAGGTCCCTCGCTGGACTTGAACCAGGGACATTGTGGTTTTGTAACATGCGCAGTAACCATTCGGGTACTGGTGTGCTCCATAAAATTAGTTTTAACCCATTTAACAATGTATGATCCTGTGTGAATGTATTGTTAAAACCAGAAACAATTTGACTTGTGTAACCTTTATGATATTAGCTTATAGTATCAGAATTTGCTTGTCAGTGTTGTTTGATTGACTGTGACCATGTTATTCAAAAAGTTTAGTGTACTGCAGCACACAAGTCTCAGTTGTTTTTACTTTGTCCTCTAATGCATATCAGTAGTCCACATAAATAAACTCATTCCTAAAATATGCATGAGTTATTATCTAATTTCACCTTTTACTCTTACAGCATATTGTATTGCTTGAGCACAAAACATCAAATAGCACTATGACCTGTAGTAATCAAACCAACACTCAACTCTATAATGGAGAATCTTGTCAGTGTAATAGGACGGGTCAATATCTGAGGAACTTGAGGTACATCATACTCTGTATGTGTGTGTGTGTGTGTGTGTGTGTGTGTGTGTGATCTATGCTTGTGAGTTCTGTTATCACTCAATTGTGTTTATGAGTTTGAGTTTATTTATATGTATGTAACTATCAGAGCATAAACATAGATTTTTTTCTTGCTGCCATGCACGTTTCGTGTGTGTGTGTGCTTTCACATCAATCTATGTATCTCAGCAGTCAGCCGTGTGTGTATGTGTGTGTGTGTGTGTGTGTGTGTGTGTGTGTGTGTGTGAGAGAGAGAAACAGAGCTAGGCTCAGTGCCACAGAGAATCACCCTGTCAGTCTCCATGTCTCTTCGTCTTCCCCCGGCGCCATCACTCCTCTCCCTCGCTGCACAGATCAAAGAGTTGACACATGTCCCAATGTCCTCCCTTTCCTCCTCTCTTCTGTCTCTGCCTCATATTCTCTGTCTCCCTGTCTTTCTTGCAATCTTAACCCTCTCCCTCTGTCACTCACCCTCTCTTTCTATTCTTGCATCCAGTTTTCTTCCAGACTATATCAGTGGGGATTTTGATTCCATTACTGCCGAGGTCAAAGCTTTCTATGCAGACAAGGTGAGTGGAAACACAGCTTGCACACACTCTCAGACCTACAGGTGCTCACACAGACACAGACACAGACACAGACACACACACACACACACACACACACACACACACAAAAAGTGCTTTAGGCAGACATAATTTTCAAGTTTGGACAAAAGATGAGTATACTATCTTAAGTCTGAAACTTACAACTGGACTCCTTAGCCACCTTGACATACAGGAAATTTTACTAAGACGTAGAGTTGTGTTTAGATCATACTCCATATGTGTTTTTCTTTCCTTTGCTCATTTGTAAGATAGATGTTTCTAGTATGCTACTGCCTTAAAGGAGTGTTTAGGATTTAGTGCCATCTAGTGGTTGCCCTCTCTAGAGACAGTGTTTGGTTTGTCCTTTCTGGGCTACTGTAGAAACATGGCGGTGCAACATGGTGGGCTCCGTAGAAGAGGACCCGCTCCCTTTGTAGATATAAAGGGCTCATTCTAAGGTAACGAAAACATGATTCTTATTTTCAGGTGATTATATACTAATAAAAACATACTTATGAATATGATTCCATTTCTGGACACTTCTGGACATTCACAATTAATGAATGAACTAATAAAAGATGAACAGTGAAATCTGAAATTATTATAGATACATGTTCTCCCAAAATGACCCTTGACACTGTCACTGCATTTATCAAACTAAACTCTCAGCAACTCGACATGAGATCAACTATCAACTCAGCTTGAGTTTGAGAAAACATCTTGCTTTCAGAGCATGAGTGGTGTGTCAGGGTTACAGAGCTGAGATCAAGCTGCCTGAGTGGATAAGTGACTATCCAAAGTTGACTGGGGTTAATGCTCGAGACTCTCCAGGAGCTCCACCTGCAGTGACAAGAACATGCAGACTGAATCATAAAAACGGGCACAAGTGTGTAGTGTGACACGGCTTCAACTGTCAGTGCACTCAAGGTGGATTTAGATCCAATCACCACAAAGCACTTCTGGAGATAGTCAGAGTCACATACTGTGTATTGCAGGTATAGTTTCTATACTTTCTGCTCACCCAGAGTCAGGCAAACTTATTGCAGTTGAGCCTGTCAGACTGCTAAAAGCCTAAACCTCATTCACAACTCTAAACCAAAGACCCTTTCACACATGCAGTCTATCCCTGAAATGTTGAGAACATTTCCTGCATGGGGTCATGTGTGAATGAGAGCAAGATCGATATTCAGGGGAATCTGTACTGCCAATTTCCCACCTCAAGACCTTGTAACATTTCAGAGAAAATACCAGTACAGCTGTGATGTGAATGAAAGCAGTAACATATCAGGGACAAGCACGTAAAGGGTTACGTCCGTGTGACGAAAGATGATTTCACATGGAGTGAGCGAACCAATCACAAGACTCCTCTGATGATGTATTTGAATCCGCAACTTGTTTACGGTTGCCTTGCCAATGCTTACACGGGTGATTTGATAACCAACAAGCAATACAAGTTCTTTTGTTGCAAACAAGCTCCTTTTTTCAAGAATGGCTGGAAACCGGACAGATTCAGAAATAAGGGAGCTCCTCTCAGTCCACCGCATACACATATCTGGCCTTGCCCTAACTTCATCTGATTGTGTTGAGTTTTATGGTGGTTGGCATCAATAAGTTCTGCATTACCGCCATCTGCTGGACTGTCTCTTGCCCTGTCTATTCTGGCATTGCCATGGCATGTGTGAAAAGGTGCAAGACGGAAATGTTCCTGAATGTAGCTGCATGTGGGAATAGTGAAAGTCACCAGCTGTGCTTGTAAGATTATCCCTGTAATTTAACAGGAACTATGTGTGAAAGAGGCTTAAATTATATATAAACACAGTACTGCTCCAGAGTCTTCTGATGACATCATAGTCTTGGCTCCCTGTGTGCCTAGCTGTGTAAGAGAATTATTAATTTAGACAAATTTAGGCTAAACTATCCAAGGTCATAAAAATAAAATGCAAATTCTTCTGCGAAGTGGACTTTGTGTTGTTTATAACAAGCAAAATGTCAAACTGGAACACTTGAGGAGAGGTGAGGCTTTGTTCAATAAATAATAAATACAGTGTAAGGTGTCACATACACATGCACAAACACTTTAGAGAAAAGAAAATGTCGTTCCTGTGTGATCTACAGTAGGTGTTGTACCACTCTGTGTGTTACTGTGATCAGACCCCCAGTGATACACACTGCGCTTACAGTTTGAAATGCAGATCCACTACTTCACCAGGGATGCAACCTTCGACACACACATACACTGACACGTGATTGTACACTTGCACACAGAGATATGGGATGCCTTCAGCTGTGACACTCTCCTCTTTTCCTTTCACCCTTTCTCCCTCCCTCTGTAGCTTTCTGTAATATTAGTCCATTTTCAGCAGGTTGCCTTTAAAAATGAGCAATACCTTTTTCCATGAGAGAGAACAGAGTGTTATGGTAATGCTTTAGGAGCAGAACAATGGGAAAGTTTGAGGCGTTCCTTCAGAGATTTGTCGGAAACGGTGAATAATTCTGCATAAATGGAAGGGAGAGAACAGAAGAGCATCCACAAGGGAGGGAGAGAGACAAGGGGAGGTGGGGATGGAGGGATGAAGGGAGGGGAGGGAGGGAGGGAGGATGGATGGGATCAAACAGAGCACAGCGAACAAGTTTGTGTGAACTGACTGCACTGTGTGTGTGTGCAATTGGGAAGTTGGTGTGTTTTAGAAGGAAAGTGACAGTGTGTGGAGAGAGAAAGAGACAGAGGGAGAGAAACCCAGAGCATGGTTGTTTACCTGGATGCTGTAGTTTAGGGCCACTGACTGGAACCTTTTACATTATTCAGCAACAGAGCCCGTAGACAGCCAGACAAGACTAAAACACTGATTTATACCTCTCTCCATCTCTCTATCTCTTTCTGTTTTTCTGCACTCTGTAATCCCACCATCCCTTATCTCTGCCTGCATTTTTGTTTCACTATCTGTGTATGCGTACATCTATCTGACTGTGTTTTGTTGCCTGTTAGAATGTGTTTCCATTTTCTTTATGTGTGTGCAGGGGTGCAGGCTGATAGAAACAACTGACCAAGATCTAACAGACTTCACCAAGTGTCTAGCCATCATGGTGAAGGAGATTCAGAGACGACAGTTACAGGTAACAGTCTCATTCTCACATGATTTTGATTCATGCCTGTAATTTTTATTATTTAAGGAATAGTTCAACATTTTGAGAAAGAGTTAGGTGAGAAGAACAACACAACATTCATCTGTCTCATCTAAAACAACCTAAAGTCATTTCAAAATTAGTTTTACTTTTCTGTAAGAGTTTTTAAAAAATGTTTGATTTCTGCAAACAAAACTGAGACAATTATTCTTGCAATTATTTACAATAAATCATTCATGCCATTACAGCACAAGTTTTTGCTTCATGTTTGTATTTATTTCAAGCTAGCAGTTTCCCCCCGTCTCCAGTCTTTATTCTAAGCTAAGCTAAGTTTTTTCCTGGCTCCAGCTTTATATCAGACGGACAGGAACTAGAGTGGTATCATTCTTGTCATCTACCTCAAGAGACCGAATAGGCTTGTTTCCTAGAATGTTGAGTTATTCCTGTTATGCAGTTGATTTTAATTAGCATATGAGTGTCAGAAACATTGTTACTGTTCTTCGCTTGTTATTATTCCGCCTACGTTTTATTCTTTTTCTGCATTCTGTACGTTTTTTGGACCTTTTCAACTGCTGCATACTTTGTGCCAGAAAAACCATTCAAATGTCAAACTGTGCAGCTCATTCAGCAAATGTGTGCTGATTACTTCAAGTTTTCTAGCATATTCCAGTGATGTTATATACATTTTTAACCCCTTAAAGGTCCAACGGCTCGACCATGGGCTGTCAGACTGTACACAACTATGCTATGTACACAACTCTTGTCTTACAATACAATCCCGACAGCAGGTACAATCAATGCCTCTGTCAGACTACCAACAAACACACAAACAATTACAAAATTCACACAACTCATCAATGAAGGCTCATATTAATCCACTGAGTGATCAAACTCTGACAAAAATGGTCTAAATATTCACGAATGGCTGTTGCATCATTTCAAATTAGCCCGCTGATGTCCTGTTCACAGCCTACAATAGTCAGCAAGTCTGCATTGAAAGGAAGTGCCTGCCTTCTTTTGTGTAATGACCGAGCCAATAGGAACAGATTCTGCTGATGACTGGCGCTTTGTAAAGCTAATGAATATCCGAAAATGACCGTATGCAGCTTTAGTGGTTTCTATAAAGCCACAACATGGAAATTGTGTAAATTTAAATAGTTTGCTGTGTTACTTTTTATATGAACTGCTTTTCCATCATAGAACTTGTTTTGACTCTTTTATA
Source organism: Thunnus maccoyii (assembly GCF_910596095.1). Classification (NCBI taxonomy): domain Eukaryota; kingdom Metazoa; phylum Chordata; class Actinopteri; order Scombriformes; family Scombridae; genus Thunnus; species Thunnus maccoyii. The sequence continues at coordinate 16,297,205 of NC_056553.1, forward strand.
TGCACAAAGTTTAGTTTCAAGAAGGGAACAAAGCACTATAATGTGTTTATGCTTCAGTGACTCTGAAGCAGGGGTCATTCGGTGTCTGTAAATGGCCTTTTTTTGGAAGACACCTAGAAATAACCCCAGAAAAACATGTGTAAAATATTCATTTTCTGTGGTATTTGTTATTAAATTTGAACTTGGACTAGGTAAGGCTAAATGCTGTAGTCCCATTGTGTTTTCCACCTGTAGGCATCTGTTTGCAAAAACATATTTAGGCAGAAATAAAAACCTTCTACTTCATTGTGTTCAAACTTGTTACTCAATGCCAGTAGCACAAACAGTGATTCTGACTGTTGGGGAAAAAAACTGCAGAGTGTTACCTTTCAAAAGAGACCAAAACTATGCATGTACTCCTGGTTCATGAACAGCCTTGGTTAGGCGTTTTAGGCTAATTTTACAGAAAAGGATTGTTTAAACATCATAATTTATAATGGCAGTCAATGGGAGGAATGACCCAACTCAGTTGGAACCTTTGTCAATTTGAAACTCAACTGCTCAGACATCCCTTATCCTACAGACCCCATTCAAACTTTGAAGCATTCACAAAACTTCAAATTTGTGTTCTGTGTTGTGATATCTTTTGTACTTTTGTAGCGATTTTAGTCCAAAGTGAGAGCTTTTACTTACAGATTCCCTCTTCCTTCAAACACTATGTAAACATATTATGCATCCTCATGCTCAGCTAGTCCTGCTGCCACTAATAATGTTCAAATCTCTGAGCTAGAAGCTTCATTTTAGGAAAATAAATTACTCCTCAACAAAATTTGAATTTGTGCTTTATGTTTCAGGTATCTTTACTGGCTCAGTGGTTAAGCACTGTTCATGGTCAGTTTCCCTGTTAGATTACAAGGTTCTAAGTTTGATACCTAATCAGGGCAGTGTTCCTCATAACATTGCTCTTCTGAATGAAATTGCTTTGTATGTTTATTATGTACATCATGCAATGCGACTGCGGCACCCTATAGTATTATAAGAATGCCAAAATATTGGTTCTCAGTTTCAACTTTCTCTCCGTTTTGTCATGGAGAGGAGGGCTCTTGCTGGGCCTACATTACCCAGTGTGGCTTGCGGTCTGACGAAGATATCTGAGAGCAATGGCATCATGTCACTTCATCAAGATTTAATGTTTTTTCAGTGGAGAAAGTAACCATGTAGATTCCCAATATGTCCCAGGATGATGACGCAGGAGTTGGGCTGCTGCGAGATGACGCTTGTCTCACCCAGAGAGTGGCTCCAAAACATTGCAACAGATTTACAAACAGGCGTTATTCAGATAAACTAACCACATTTTGGGAATCTACATGGTTACTTTGTTGCCTGAAAAAATATTAAATCTTAATAAAATTAACAGTCCTACAGCGAAAATTAGAACAGTCTGGCTCAAAATCTCCACCATGATGCCATTTCCCTCAGATATCTTCATCACCACATGGCATACTGGGTAATGTAGGCCCAGCAAGGGCCCTCTTCTCTACGCCAAAATAGGGAATGGAAAGTTGAAACAGAAAACCAGTGGCAATGAAAAAAAAAACTGACAGCGTAAAAAAAACCTGTTACTGAAAGAAGCAGACATAAAGGAAAAATCTGAAGATTGACATTGAAAAACTTTAAAAATATCACAATAAAATAAGATAATAAGGTTGTAAAATTGTAATTTTATATGTATTTTTATATATTTATTTATGTATAGAATTATATGTATATTTTATGTCTGTGTTTTGTTTTTCAGTGGAACTTTTTTCAGTGCCAATACAACTTTCCAGTACAAGTGTTTCAATGCCAGTGTTTCCTTTTTTCAGTTCAGGTTTTGTTTTCAATGCCAAATTTGATTTTCGATGCCAAAATTTAGCTGTCACTGTTCTAGCCCCATACAGCAGTAAATGTAGCACTTGGTAAAACGAATAACTAAAGGTCTCCTCTCCCTCAGCCAGCGAAAGTTTAGTGCCTTAAGCAAGGCATTCAGTCCTCAGCTGCTTAAGATAAGCTGATCAGAGGTCAATAGTGTTGGACTGTGGTTGACTGCGAGCAGATCCCAGGTGTGTGTTTGTGTGGGTGTATGAATATGAAAACATTGTGCTGCTGGAAAAGAACATGCATGCTCACACAACATTCCCTGAAGAAATGAAGAAGTGTTGAAAATATCTTTGGGACATTATCCACATTTTCAGCCACACATAAAATGCTATAATGTAATTCTGATTTGCCTGTTTTTAAAATGAAATATTTCATTTTTGTTTTGATCTTAAAAGTGTGAAGCATTTCCTAACAACCTAATATCCAAAACTGAGAAATGAGCTGCCAGCTAGAGCAAAGCTCTGTGCCCAGCCAGCTGCTGCAGAGCCAGTCACACACAGTGATCTGATCCAGAGATTGACTCCATTTCTATTCTGACTCAAAACATGTCAGCTGAATTGCACAGAATGTACATCACTTGAGAAAAAAAATATGTAATTTAATAAACAGTGTCATTTTAATTTCAAAAAAATATCATTAAGTGTCATGGGGAATAGTTATGTCTATCTATGTATCTTTGTCTAGTTATCTGTTTTCTGTGTGTCTGTCTCTTCACCTCTTTCTTTCACTTTCTCTATCTTTCTATTGTTTCCATTATTAGAATTTTTAAGCTGCATGCTGAGTGTAGCTCCAATCAGTGCCGAGTGCCCCAATCACTTCACATCTCTAAGCTGATGAAAGACCATGGAGAAGATGCTTGCAGACACACAAACATACACGTCATCTCATATGCATACAGGTTGCCACATTGCGCACTTTCCCTCTGTTTTTAGGAGCTAAGAGAAGATACACTTTGTCTTTCCTTCTATGGGCCCTTTTTCCCAGCTTGGCCAATATTTACTCTGAATGTTTGTCTGTCTGTCTGCTTTGGAGAGATAGGAGCCTTGCAATCAGTTTTTGAAACTCTATAAGAGTTGCTGATGATGACTTTTTGTTTGTTTGCCAGGATTTTTCCACTTTTCTTTACCCACTATGACTCTTATTTGAACTTTTGTTCCCTTCAGCACTTTGGGAATGGGCGAAGGTTATATGAAAGCGGAACTTTTCTAATGATTTAATATCATGCCTTGGCATTTTTCCTGTTGCTCACCTTCACTAATTTCCATCCACTTAGCCTGTATAAATGAATTAAATACATAGATGAAATAATAACTGGGTGATTTGCAGGTTACTGAGCATTGTGCTTGCGTTTGGGCTGTTTAAGATTCACCATATTAGCCCCTGAATGTTTTCCTCCACACAGCTTAGCGCTTGATTTAGAGAATTTATCTCATATTGTGTTGGGTGAAATCCCAAAGAATAGTATCAGAGGATTATGGTGGGTGGATGTGTTTGTGTGGATATACATATATATATATTTATATATGTGTGTTTGTGTATACACGTCTGAGTGTGTGTGGATAGAAAAGTGTCTATGTATACTTGCCTATCTATATCATGCATGAATTTGGTAAAGGCTGGCTTGTGTGTGTGTGTGTGCAAACAGTACCTGTTTACATCTGTTTTTCTGGGTACTTGTTGATATGTGTGTGTTTGTCTGCTTGTCTTCTCGCTGCTCTGTCCTAGTTAGCTTCCCTCTCCTTTGTTCACTGTTGCAGTTATAATGAGCACCACTGTTTTCATTTTCTTCTCTCCTTCTCTGGTTATCTGTTCATCATCCCCAATAACTGTATGTGAGTTTTTGTGTTGATCTCCGTGCTTGTGTCCCTCACTCTGGTTCCCTTAGCCAATAAGGAGGGAGATCTGTTGAGCCAGCTTGTTAAGTATTCCTCATTCAGTCAGAGATTCTCCTTGCCCTGCTAGGTTTTTTTTGTATTTTTTTTAGGAAACAAATATGAAATAGGCACAAATACGAACAGTTATTTAGGGTTTTGTTATGCGTGGCGGACACAACAGAAGTGTTGATGGAAGGTGGAAGATTCAGCAACCCGAAACCCTTTTTTCTAGTCATTGGTCCTTGTTCTGTCTCAGCATCCTTTATTTTCTTTGATCTTTTCTCTCCTGGTTTTGGTGACTTGCTGTGAATTTTGGACTGACTGATACTCTGCACTGATTCCGTTCACTGCTGATTTGATTCCACCCTTCTCTTATTTCTCTCTCTGGTAGCAGCTTTGGTCCTTTCAGGGAATCCTTGTGGATAAGAATTTTTTCTTGGGGAAGTATTAATGAAGGCAGGAAGGACAACAGAAATTAAAATGTTCGATGTTTGGATGGATTGACAAAATGGCCAATCCTACATAAGACTAGGTTTAGGTAGGAAATATTTAGAAAGACATTTCTGTGTTTGCTTCCACCTGTTTGCAGTAATATACGAATGGAGCTCTTTGTGTCAGTGAGTGCGTATTCCCACTTTTTATTAAATCACAGAAAAGTATTTGACTGTAAGATGTTCATTTTTCTTCTTCATACCCTCTCTCTCTTTCTTTCTCACCCTCTCTCTTGCAAAGGGTTTTTTTTTTTTTTATACCAAGTGTTGTTTACAGTTTAGGCAATGCCTCTGCGTGTGCATGTGGGGGCGTCAGCCAGATGTTGAAATAACCTCAGTCTCTGCACTCAGTTTTGTTTTAACTCTATCCCCTGAGGGAGGAAGATAGTTATGATGTGCTCTCTTTGGTAAATAGTCCTTTCCTGTCATGTAAAGCAGCTCTAGTACATGGCTGATCTGAGCTCTTTTACCTGCTGGGAAATTTTGAATATATTGAAGTGATAGCTGGTTATTGAAGTAATAAAGGTTAAATGAGAATGCATTGGAGCAAGTATTACTACACTTGGAAATTAAAGAATCGTTAAGATAGGGGCACCACCTCCATTGATAGATTAATTTATTAATTAATTAATTAATAATTAAAAGCAGAAAAATTGCCCCAGACAAAGAGTTGTAAAACTTCATATAGTTGGGTTTTGGAAGAAATAGGATGCTTGGCGCTCTTTTGAGGGACCTCATTAATTATTAATTAATTCCTTTGTGTGGAGAGAAAAACTGACCCTAAAATAAAGAGATCATTTTAGTCCTATAGAATATTTGAAGACTATATGTGCTTGCAAATTGAGTACTCACTCATTCTGTTGTCAATGCTGAGACATCATTAGAACCAGTGAGAAAACACTTAGAAGTTGCAATATTGATTGACCACAAAATACAGAATAAAATCAATAAACCATTAATTCCCAATCTGTAATTAACAAAGGCAGGAAGGACAACAGAAATTAAAACGGTTGATGTTTGGATGGATTGACAAAATTGCCAGACCTTGTGAAGAAAAAAAATCCTACTTCAGACCAGGTTTAGGATAATACTTTCTTAAACCTATCAAGAAAGCATTATCCTAGCAATCGAACCATAGCTAAATAATACACTTGCACTGGTTAATATCAAATAAATCAAATGCAATATGTGTGACTCATAATTAACAAATTTTCAAACATCAAACTAATTAATAGTTCTAAAATACAGTAAAAGTTAACATGAGTTAGACAAGTAAAGAGTTTGCACATTTATTAGCATTTTCACACCAATTCAGACACTTACTGTGCTTTAAAAAACTTAAGAGATGGTAAGCTAGCAGAAGAAGGGAGGGTGGTTTATCCAGGTTCCCGGGGGGTCTTTTCCCTACAGCTACTGTATGTGACCTGCTGGAGTTTTCTGTGCTGTAATTTAAATGTGTCGATGCATGCTCATAAATACACAGCTGTTATTGTAGGCAATATGATCTGGCTGATTAGTAGCTGTTGTGGTAAGAGTAGTAAATTCTAGTTAGAGTCATTTTACCTCTTATATATTGTCTAATTACTTATTTGTGACGTGTTGTTGTAGTGAAAACATTGAAGTGAAGTGTGTATGACTGATTATATTTGGGTTCATTTCCTGTGCTGTTGTGACTGTCAGTCGTCAGCCTCTGACAGCGCCTCTGCTACTAGACTCTGTTGGGCTTTAAGGCTGTCAACGCTGGTGCTTGACTGCTAGGGGACTTCCTATAAGTGCTGAGAGCTGTAAATATTGTACTTGAATCAATTGCTGGCTCCAAGTTAAGAAAAACCTTATCTTAGCTCTAAGGTTGCAGAAAATAGTATTAGTTGAAGTAATCCACTTAGCTTACTTGATTTGCTATTAACATGTTCACCTCTTAATTTAAAAGTCAGATTTTTTACCATTATTGTAATGGCCCAAATTCAGTCTTTCATCCACCACAGATTTTTTATCTGTTCTCCATCTCAGTTCTTTCTCTAAGCGCTGTGTCCTTGTTCTTTTTTTTTTTTTTAATACTTGAATGAAGCTAAATGGCTTGTGTTGTTGTGCTTTCCTGTTTGTTTTTTTAATTTGTGTCTTTGTTAACACAGTAAGGTTATAGTCTCATTTAACAGATTTTTAAAAAATTTTTTAGTAAAATTTAATGATGATTACAATGTGTTTTTGATGCATCTAGCATCACCATTGTTAAGCCTCCATCATAATGTGTTTACATTTTCACTTATAAATATTGCTCATAACATATATACATAGAAATTTCAACCAATTCCCACCAAAAGCAATTCATTTGGGTTTTTACATGCTATACCCAAACTCACAAAAACTCATTGTGCAACTGCAACCAAATTTACAGTATGTGAGAGATACACACACTTCATCTGGGCGATGTTGCAAAATTTTATGGCATTTCACCTATAGATGGTCATAGAAGTACAATAAATTTAGTCATTACTAAGTTGTCATGAGTGATGTTTTTTCTCCAAAAAAGGGGCCATCATCAGCATATTTCGTCCATCACCATGTGTATGATGCAGTTTTTTGATGCACAAACATTTTTTTAAAATTTTGTTTCCTTATCTTCTTTCTCTTTCTGCAGCCACCTTTGTCACCTCGCCATAAACTGAAACTGTTACTTTCCTTCAGTGAAACAATCAAGAGCATCCTGCCAGAGAACCAGCCCAGTATGTCAAACCATGATAGTTTTCTGTGTCTTATTAAACTCTGTCTATCCAGGTGGACGCCATAGTGACACTGGGCGGTCTGGGGGGCAGATTTGACCAGACCATGGCATCTGTTGAGACCCTCCACCATGCCCTGTCCATGACACAACTCCCCCTGTTGATCATCCAGGGGACCAGCCTGGCATATCTACTAAGACCTGTGAGTGCATTGTAAACACAAACTTCTAAGCCTTCACATGTATGTGTAGACATACAATGTTTCCTACTGTGCAGCTAATCTGTTTCTGTCCTGTCATTTGTGTTCTGTTTAATGTCGTTACACATCTGATTAAACTGGTTGCAGCAACAAATGACAGTCCACTGGTAGTTAACTTTGGGTGAAGTTGAAGGTGGGCCATATCCATATTTTTAAGACTATATAAAAGCTAAACACAAACACACAAGCCCACAGTTAATTTTCACAACACTAGACTAAAGTCCTGCTCTCCTGCCTTAACCTCTTCCACCCCACCCCTCCTTACCATAAACCCATTTTTGTCTTTTTTAGGGGTGGGGGACAGGGGATCTTTAAGGTGAGATAGCAGGTCAGCAGTACATGTCACATATGTAGAAGTGGTATAGACTACATCATCTGAAAGCTGGGAACCTGAAGATTAATATGAGATGCAGCTCAGCACTGTGTGTTAAGTTTTTTGAGTCATAAATCTGTAATAAACATTGTGTTTTGGTTTGGCACCTATTCAAATTTTGATAGTTTAGAGTGTATAAGGGCTTAGAACATTATGATAGAAGTACATGCTCCCATGCTCAATTATGTCTCATAAGTTGTTGTAGCAATTTCTGGATTGATGCCATTAGTTAGACAGATTTGGTGTAAAATTTAACCATTTTTGGCCACTTGAGAATTGATTAAAAATGATCAAAAATCCAAAATACCACATTGAGACACCAACCCCTTGAGGATCACCATAGAATCATAAAATGCTGTGATTTGGTATCAAAAACTTTTGATAATGGAGATTTCTGTAAGAAATGCTTTTTTCGGTGATTGGATGGCGAGCACTTCTGTTCTGGAAATTGCTCAGAAACCCCCGTATTGTCAATATACCTAGGAAAGCCACACATCCCCTGAATGTTCTAGGCCTCTAGTTTGTGGTTGTAAAGTTTCATGAATTATCATAGAGGTCACAATAGGTCATTTTATACAGTGAGGCCAAGTTTCATTTTTTCACTACATTGAAATTAATACTGTGGGGACTAACATCATCACACATGACATACCATTGGGCTCACTGAATCCACAAGAGTCTCATCTTTCCAGTCATACCAAATTTATGCAACTCCAAGACTGTTTAGAGACCCCAGTATGCAGAAATATTCAAATACACCATTTTTAGAATAGAAAATAGAAAATAACACATTTATACTGCATGCAAAAAAACTGCATGATTTTTGCTCAAAACTGCATGGGATTAGCATAAAGTGGGCATGTCAGTAAAGGGGAAATTTGTGGGCACCCATAGAATACATTTTCATTTAGATGTCTTGAGCTGAGAGGTCAAGGGACCCCTTTGAAAATGGCCATGCCAGTTTTTTCCTCAACAAAATTTAGCTTAACTTTGGAGCGTTATTTAGTCCCCTTGCCAACAAGCTAGCATGACACGGTTGATACCAATGGATATCTTTGGTCATCTAGTTTCATATGATGCCAGAATATTCACTCTAGGTTTAAAAGCCTGCCACAGCCTCTGAAAGACATAAATGTCGGCGGAGGACCCCAGTATCCTTATGGAGTTTAAGAGGTTAAAATCTCCCACCCTTTCTAATCATCCCTCTCCTGGTCCTTCTCTTCATTTTCTGTACTCTCTAAAAGATGTTCTTTTCCTTGCTCTGCTTCCACCTTGATTGGAATGTCGAACACTTTGTTTCTGCGTTAAGTAATCAAGAACACACACACACACATACATAGGCACACACACTTCTCTGCTCTTATGGTGCCCCAATTTGCTGTTCTGCATGAGGGAGAGTGAGTCTCTTTTGATGCTCCCAAATTGTTTTTCCTCAATGCCAGCCACTTTCTCATGCTCCACAGTTGATTGAGTTTACAAGTGGGGCCGAGGAGCTGCCATTTGGGACACACACTGCTCTTTTTTTTTTTTTTTCCCCCTGTGTTGTTTATTTGCGAGATCTTCAGGACAAACTGTCACACTTCCTGATGACACCTTGTAATACGTTAAGTAAACCTCTCTCTCAAGCACTCCCTCCCTACTTCTTGTCATTATTCCAAAGGCGCGTTGTCATTTGCTGCTTCATACCTCGACACCTCCAATTAATCTTACTTCAGTGAGGGTAAATTAAGCTTGTTTGTCAACGCAGCTCCAATTCGCCAGCGGCTGATGAACACAGACGCCTGTACATGAAGGTGAACGTAACCTTCGAAAGGCCCAGTGCTATTTGTTCAAGTTACATCTGTAATTGAAGTGTTTACAACTTTTGCCAAATATACTCACCACCCGTATCCCATGCAATCACGGCTTTGTTACGTGCTCAGCTTTCGGGATTTCGGTGGTACAATCAAAACATACAGACTCGTTCGTGTTCTGTAAGCAATCTGACACATACACACGCAACAAAGTAAGACTGGAGCTAAATTAACAGTTTTGTCCATTTTGCTAATCTGACACCTGGAACATTTCACCTGGAAATATATCCAATATATAGTCTTAAAGCTAAATTCAATATTTAATGAAACCTGCATATTTTAAAAAACCAGCTTAGAGTCAAACATGTGTGTTTATCTCACAGTGTCACAGACATGCAGTGATTAACTTAGGGTTGTGCCTGTTTGCTTTAGCTTTTGTGTCCCAGACGAGGTGTCAAAGCATCATTATGCTATCTTTGGGAAATATGCAAAGGTCTTGTCTTTTCTATAGCTGGCTCAGGGCGTTGCATAATTCTCATCTCTTTTATTAAATTATGGGTGGGGACACTGCAAGAGCTTCAGGCTTGTTTATTTTGTCCTTACACAACAAGAAGATGTTTTAATCAGTCTAGGTCCCAAGGTGACGCTAAATTTACTCAATATAGATCTAACAAAAAAAGAAACTTCTGCTGAGTTCATCTGTTTTGTTTGTTTTTCTCTTTCTGCCTGCTCTACCGAGTCTTGATCATGTGGCAAAGCAAAGCTACACTTAGTCTAGTTAGTATCCCAGCCTCTGTGAAAGCCTTCTCTGTGTTGCGATAGACGATCCACAGCACTGTGTCAGCCCAATCTGTGCTATAAATCATTCTATAAGCACACACACTTCAGGTCAAATGTACAAGCTTGTTTACCTGATGCCCTTTTGAGGAGTGAAACTTGTCAGTGCAAGAGCTGATTTAAATGATTAAGTGTAGCACCTGAGGTATGTTAACTCACCCCAACTTCTGCTGCATTGGAGGAAGTTGGAAAGATGTGGCATTCAAACATAAAATAAATATGAAGCAAAGAACCAAAACAGGATGGTCTCTTGTGTACTGAAATTAATAATAAAGTGTAAAAAGCGAGGAGAAAGTATCAACTTTGTTTCTAGAAATCATATAGAAAAAAATAGTAAAATTATTTCCGGAATGACTTTAATACCCTTTCTTATTCGCTTCAAACATAATAATTAGTTGTTTTCTTGTCTCCTCTTCTCAGAGGGTCAGGTTCAGATGTTCAGCAGCATGCTTGTTGCACTTAGAAACCCAAAGACACGCTGAAAAGTATCTCAGCAGATGGTATTTTCACAGAGACTGGACCATAGATGATTATGGTAATTATTCTAATTCCAGATCGCATACACATGCAACATTTTTAGGAAAACACATGTCATATACAGATACTCTTAATTATGTTATGAAATATTTTATATGTCTCTCACTAAAATAAACAAAGATGGTGAAAATCGTAAACACCTGCTTAGCATCAGCATGTTGGCACTGTCATTGGGAGCATGTTAGTATGCTGACGTTAGCATTTAGCAAGGTTGTATACTTGTTTTATGTTTATTATTCCTAGTTCTCCATTATTACTATACACTTAAGCCTGTTTACATATCACACCACCTACAAACTTATTTACTTTGATTGGTAGCAACAATAATCTATCTGCCCTTTGTCTTTTTAAATGCAAAATTTTACATTTAAAAAAAAAAAAAAAAATGAACTGGACCTCAATCCACGACCAAATTGTCATAGACTTAACACAATGAAATATGATTACATTTAAACAAATTATAACACATGTGTTAATAGGTTTTCTCTGCCTCATACTTCTGTAGCTTTGAGCAGATTCAAAAAGTCACCAGGCCACTTCTAGAGCTCCATCTTTATCCCTCTTCTTCTCTATGTCTCAGCTAAAATGTTCCTACCACAGCCAACCTACCAGCTAGCTCTACAACCAAAGGAAGGTATATTCTTACACTAAGTTGAGCCTCTCATCAGCTCCCGGCCTGATGTGGCCTGTGTGTTTTAATGTGTAAGGGCACATACATTTGTTTTCCTTTCTCTCTGTTCCTCATAGACACACTCACTCTGACACACTTTCACAAAGAAACTGGTGTTTATGTGTAGAAAACAACCTGAGGGATGTTACCTGAACACCAAAAGCTCCAAAGCTTAAAATTTTCCTTCCCCGTTGGCTCCACAACTTCAGGAAGCCAAGCAAATGAAACTCTTAAGTGAGTGTGCCAATGTTTGCTGTCTCTGTCTGTGTGTGTATGATCCATTTAGATGATTGATCTAAATTCTAGCTGTCAGTGCTTTTTGTCTTTGCTTAGGTATATTGCAGATTGACTCAAAGTGTTGATGATACATAATTATCAAATTTCATGTTTTCCTGCAGATGCATTGCTTCTCTACAAAATAAATATATACACTGTGAATGAAAGAAACTTTGTTTTGACCTTTTTATGTTCCAGCATCAGCCTTTATTATATCCAGTGTATTCAGAGCAAAGTCATTATTCAGCCTGAAGAGTCTGACACTGCCTTGGACCTACACTGTATGATGCTCTTGCCTTTTTTCTCCCAGCACAAGTTTCTCAAAGGGATACTGTGACATTTTGAAATTTTGTTCATGTTTATTTTCTTTCTAGAACACTTTAGAAAAATACTTAACTGTACCTCAGAAACATTTCTTCATATGTCCCTCAGACGCTATTGAAGAAGATTTCGTAATGCTGTTCTTTCTAAAGTAATGAAAATTTTAGTTTACATTGTCCATTGACCTCAAGTGAGGTATTCATAACAATTAGTTTATTCAGTAACAACTTGCTTTTCATGTGAAAAGCAGTAGTTAGAACTGTTCTGGTGTGTCAGTGCAAAGCTCTTTTGACTCCTTATGACACTCAGTAAAAATAGACTATAATTCAGAATGGCAAGGTTTCCTTTTTAACTGAGGGTAGGAACTGAAAATGGGTTGCAGCTTTGACAAGAGCAATAATTTATTTTAATGAGCCGTGGTCCCTGGGCGGAGAGGCCAAGTTCCTCATTTGGGGCTTAAAAAGTTTAAGAAGTCTTGCCTCTGCATTTATGTCCTCTTTTAATTTTTCCTATCTTGTTGTTTCCAGCCGTCACTGACTCAGGTGTACGCACGAACACATTCATATTCACACTCATGCTGTGTGTCTGCAGGGTAGCCACAGACTGGGGGTAAACACTGGTCTGGAGGGTGACTGGTGCAGCCTCATTCCAGTGGGTGGACCCTGCCAAACAATCACCACTGGACTCAAATGGAACCTGAGTGAGTCATTTTTTTTTTCATTTTTAGCATTTGAATGATGCTCCACAGCCAATAATTAGACTCTAACTTTCCTCGTTACTAAACTTTGTATCAGCTCAGTAGAGCAGATCCTTTGTCATCTATTCCTCAAATACAAATAATATAAACAAATTGAGCATGGAAGTTCATTTCTGAACTTGGAAACAAGTTAAAGAATCTACTTTTTTTGTCAAACGTACATAAAATATATATGGGAAAATGTTGTAAGGTTTAAACGGTGGATGTAACCCCTAATATAAAGAAAATATTAACATAAATTGATTTGTTTTTTGCTTGTGAAACCAACCAAAATCTAAAATAACCAAGATACATGTTTGTAAGAGTAATGGCAAGATGTAGTTGGAAGATAAGGGTTTCATGTATATAGTAGGGGAGGAAAAGTTCTCAATATCCAGAGACTCACCGGTATCACATGGCGAATTTAACATGGAGTGCTGAGAAAAGAGCGGCTCCCTTCCCTACAAATAATAACAGTTAGCTGCCAATACTGCAAACCCAACTTTAGATTAATGTTCACCAACAACTTCCACTGACTTTTCAACAATAGGTAACAAGATACAGTAAAGTACAGATGCTTAATTTGCTCAGTCATAATGAAGCTGAGGTTTAAGCAGGTTTCATATATTGAAAACACTTACATACCACAATGAGCTTTTCATATTCTTGAACATTGTGTGAAAATCTAATCAGACACTCGTCTGTGGACCCCTGTGGTCTCACACCACTCAAAGCCTTATGGCCAGCTGTGTTCTTAATGAGTTGGCACAGACCAAACTGCCACCAGTACGAGGGAAACCTGGACCTTCTGTCAGTGGGGTTGCATAAAGTGTCTGCTTCTCGGTAGGTGTCCATTCTCAGTGTCTGTGTGTGTGCATGTGTATGTTTCTCTGGGACTCTGTACACTTGAGCGAGCACGCTTTTGTGCCCGTGCTTGTTTAAACATGTCCGTATGCATGTGTGCGCTTCCAGTCTTGTTTATTAACTTGTTGTTTGTGTGTGTGTTTTTTGATCAGCTACAGTGTATTGTATATTTACTCAGCACACCTGTGAGGTGGCCTTGAATGGTAATGAGAGGGACTTTATGCATGAGAGTCCTATGCAGATTAGCCAGTGATAACAAGACGCATAATTAATGACATGCATATTTAGAAGGCTGGAAGTAATGATTTCCCTCTGGGGTCGGGACGAAGGACAAGAATATGAAACAAAAATTAGAGATATCACTTCTTTTCATGTTTTGACTGCTGCATGTATGACTGCTTATAGAGACGGTACATCTTGTAATCTTCACTGACGCCTTTGTTTTTACTGCACAACTATATTTCTGTGTAACGGTTTTCAATGCAACTTACTTGAGGAAGCCCAGATCTGCTCTTTGCCACTTGCGCGTGACACTGAGACTCTTTAGAAGTCCATTGAAATGATGCTCCTCACTTGTGTTCAAAGCCTGTCTGTGATGAAAAATATATGATCTTTCTATAAAGCAAGAGTTTTGGGCTGTCAGCTATTACAGCCTTGCTGGCCCAAAGGAGTCTCTTTGCTGGCATCCAGAGCTTGTTTAAATCTTGCTTTAAAGAATAAAATTCTGCAAAGATTTGTGTTGTTTTTATCCAAAGTGTAAATTTGGGATGAGTAGTCAGTTATTAAGCAAACTTTTTTTTTTTTTTTCTGGTCGTTGTCCTCAGGGAGTGTGCAGGATGAGCTGAAATACCCTTGACACAGGTTAATTATATTGTGTGTTCACTTTTTTATGTTAGTTCATCAATTATTTATGTTGTTGTGAAATTAGATAAGATTCAGTACACATGTATGTTCACTGAGCTAAGCTTGAGTTTTCAGGGAGAGGATAAAGTTTTTGTCTTATCAAGTTGTTGTCAAAGTTGGCCTTGAGTTACTGTTATTAAGGTTTTCTCTGGAACAGTGTGGAACGCATAGCTAATGAAGTGGCAAAGATGTGAGAGAGAAAAAGCCCAATAAAAGTTTAAACCTGTGCATGAGAAAGTAGTTCTTGGTTTCAAATTATGGTATCATTCAAATACAGTCGGTCAGGAGAGAGCAAAATTACCAAAATAAACAGCATGAAAATATCTTAATACTAATACTGTATTTGGCCATAATCACTGAACCAAATTTACATGAAATCTAATTTCTCATCACTTTCACTCAACTAGTTAAAGTCAAAAATGTTTAAAAACATACATTACATATACATATTCTTTGGTATTTATAATCTCATACTGTAATGCATTTCAGTGAGATTAACCATGTTTTAATTTATCTCTGTTTTAGAATGGTTTCATTGGGAACTAAGAAAAAACACCTCCTTCACAAAGAAAATTCTATTCACCACCATTGTACGATTTTATCTGAAACTAATAAGCCTATCTGGCTGGACAGTTGCTTAGAAAGAACACTTGGATTAGGCCTTTGAAAAGAAACTAAGTATGAGGTGATGCTGGGTGAATTCTTAGAGCCACGTACTTGCCAAAAGAGCAGTTATCGACAGTGGGTGCAACTAATTGACCTAATTTTTCATGTCAGTATAGATACAGACAGTTGGGGTAACAACCTGGCTTAGTATGTTAATAAAAGCCTCTCTAGCTGCTTCCCAGGGCTGTGCCTATAAAAAAAAAAGTACATGAGAAGAGTTAGATGAGAATATTGACACTATTCTCATGTCTGTAAGGTAAATGTGTATCTTTACCCAATAGCCAATTAGCTTAGCTTAGCATAACTGATTGGAAACAAGGGGAAACAGCTAGCCTGGCTCTGTGCAAAGGAAACAAAACCCACCCACCCTCACCTTTAAAGCTCACTAATTATCATGTTATATC
Source organism: Thunnus maccoyii (assembly GCF_910596095.1). NCBI lineage: Eukaryota > Metazoa > Chordata > Actinopteri > Scombriformes > Scombridae > Thunnus > Thunnus maccoyii. The sequence continues at coordinate 16,312,828 of NC_056553.1, forward strand.
TCACTTGTTTAATCAGTACAAAAACTGTAGTGGGCAGTGAGGAAGAGAGGAGAAGAAGAGCCATCTGCAACATCACTGAGACAGTGGAGAGAGCCCATGGATGGCCGTGGCTCAAGAGAGTCTTTGTTGAGACTGCTGTCTAATGAAAGGACTGCACTGCGGTAATGATACTAAAGGAGGGGAGTGTACCACTAAATAATGAAATGACTGCAGTGTAGCAAAGGTAACAATGTAGGAGGCAAGTCTACAATTTTATAATGAAGTGACTGCAATGTGCTAATAGTAATACAGGAGGGTTTAAATGTGTATAATGATGTGAATGTAATGTGATTGCTAGAAAAATGTCTGGACTTCTGAGTATTTGTAACATTGCTGTCACTCACATACCTAGCTGTGGTAATTCACACTCTCTCTCATTCCTACTGTCCTTTTCCACTCTGTTCTTTCTTCACCTTCTAATTTGCTGTCATTGTCATCCTTTCTTACTCTCTCTCTCTCTCTCACTCCTGCTATCTCTTTCCTCTCATTATTAGTTGCCGTGACAGCTGAGTTAATTATCACCTTCTACATGTTACATTAATACTCACTCATCAATTGTAAATCCCCCCCTTAGGAAACTGTCAGTAAATACTGTCATCGTGTGTGTGCACTTACTGTGTCTTGTTGTGCTGATGCTTGTGTCTATGTGTCCATATGTGTCTGAGTTGGCATGTGTGTATTTTACAGCCCATCCTCACAAGAATATTCAAGGTCAAGGTAAACTTTATTATCTCAGATAGTGAAATTCAGGTGGTCAAGGTGCAGAAGTATACAAAGCAGTCAAAAAACAGATATATTTAATATATATATATCATATATATAATACAACTATACAATATGCAGTCCCCCCTTCCTTCTCCCTACCACACACACACACACACACACACACACACACACACACAGAGCATTTCCAAGCACCCTCACTCTAGTAGACACTAGTTGACATACACACTAACGTAGAGACAGATAAATACTACATGATCCCTGCGAAACAAACTCTGCATCAGGATTAGAACCAACTAATAAGATAAAATAAAATATATCACACCATACAAGTGTTGCACAAGGACTACCGTTGCATATAACCCTGGCCAAAACATCATTAAATCCTATGTTTTGTACTGTCCCTCTCATTTAACAGTCCTGAAGGAACAAAGGACTTGCAAAACCTGGTTGTTCTTATTTTCCTTTGCCGAATCTTTCCTTTGCTCCGATGGCTTAGTTGGAACCTGTTGTGTACAGGGTGAGTAGGGTCACTGAGGATGTGCTGAACCTTACTCATAATGAGGTCTTTACAAAACTAAGCAACTGACATCTGGTCACACCCAGTGACTCTTCTTGCCATCTTGATTATGCACTGCTTATTTTAGTCTTGGCTGTGCATGTTACCAAACACACAAATCAGGCCAAAGGACAAGATGCTCTGAAGTGTAAAACAGATGCAGGAAATACGGATCAACATTAAAACTGTACAATGTTTGCAAGAAGAATATTCACTATTTCAGTTTTTTGACCTTCACAGTAGCACATTCATGGAATATCAACTGGTCATCAATTTCCATCCCTAAGTATTTATAAGTACAAACTCTTTCAATGGGTACATTGTTGACATTGGGGAGTGGGACTTCTCCTCAACATCTATAATCTATTACCATTTCCTTTGTTTTAATTATGTTACCCTCAAAGAAATTGTCAGAACACCATTTAATGAAGTTCCCAACCTCTTCCTCAAAACCACCCAAAGATGAGTTGTCAGGCTTTAGGAACCCCACGAAGGCTGTGCCATCTGCATGCTTAAAAAAGGTGTGGGTGGAGACTGAAGCTCTACACTCATTGGTGTACAGTGAATACAGTAAAGGAGACAAAGCTCCCTGTGGGGACCCTGTATTTATAGACTTAGGGGAGGAAATAGCTGTGTTGAATCTGACCTGCTGGGTACGATTCAGGAGAAAATCATTAATCCATAGAATGAGCCTTGGATTTACCCCAAGATCCATCAGATTGCCTACCAGCAGGTGGGGTTGGATGGTGTTAAACACACTGCTAAAATCAACGAACACAATTTTCACAAGACTGTGAGGTTGTTCCAAGTGTTCGTATATATTGTTGGTAATTGTCAGCAGTACGTCCTCGACCCCCCACTCTGCGTGGTATGCAAACCGATAATGAGCCAAGAATGGTGAGACTTCAGGGAGGAGATGTTTTAACACTATCTTCTCAAAACACTTCATAGGTACTGAGGTTAGAGCAACTAGCCACAGGTCCTTCATCTCTTTGGGCCTACTGTTTTTGGGTACCGGTACAATCAGAGACTGTTTCCACTGGTCAGGGAGTGCCCCTGTGTCCAGTCAGCACTGAAACAGCCTTTGGAAAGGAGATGCAAGTGAATCAGCCCATCACTGCAGCCCAGACCTTACAGCCAAGGCCATCTGGACCCTGAGATTTGCCAGTGTTAACATGTAAAAACTGTTTCTTAACCTCATCCAGGGTAATTCTGATGTCACTAACTGGTAAACTTCTGACTTTATCAACTGCCTCAGTCAACAGTGTCAAATCTACAATAAAAACAGTTGAAGTCATTGGCAAAGACAGAAATCATTAGCAACATTCATAGTGTGCATTTTAGGTTTATAGCCTGTAATAATTTGTAGTTCCTGCCAAGCTTTTTAGCATCATGGTTAAAAAGTGACTGCATTTCATCTTTACAGGCAGCCTTGCACTGTTATTTTCTTCTCAATTCTATTCTGTACAGCTTTCACTTCCCCTTTACTGCCCCCTGATTTGAATAAGCTCTTTTTTTGGTTAAGCAGTTCTTTCAATTCTGGGTTGACCCAAGGTTTGTTATTTGGGTAAAGTTGTACCGTCTTCATCGTTCTGAAGTGCATTAATATGGCCGCTAGATGGCATAAACATAACTATAGGTTTTTTTTGTCGGCTGAATTTTAGACCTATATTGTCATTCAATTATGAGGATATGTTGGTATTTTAAGGTGGGCTGTGGAATTTGCACAACATAGCTCATGGCATTGTTTTTTAATGATATCATTTCCCATTAATGATCTTTTAAATTCATGTTACATGATACACTCCACCCTTCCAGTTATATATGATAAGGAGACACAGGGATGTCTCTAGAATATCTGCAGGTCCATGTAATCTAGCCAGGGAAACACACAGTATGTTAAGACAGAAACACCCTGATGAAAACACAAGCCCAAAGAAACTGAATGCAACCTCTTTGTCTCATCTTTGGTGACTAATATATAGTCTTAAATGTTTTTACATGGTCATAATGTTTCTTCTAAGGAAGCATTTTACATGGTTGAATTCATGTGCATTGTGAGGAAAAGTAATTTATGGCCAATTGATCCCTCATCCTTTTTCCCCATAGCACTAATTCCATCAGCACAGCAAATGAGTCATATCATATTTCCTTTTTTTACTGAAAAACTGTTCACTCTCTATGTACTTCTTAGTTCTTTCATCAGTGTTAACCTATTCAACCGACTCAAAACTTCCTGCACCTGTTTAACATTAAAAACCTGCCAGAAATGGTGAGGGTGAAAGCCTGCTTCTGTTTGTTCTTGTTTCTGTGCAGTTGACGTAAATAATAACTATTTAAGAATTTACTGTACTGTATGTGTAAATACTGTATATACATACAACAGTTTAAATTACCATCTGCCTACCCCTGTGACAGTGAATTGTGTCAGCATGTGTTCTAAAGTCAGAAAACTTGGCAGGTGCTGAATCTGATTCTGTAGGCCATGTGAGCAAAAACGATGCCTTGCTTGTTTTTGTTTATATATGTGCAGAAGCGATAAATGCTTGAGTGAGGTAAAATGTTATGAAGATGTGGTAGAGGGAGATGAAGGTACTGTACAGGTTGACAGGTTGAGTCAGAAAAAGGAAAGCAAAGGAGGGAAAGAAGAGCTTTGGAGAAAGAAGTGAGAATGTTATGATGAGATGACATGAGAAAGAGACAAGGCAGGCATCGCGTTCATTTGATGTACGAGGATGCTGACACACATCAGGAAATGGGGGATTACGGAAAATGTTGGAAAAGTGTGTTGGAGGTTTTAGCGGGAGCTTGTATACACCTACACACACATACACACACATACAGTACAGCCACGTACAGTACAAACTCAGCTGTAATGTAGCCAGTTTGCGATAAAGTATTCTTTCCTTTTCTTTTTTGTACAAGAAGTTATTGTACCCTGATCCCTCATCTAATCCTCCCCTTCTGTTCTTACTACTTTTATTGTTCCAATTATTTGATATCAGATTACAGAAGATACCACTGGCGAGGTGTTGTTACAGTAGAGTGAATTTGTACAGCAGACAGGCTTGGAGGAATTAAGTTACTTTCTCCAGGACTCTTCAGCGTGGCAGATGCTTGCCAAGATGTTGGCAAAAAAACTTGCTTCATCCAGTTTATTTATTTTTCCTATTTCATTTCTCCCAACCTTGTACTATTTATTATATACCCACTTCCTGTTGAGACCCCTGACACACTTCTCACTGACTGATGCATGTAAACCTGTCTTTTGTTGTAATGGGTAGATTTGAGCAATCCAACTTGGATTTGCAGTCCTGTTTTTGACCTGGGTACAATGGGTGTAGCACTGCGTGGCTTTGATATGATGGAGTGAACACAGATTTCTCCAATAACAAAAAGATTAGTATTGTAACCCTAGAGTAGGTAATAGCGCCGTCTTATTGCTCTTGCAACCATGAAATTTTCTTCTTCAATCTCTGAGACATTTAAATATGATTGCAGAGTATATTTTCCATTAAGTCTCTGTAGTTTTGCCAAACAATAAAAGGAAATTCTATGAAGTTATCTTTGTTCCCCTGCTTGTTGACAGTTTTCTATATTTATAGCATTTGTTCTGTAACCAGACATCCACCTTCTTTCAAACAACACCACTAAGACTGACATGATTACCTGTGCTCAAGGATAGTTTCTCTTTCATGCTGCAAACCCCCCCCCCACCGCCACCCCCGCCCCGTCGTCTAACTGTGGCAGCAGTTTTCTTGTGGCCTGTCACATCTTTCTGGACACACTCCAGGCTTCTGCTTCTGGCTCCACTTAATCTGTGACATTTTGGAGCTCTGAAAAAGTCAACCTAGAGGTGGGATGTGAGATGATCTCTATTATCCAGTGATTGTTGTTTCCTGATGTGTTTTTAAACCAGAAATGTAAAAATAATAGTACAGACTGGAGAGCATTAACTGGCAATTCATAGTTGAGAGTCTTACACAGCAATACAGCCGTTAGCCTCCACTTCTCTCCTAGTCAACCTGACTGGTGGCTTGATAACTGCTGGCCATTCTGGGAGTGTGTATCTTGATTATGATATGTAAATTCAACTTTAAAACTTTTAAATTTGGAGAAAGCAAACAATATTCCAATGATAACTTTTCTCAAATTTCTTATTCTTGCTTTTGTATTCATCCTAATCCATCAACCTCTGCTCATATTACTCTCTCTACTCAGGGGAGGCCAATCCTTCTTTTCCAACTACTTCTCAGTAGTTACATGCTCATTATAAACTTATTCTTTTGCCTTTGTTCTTTTTAGCTCTACTGATCTGTTGCTCCCAGCAGTGCTGCACATTTTCTAGCTTTGCGAAATTGTCCTGATTCAAAATGTCAAGCAGTGCATGTGTTTCTTACTTGAACCATCTGTGGAAGCCATCCTGATGTTTGTTTTTAGGTTCATGTGCCTGTTCTACCTGCATAGAATTCATGTTTGGCAATCTTTAAGTTTAACACTGTAAATGCAAATCATAAACGGTACCGGGGTTTTTCAATTTCACATGACGCATTTCAATCAGATCTCAAAATGAAACATGGCGTGAGTCGGCGTGAGAGAGACCTGACTGTTCACACATGCATACTTTGGAGGTTCGGCCACTGGCTGTTTTTTTGATATACATGCAAAAATGGAAGTGTAGTGTCACTCAGTCCAGCGCTTTAGTACACTGTATCCTGCAAGAAGGAATAACAGATAAAATCTCAAGGAAAACAGGGTCCGTAATGGTGAGCAAAATATTGTATACCATGTTAAATATGGTCATTTAGTTCCAAATTACATATTGCACTTTGTTGCAGGCTTAAATAGCAGACTGAAACCGGGTCGCTGATACCAACAATTGTGCAAAATAAGGATGCACTCTTGATTGGTCATGCCCGGGTACATAAACCCAAACCAAGCTTTTGTTGGCCAAGCTCCGATTGTTGATTGGTGGTGCCTACAGTAACACCTTAAGACCCTTGCCAATTTCTTTGCATAAAGTAGCCCTAACTAATACTTTCCCCTTGCTCATTTTCTTTGCTGTTGTGCATCCCATTGCCCTTGCTCTACCCCGCAATGAAAGGGAGGCAGTGGACCGCCCACAGCAAATATCCACTGTAACATTAATCTGACATAAAGGGATGTCATTGAGTCTCCACAGCCATGACAGTAGCAGAGGAGGAACCCAGTGGAAACCACTGACATGCATAAGTTCTGCACAGCGACCCTCTTATCATACTGTGCTAATGCATGTGTGAATGTGTGAATGTTCGACCATCATAATGCCTACAGTTATTTGGAGGTCGGGGTATGCTCTGCATTCCCTCTAGTATTATGGATTTATTTACACTGATTATAATGTTAAGCAGTGTTTGGCATTAAATCTTGCAGAGTCTGAATCATATTCAGCTCTGCAAGCTTCACACACACACACACACTGATATCTCATACTGAAGCCACTAAGCACTGTAGTTGGGATGTTAATGACCTGTATTATTTTCTGCAATTTTCATCCCTGTTTAGTCACCGTTTAAAAGAACTGTTGCTAACCCATGAATCCAAGGTCATTATGCTGCTTAACGCACACCTACACATTGCTGCAGTATTTTTTTCCCTTGAAGCCTGTACATTAGGAAGACCAAACAGCAGCATCCATAGGTGCAATAAGTATGCAGCAAAGATCCCCTATTACCTTCTGCAAACAATTAATGACAGCATATCCCTATAACAAATACACACAGATTCAAGATAAAGTCTAATGAGAAGCACATTCAAAGCTTGGAAGTATGGAAATTTAACCCACTAAGGCCCACTGTTATTGACATTATAACTTTTTGAACAGCTTATGAATCCCTGTATCAACTCACTAACAGCATAATGTATCAGTTAGAGGTTGAACTAATTAGCCTATAGTATGTAGAGTATGTATGCACAGTGTAAACTGCCCTAGCATTGATATTCACTGCTTGAAATTTTAAGGTAACATTATCCCTTGACTTAAAAAGAAACCAAGGCGTCATGCTGAGGTTGGATTTTAGGGGAAGACAACAGGAAGAAGCTGGTTACAGGAGGTCAAAAATTGGAGGACACACTCTCTCATTCAAGTGAATGGGAAGGTGTCCAAACTTTTGACTGGTACTGTATATGTAGAAAATATAGGATGATTTGCTTGCACTTGCTGTGTCAGTGAGATACATATAACTTTTTCGGGTGAGTTGGACTTTTAAATTCTCAACTATTTTTAAAAGCCAGAACCTGTTAGAAGGTTCTGTCTTGGCTTAATTTTTAATTTTCTCCTTTGCTTTTATAGTTATTGCTTTTTGTAGAATTGTTCAGTACTTTAACATTAGTGATATGAAGGCTACTTTTAAGAGATAAAACCGTCCATGGCAGTCATTAAAAGGATTTGTAAAAACCTTATTCCTTCATTTACAAAAGAACTCAAGCTAAACAGACACATGCACTGTGAATTGCGGTTATGACAAAGACTGTCTGGCTTTAAGAAGATGACTGAATGTTTTAAATCAAGCACATTGTACTCAGTTTAAATGGGAGACACATTAAATCTGTTGCCTCTGGCTTTGAATGATGGTTTAAGATGGCAATCTTCCATAGCTTTAATGAATGGCTTGTGTATGTTTAGAGTGAAAATTACATTGTTCAAGTCATAAACATCAGAAATCTTCTTATGATCTTTGACAATATAATGATATTTTATGATTTTATGAGTTTGGATTTTACATCCAAATAATGTTGTATCACAGTCCTATCTGAAGATGTGGCAATATTTAGTTTGATCAATGTAGTGTATCATGTAGTGTGGTTCTTTTTATGGTGTTAAAGAGACTTTGTGCTAATGTTTCCAATTAACTTTCTAATATTTTAGGAATTGCACATGTGCAATGTCTTATTTTTCATTTTGTCACGTTGGAAGCCAGAGAATTTTGAGACTTTGAATTGAGAACTTCAACTAAACACACACACACACAAGCATCTCTCCAGCACTTTTGAAATACAATGTGGAGCTCAGTCAAAACCGCTGCAGTTTAAACGGCCAACACACGCCTCGGGCTTTTCGTTGTGTCTTTAAACACTCATTTCACATTATGCTTCTCATATGCCGCCATCTATTGGGTTCCAAAGAAGTAAATGGGGGTCAAGAGCTATTGTCAGCAGATGAAAATCCTCCAAGTGTGCATTTCGAGGACTTTTGAATCTTTTAACCGAAAAACTGTATTCCAACAAATAAAAAGCAAGACCCTTATGGACGATTACAGTTATGAAGGTCAGTCACACAATAGTTCTCCGTCGGTGGCCGACAGAACTCTGCTATCAAATGTGTGTGTCCAAGTGTGCGTTATGTGCTGGCGTGCGGAAAACCTCCTTAGTCATTTCTTTGTGACTCAGCCCTCTCCCATCTGACAGCTTAATATTAAAAACCCTTCATCCTGCAGCAACACACTCTGAGTTATGGCTTCTGGCTGGCATGTGTGTGTACGTGTGTGTGATTGTGTGCGTTAAAACCTGCTTCGTCATGATGTTTTCGGCTTAGCGTGGATCATAATGAATAGCTGTCATTCCCAAACCAAGTCTTCCTCACATAGCGTGTGTGTGGGTGGGCGAGTATGAATGTATCTTTTCTTTTATGTGCTTGTGTTTTGTTTTAGTGGGAGTGCATATGTGTGTGTGTGTGTGTGTGTATGTGTGTGTGTGTGTGCACTTGTTTCCATTGTTCATTGTGCTCTTGTTTGTGTTTCACTGCTTGTTTCCTTTTATGTGTGGGTACACACACACATACAAATACATATATATATATATATATATAAACGTGTGTTAGGCATGTGAGAAACTTCTATAGACCATGAACAATCACTGTCAGAGGCTTTCCCCTGTAAGGTTTCCATTCAGCTTGATATGCAAATAAGCTGCTAGTACTCTACAACACTGGTTCCTACCCTGTCCCGTATGACTTCAGCATCATCAGGCTCATACATCCATTCACCACCAAGACACTCATACACACACTGAAACAAACACATGTTGACTCTAGAACTGGACAATAAATCAATTGATATTGATATTATGACATAAGATTCAATATAGTTATGTAGTTATCAGGATGTATGTCTTAAATGTTTGTGAAAATGTCTTTCCAGGTCTTAAAACCCACATTAAATGATGAACACAACACTGTCATATCATAACCTTTTAAGTTGATATGGCGAACCAGTTAGCAAACAGTTGGTTATTTACACACAAAGCAACATTGTCATTCATTTGAAGTCATGTTTCTGTCCACCTAATGAATGTAACTCCAACATTCACTCTCCTTTAGCTCTTTTTTGTGCTCTATCAACTCTTGAGGGAAATATCTAGCTAAATGCTCCACTATGTTCACCAGCTAATCTACAGCTAATTAGTAGTATATAGGGGTTTTTTTTTTATAGCTTTTGCTATAGAAACAGCTGCCTGCTGCAGTCAAAACGACACTATGAAAGCAGTGAGAGCGAAAAAACATTTAAGTTGTAGCCAGACAACTAAACAATGAGCTGAGACTCACTATAAAGCTCCATAAAGCTGAGAGGAGCTGCACAGTCAGGTGGTAATTCTCTGCAGGTTCATCACTACAAGCGACGCCTTTTACATTACACATCGTCATTTGATACATAGTTATTATAAAAAAATATCAATTACAGCCACTTTAAATTTACAAACCTTAACATTTCACTCCTGATTGATTTGGCGACAGCTGTGGTTACTGGTGGTAACTGCAAGTGGGTTTCTGCTCACCCGAGATCACTCAAACAAACTGAACTCTTGATCTAATTTTCCGCAATCTCCACATTCCGTTAAGTGTTGCATGTACGCAGTTTGAATCCAAGTAGAACAGGAACCATGAAATCTACGATATAATTTGGCAATTACATTTTTATTAATGGCTATTGCTGGAAAATGCCCACCATAAATAGTGTCAAAAATGAAGTCTGATATAATTAAAATCTAAAGAAAGGCTGTGTTAGAATTTTCTGAGCTTATTTTAGACCTAATTAAGTAAATGAACAGTAAATCCACTTGTTCTGTCACCATAGTTCCATCATAAATTACAGTATAGCATTACATAGTGATATCAAGGTGTTTATTAAGGTGTTTGTCATTATCACCCAATGCAAATTCTCTTCTGATTAAATGTACTTTATCATGTTATACGCAGTACAGTGTCTATCATAATCTAACACTACATAAATTATGATAGAAGACTTGAGATTTATTGGCTACCTCTAATACATAAAATCTGACACGTGTTCATTTGAGTCAGGTGTACAGAAAGACACACACTCCATCAATACATTTTACATATCCACAAGCATCTCTTCCCTCTCACTGTCTCTCTCTTTCTCCAACCCTTCCAAATACACAAATAAAGCCTCACCTACACACACACACAAACACTCACACACACGTACATACAAGCTATTCCAAACACAGTGAAGCAGTGTATTTAAAATGTCATCAGAATGGTAAAGGACCTTCAAATGACCCACCAGATGGGGTTTGTAAACTCATTCTCCCAGCGCTGCACAAAGAAACACACACACACACACACACACACACACTTAAAGACAAACGCAACATTTCAAGGCACCGGCACCTCTGAACGCACGCATAAACACACAAACTGGTGCAGCGTGAGACGAATGGACACACACGTGCACAAATCCAACACAGGCAGGTGCTGAGTTTGATAAAAGGCAAACATGTGAACACAGATGGATTTTGGCGGCAAAGTCTCTCAGCAAGCCGAAGCAATTGAGAAATCGTAATTAAAAGTAAACTTTGGGCAAGATTAGAAAGCTTGCCCTCACTGTTAATGAGAGCACGCTTTCTATGAAATGTAAGCCTTCACAAACACCTCGGCATGCAAATGAGACAGTGTTTTAATAAGGAATCTACATGTTCCATATTTTTGGTTACACTCTGAACATAAAGAATCACAGGGAAAATTTATAGTGATGCAGTATTTGGACAGTTTTGAGTCAAAGAGTAGTCTGAGTAGCATGTAGCCTAATTAGATATATCCATTGTTGGAACAGACTAGAACAGTACTTTTCTGTAACTGCCCCTTAGAGGTGTCAGGATTTCAGTTCTTAATCAAAAATCGATCGAAAAGAGCGTTTGATTTCGACCTTTGAAATCAAAAGTAGGATCGGTGATTCTCCCTGTATTTTTTTTCCTTCACCCCTGCCTACTTGCGCGTGTCCAAAACATTTCAAAGATGACACAGCGTAGCTTACCAGTAGTCTGCAGCTGCGTTACTTTTCAAGACACCGTGGCTACTGCTGGAGTCGGAGATGATGGAGAAACAACTTCCCTGAAGTCACCGGCATGGAAACATTTTGCCTTCACCGTGAGTTGTGTAAACAAAGAACACGACGTTGACAGAAAAATTACAGTTTGTAGGTTATGCTACACACTTACACGGTAAAGTTGGAAATATATTGACAGATTCAAACTTCCTGGATCAACAACTGTTAAAACACAAACAAAGCCTCTCTCCTAATGTAGTAAGGTAGACAATGAGCTACATCCTAATTTTCACTTTTTACAGCTGTTGTTGTAAAGTACCCTTCTGCCATCTAGTGGCTCTTCTTTTGTTCCCAATTGACTACTGAAATAAGTTATTGTATTACATTTTATATAAATTATTTAAATTTGACCATTACACCTTGGTGTGGAACATACCAAAAAAAATGGCGGTTATATCACACATGACACCATGTAGCCTATCTTTTTAAAGAAGAATTTGAAAATGTAAATGGAAGTTGGCATAAAACCAATGATCTATTGACCTTTACAAATTAAAACTTGATAGTCTAACAGACTTGATAGACAGCGTAGCCGTCAGTGCTGAAAAAAAAAAAATCGAATCGAATTGTGACCTTAAAATCAAAAGTCAAATTGAATCGAGGATTTGGAGAATCATGACACCCCTACTGTCCCTGACCTTTGACGTAAATGTGAAGGTGGCGATGAAAATAGATGCAGACAGCCATCCTACTGGCCCCTTTTGCTACAAGAGGAAGCTCATGCTTTATCAATAAATACTCGTTTGACTAAAGCAGCAGGGGTTTTTCCTTGTATTGAAATTTTAGGTGAGGTTTTGTGCTGTAAACCTTATTAGAAAAGTAGGATCCCATTCTAAATGTGAAACAGTTAGGCAACAAAAAAAACATTTTCAAATAAATCAGAATCAATAGATCTAACAATATGTTGACAGCACTGCCTTTAGAGTTTTTCTCTGCTGCTGAGATGAAGCGCTGGAGCTTACGCCTTAAGCAGTGTGTGCAGCCTGAGATTTCAGTATTCAGGAAGCACTCTAAAGATTGTTTTCAAAGGAGGGTAAAGCAATGTACTTTATCTTGTAGTCAAACAGATAGATGTGTCTGACAAACTTGGTTCAATGAGGTCTTACCCAGTGTCCCTGCCAGAGGCAGACATCTCTACTGTAAGATCTCTCCTTTTCCTTCTTTTTTTTCTAGATGCAAACACGCACTCTGACATTCTCCTATTCTTTTCATATCTCTTTTGTTTTTTTTTTCCCCACTTATGTTTTTCTATCTGTTCTCTCGCCTAGTGTTTTTGTCTCATTCTTGCAGGGATTCAGTCTAAAGAAATTAATCTATTCTTCTTTTATCTCTCTGTCTTGCTTTTTCCTTCATATCCCCTTTCTACACATGTTCTCTCTCCACTCTCTTCCTCTGCTACACCTTTCTACATAATGCCGCCGCCTCTCGCTGCCCTCTCCACCCCCACCCTCATCTCCTCTCTCCTAACTCTCTCTCTCTCTCTCTCCCGCCCGCCCCTCTCATTTCCTCCCTCTCTCCTTTGCTCCAGCTCCAGCGGTGCGGCGTGGCAGCGGGAGGGAAAACTGCTGTTTTATGGTTTTATTTACGGATTTGTAGATTTCTGACGCTGTGCACATCACACACGGGGGGGGGGGGGGGGGGGGGGGGGGGGGGGGCAGAGGGGGTGTGAAGAGCGACCTGATGTGAGCCACTGCTCGTACCTCCAGTGGAGCTGCAGACTAGCAAGGAGGCAGAGGAGAGGAGTGCACACACGCATGTATGGAAATGCATACACTCAAGTATTCATGACATGATATTAATTTGCACAAACACATCAGCCTCTCAACCCTTCCATCAAGCAAAACACAAGAACATTGACTTCTCCCCCACAATCAACCTCTGATATCAAAATATATAATTTGCCGCCGTGTCTCTTTGCACTTTTGTTTCTAGACTGACTGATACCGCATTCCCCAGCAGAAAGCAGTTTCCTTATCTGAAGGTCAACTTAAGCCAGAACAATGTTTGTCACCTCGCACTCTTAGACAAACCCAGCAGCGCCATCATAAACATTTAATGGAAGCGACTATCGTTGCACAGCAGATGGTGCTAACAGTGCTAGCGCATGCCTTGGCTTATGTCGTTGCCAATAAATAGCTTTAAATGTAAGGAGAATGTCAGGTGGAGAGAAGAAGGACACTGCTGAAATCACAGGATGATATGAAGCACTCTGCTATAATGTTTCTTAGCTAATTTTACCATGGCAAAGATTGGAAGCATTTGTACATTTTAGATAATATCAGTATAGTGTTCTTTGGGGGGGGTTGGGGTTTGTCATGGAGTGGTGTTGTATTGGTTGCACTCCAAACGATTCGATTCAACAGCACAAACACGTTATTTTGCATCTGAATGGTTCAACCAGCAAAAAGTTGTCCAGAAAAAGGAAGAAACACCCATCAGGATTTTCTTCATGTCCTGTTCTCCAAACCGCAGACAATTGTGAGCTTACAATTTATTCATTTCATGGTTTTGAAAGATATATAGTTCTTTCTAAAGATAACAGTGTATTCTCCAGGATGGTGTGGTAGATCTAAGATGAAACAGGTCTTAGATCAGACTTGACCCCATTAAATATCTTTCTTATTACTTTTTTCCAGTTTCACTTTAAACAAGTATAGATTCTTTACAGTCTAGTTATTATCATTACATGCAGTGTCTCTCTGAAGATGGTGAGCCAGCTGCAGACTTTGGTGCGAAACACAGTCGTACATTCACCTCATTTTAGTAATTGGACAGCTCAGTATTGAACAAACATGATTTATAGAAAATGATTTTCTCTCCCGAACTGTGAAGCGTGATGAAATTTGATAGCACACTGGTCTAAAGGAGAGAAGCATCTAACGCCCTGACTGAATGAGTTCAATTTGCCTCTGGATGACAAGTCGTGTTAAAAGGGGACACGCGTTCCTCGCTAAACACATTCAGATATGATGGGAAAATAATCTGTTTCGGTTTGTACTGGGAGCGCAGTGACTTGCTAGATGATATTTTAAAGGTGCAATGGGTTCCTTTCAATTAACGGTTACATCCTGTGAGTGATCAGTAAAATTAGCATCAATAAACAGGATCACTGATGACAAGACTGAAAGCTGGATAGAGAAATGTTTTCAACCTGTACAGTAAATAGAAGTAAAACAAATGCACACATTTTAACTATGTGTGTACACTGGCTTTAAATAGAGACTACCACTTACCCTGCCTGTGGTCCTGTTGGTGATTACAGTATACTGATGCATCACAGATAATTTGGCACTATTTTTTGAGCACCTTTAACATGTTTTTACACAAAAAAACCCCATTGAGAGACAAGAATAGAGCAGCAACCGTCCTCTCTCCCTTTTTAAAAAAAAAAAAAAAAAAGGCCCCAAACACCCATAATTCCTCTACCTCTCTACCTGCCCACTCAGTGCGAGTGTCTGCGAGTCTCTCCCCTCCTCGCCCACCCTCTCTCCTGGGTAATTTGTTGTGTAAATACGGTCTACTTACAGCTGACGGGCCCTTTCGGCTGTGGCGCTGGAAATGCAATTACAGGCAGCAAACATCTCCATTGTTATCACTGGAGGGTGCAACGCTCATTTCGGTCCCCTACTGCAATGGGGGCCGTTATTGATCGGTATCAGCTTTGAGGAGGGGATTACTAATGAAGCCGTCTGAAAAGCCTTTTGTGCTTGGTAAAGACTTTGCACATGTGTGTGTGTGTGTGTGTGTTTGTTTGTAAATGTATGTGTGTATGAGAGGCTGACTTAGATAATGCGTGTTACTAAATGTGGGTTCCATCCTGTTGAACAAGACTCCAAACACTTGTTACTGTGCTGTAGTGCTCTGCTGCCTCTGGTGTTAGTTGTGATCATTACATCTACCACTGCTATTTCACCCCCTGGCTACATCTTTTTTTAGCATTTACTTTCCTCTTTCACATTAATATCACACTAATAAAAATAAAATCATTTTTATTAACTGCTATGGAGGGTTTTTGCAGCCTGGTGCAGCGTGTTAGCAGCACGCTGGTGAATTGGTGTCTTCTTAGAAGCTAGTTGCAAAATACTGCATTATGCTTTCTAATTATACTGTTAAGTTTTATTATTAATAAATTATGGGAACCCTAATCCAAATGTTACACAAAGACTACTAACCTAAAATTCTCATCTTTTTTTTATGAGAATCCACACAGAGATTTTTGTTTATGTTCATTTGAATGCATGAGGACTTTTTGATGCTCCCAAAGAGAGCAATAAAAGTTCATGCGCCCACTCACACATACGGCAAAATGCTACAATATCTGCATTGACTTCTCTCTGCTCTCAGACGACCCTTTTGGCTCCGCTGGTATGAACTTTGTGGAAACGGAGACAACTTCAGGCTAGACATAATTCTCATACACCCAAAGCATAGTGACTCTGGCTCAATGCTCACTCGGTTATTAAGTACCATAACTTCACATACAACTTATTTTCCTTGCCTGCTCTGAGTCAAGCTGGTCTTAATACCATGCTTGTTTGGCAGTCTTTGAAGCAGAATAGGCTCTTTTTGTCCCTGTTTGATGTGCGTGCAGGCGCCTGTGGACAAATGATTTGCTTCATTCTCTCCTGTCTTTGTTCCTTTGTGTTCATTTTTGCCTTTGCTTGAAGTGATTGCACCAAAACTGCTTTTGCATATTCATAAAATTCTTATTTTCTAATGCGCTTCATGTTTTGTCTCTTCTAGAAGGCTGTTGAAACAATGCAATTATCAAGTGTTGGGTCGGGTTAATAGTATGCAATATTCTGATGTTTGAGGCGTAGCATTTGCTAAATCAGGTTGTATGATTAATTAGTCTCTTTATTCTTCACAAGAGAATAGATATTTCAGCTGTATGTCTCAAGAATTGTTCATTATTCCTGTATTGGCGCACTTAAAACGATGGAACACTTTTATAAAATTGACAGACCAAGAATTCATGTGTCTCAGTGCAGAGTGTTACATTTTTATTTTATCAAAATTTACAAAACCCACGAAATACTTTGGACTAATGTAAGATATTTTGCACTAATGATGTACCACAGTTGTCTTGGCACCAAATTTTCTGAGATTGGAGGAAAATTGGCCCTTTGAACAGCACCAAACTTACAGCTTAATGATTACTTTACTTTTGCTAAAGTGATGCTTTTGAGAAATGTCTTCAGTCAAGTTCTGAAAATTTACTCTTACTAATCTATCACAATTTTATGTAGTTACACATTTGAATTATAAATGTTTTGTACACAGAGAATGTTATTTTAGTACCTTATACACAGTTTCCCATACACTATAAGGATGTTGTACTGTACTATATTCACATGTAAAACAACTCTTTCAAGTTACCTAGCCAGTCAAAAGGATTTTCTTTTATCTGTATAGCAACAATAATCAGGCACACTGTTTTCAGTGGAGCTGATAATAATATTAGTCTCACAAATTCTAATAAAATAGAGCCATTAATGGGGTGTAAACTAGTTACAACTGTGGTTTGTGCCACTCAGAGCACTAATCCTTCAACTCACTTTCAAATTCTGCTCAAAGCCCGCTGACACCAAGCAGGCAAACCAGATAATTAGATCAAAATGGCTGAAAAAATCAAGTCAGTGCTAATAACAGCCACTGCTCGAGTGCTTTAGACACAAAAAGAAAACAAGCTACTGCGCATCTTGGTTTGTTAAGTTGCTGAGACACAAACACATGAAAGCCTTACAAAAAAACTTGCTTGAATCAGAGACAACAGCTACAGAAGAACTTTTTTGGATTCTCCATGAATTGATAAAAAGAAAATCTGAACACAACTAAAGCAAAATTCGGCAGATTTGCTGACCCTGGATGGTTAGAAAATCTGTTAGCAATGTTGTACTATTTAATTCGCTGCAGATGGTAAGACCATACCAAAATAGTCAGAGATAAAAGTGAATTAATATGGTTGCAACAGAAAGCCTCAGGTGAATATCTTCTATGGCAGGTTTGCCCTTTTCACATTAGACACGATGCAACAGCTCCACTCCCAGGGTGCTTGTCAGCTCAGCTTGTTCAGAGCAAATGATGCGTGCATAAATGTAACAGTTAATGTGAAAAATGGCACTCAAATTCATATTTCTACTAATGATTTGTACTTTTGCTTAAAGGCTCATTATTTTGCATGACTAAATTCCTCACAAAAACAGTTGTGAAGTTGTTTCAAAGTTAACTCAAAGCTTTGAAGGTTCTTTCAACAGCGGTCCTTTGACTGATCTTACAAATCACAGAGACTCACACTGGTAGAATCAGATGCCCCTGTTTATAGATATTACTGAGCTTCCTGGTTTGACCACTGGAGGTCAGTGTTGGTCAGGTGTTCCTCCAGGTCTGAATCAATCAGTTCACCCTCAGTTCAACTTTTGGAACATCCAGGTTGTTCTATGCAGCTTTATAAAAGCTAAATAACACTGAATGTCCTGTTAACAAATTCTCTTCTACTGACCATGTCTCATTGTGTGGACATAGGCACTGAGAAAAACATGTTCCCCCCCGATCATTGAAAAATATATGAAATAAAAGAAATATTTAAATCTTTTAAAATTTCATCTATGATCATCATATGGGTGAAAAATTACTCTAAAAGTGTATCTGCTCCTTTTTTTGTAGGCCACTGTCTCCTTCAATCACTGCTTGTCATTATAAAGGATGCCAAATAAAAAGAAGCCTCATGTGGCTCGCACACCTCAGTGGTCATCTTTCCTGTTAGTGGCAGCTGAAGGATTCGCTTTGAGAGGATTTGTTAGCACTTCAGTAACCACAAAGTGAGAGTATGCTCAGTGGCCTTAGCATAATAGCCTTTGAGTTTCTCTGTGTGTGTGTGTGTGTGTGTAGTTTGGCTGTGAACCTTGTGTGGCCTCAGACAGCCTCGCTAGGTCCAAATTTCTGTGCTCAAACACAAAGCAAAGTCATGTGGACCACCTCGTCTCAGCTACACAGGGATACAAACTTTTCTAGACCACATCCTCTCTAATGAGGCCTTGACACACAGTTGCTACCAAAGGCTATGTGAATCTACAACATAACTAATTACATTGGAAACTAATTACCTTATTTAACTCACTAAATCGTTTAACAATTTAAAGTGTCGGTAATGTGATGCTACATTATCACTCAGCAGGCGGTCATCACTGCTGCATTAATGGCTATTATGTCTCTGTCTCCTTTGTCCAGATAACCAGGTCCTGCAGTTTGGGAAGCTGGTGAGCACCTCCAACACTTACGAGCCAGTTGCCCCTGGAAACCCCAGAAAGCCTGTAACTGTGACCACAGACCAGCCTCTGCTTTGGAGCATGGGCATCCAGAACGATAGTGAATGACACAGAAGAGGATCCTTTTAATGAGTCAATATTTGACTTGTTAGAACATGTAATGCTGTTCTACAGTTGTGCTATGATAAAACTTCTTTAAAGAAATGTTATCATAGTCATGACTTGGTAAGCACTGGTGCAAATTTTAAAACTGACCAAGGAGCCTTTTTTATTTTATTATATTGTCCACCTATGTCAAAGATGTCTATTTTTACTGTATTCAAGTAACACTTGGGTTTTTTTTTTTTATAGAACTTTGACATCCTGTGCTTCTTCATTTTCTCAAGGTTACACTCAAAATTCACTGTATAGAATTTAATCCCTGCAAATGAATATGCACCTCATACTGACCAGAGAACACCAGGCCTTACTTCATACCAACATCTGGTTTCTTTAATTAAAACTGCATAATTTAATATCAGACAAATTTAAGATAATTACAGGAAAGATTGATCACCATACCTACATACAGATCATCTTAAGCTCTGATGTCTTCCTTTCAATACTTGTGGGAGCCTGCAGATCATAACTTATGTGCCTTGGACTATAGTCCTCCTCAATCTGTTCCAATCAGTTTCAAACTATTTGTGCCTTTATATGAGGGGTAAATATTGTACTTCTGAGAGTCAAAAATGAATAAAAACCAACCATTGCAGACATATTTTTATGGCAGCAAGGGTATTGGAATACACAGGACAAATCAGTCTGTGGGTTTCCATTGTTTTATTTACACAGCGAAATATAAATGTTGTGCACAGAATGTAAAAATGCCATCCCTTCAGTCCCCTGTCACACCAGCCCCATAAACACTTTTCACCATCGTCTCCTGTCCCCGGGTTTTGCAGTTTGTGTTCTTGTTTGACCAGGATTTAACCACCACTGGAAGAAAACAGAAGGGCAGTGTTAGTATAAAATGTTGCATCATACCATAATTTTCTTTGGAAAACAGACAATCAACTCCAAACGCACTTTGTGATACTGGATAATCTGGTTATTATAATAACCTAAATGCATGGAATTTGAAGTTATCTCTTGCTGTGCACACAAGTAAAATCATGAATTTAAACAGTGTGTTTGCTCTGAAAATGACTTCATCATTGTATTAATGCCTACTGTATAATGTGCCAAACATTCATGGTTTTTGTTTTGATAAGTTTCATTTGATCATTTATGTACAAAAAATAGTGCAAAAGATAAACCTGATATAAAAACAATGGTTTGTGCTCATGTTAATTAAAAACAAAAGTGGATTATCTTCAGAGTCATTAAATTGCTATAATTTTTAATTATCACTGCTGGTAGTTTTGTCAATAAGAGGCTAAAAAGTAAAAAATAAAAAACAGTGACTACATTTTTGTCAAAATTGAGTTATGACAGAAATTGGACTTTTAAATATCAGTTTTATCTTGTTACAAATTGTCTAATTTAATTCTTGCTCTATCTTAGAGAAAATAAATGTAAAAACTGCAGTAACTACAAAATCCAACCAAAAACCAGGCTGTGCTTTGCAACAGCTGTCCAAACTGTTAATTAATGCCCTTTTCAGGACAATCCAAACAACAGAATCTTTGTGTTCTCTGCTAGGAACTCTTACTTTATCCATATATTATCAGCTAACCTGATCATAGTACAGAGTAATAATAGTTTGGTTATATAGATAATGAAGCCATTTTTCTCAGTTTCATTGTTAGTGTAGTTACTGCAGTTTGCTTTTGTGGAACAGTATAAACATTTTAAATTTACTGTATTTTGTGGTCTGTAAAGCGTTGGGGCAAGAGGTTTAACACTATACAAAATTTAAGGTTCATAAAATGCTGCCATTATGGAGTCACACTTTGGTGGGTTTTCCTATTGAAAATAAAACAGAGTATCTAAATGATTCTAGAGACCTGTTCAGATAAATACATGGTTTTTAAAATATTAAAATCTTAATTTTTCAGACCAGTATCAGACTACACATATAACAGAATACATGGATTTTTATATAGTGTGTAAAATACTGATGAATAAACTTGCCACATTGCTCCACAGATGGATAAACATAAAATGTATTCAATTCCTGCATATCCAATTTGATTGTTGTGTATCTTTGCAGTCAGTTGGTACAGACATTTACCCACTCCCAGAGAAGAGGGAGCAGGTAGGATAATTAATGACATAAATTAGTAAATCACTCTCTGTCTGAGGAATCACCACTAATATCAGTGAGGTGCTTGGGGTTAGAAGTTTAGATAAAAGCCTTCCTGGACAGAGCAGTGATCTAATCAAGACAAACCCCTGTCTCTTCTAGGGCCACCTCGTCACTGTTTCTCTTGAATACATCATTAACACTACCTATTTCACCATTTTTAACAAATTAACTGTAAAAATAACATCAGACAACAACTGTGGGATAAAATTCCCCTTGTAAATAATGTGTGTGTTACTTCTACTACTTACACAATGATGTTGTTGATGGGGATGTGAATGAGTTTGACGAAGAAGCCGATGAAGCCCATGATGGCAAACCCAATCGCTGTGGCCATGGCAATTTTCTGGAATTCTGACAAGGGCAGAAACAATCAATATTAAACTACAACAAAAATCAAATTACCCCTCATGGAGACAATTACTCATCATGCTCTTTGGATCTTAAATGTGTTAGCCGAGCAGCTAGGACTTGACAGTGAGTAGTTAGACTGAACAAAGACTGGGCCAAAGTATGAACCTACCTTTTCTGTCGGGTTTTGTGCATCTTTTTACGAGCCTTATTGAGTCTTTGACGAACTGCCGGCTGGGCTCAACAAACTGCATTACCTGATCCATGGTGTTTAGGCTGCAAGCAATAAGAAAAACAAAACAAAGTCAGTGTTAAAGCTCAAGCTTGGACTGCTCTCAGTGCTGACGTAGAGCTTTTTTATGACTCCCACAACCTTATAATCGCAAATATACCGTGAATTTTCTCTTTTCCCAACAAATATTAAACAGTATATAAAAAAGAAACGTGCTCTTATCATTGGAAATCATGATTTGAAGATAGTTAGGATAGCATCTCTTTCCTTCCTAGTTGCTATTGTAAGAAAAGCTATCATGTCGACGTAACGTTAGGGTTCGCTGGACAACCAACCAACAAAACCAATGAAAGGCAACGTCTAACACCAATTTGTGGGTTATACTTTTATTTAAAAATACAACAATATTTAATTGAGTGGCACTTACCGAGTCTGAGGTCGTGTTTGACGAGAAGACAGTCCGAGGAGTGAGGGCCACGTAGCTCTGAGAAGACGGTTAATGGAGAAGAGCTGACGTATACTTTACACGCGCATGCGCAGGATCGTCTCTGTCTTATTTCTTTGAGCTTGAATAATTGTCCACACTGACACCTACAGACTGGGAGGTTACTAACAGACACATGCTTCTTGGTATGGTCTAACTAATTTTACTCTGTTCTGACACAGGAGTTGTCAATTTAAAAGTTACATTTATTGCTCTTTATCCCACCCAATGGAGAATTAAGTGGATTAAATGTTGCCTACCTATTATTTCACATGGCAATGAATTACCCAATACCAAAATCCCTGGCTTCTATAAATATCTTGTGTAATGAATAGAAAACTATTTCACTATTAGTTTGTACAATCAAAATGCCTTCCCTCTACACGTTTTTGGGATGCACATGTATATTATGTAGGTTCTTATCTAAATAGAAAATTTAGAGGACCATCTTCTGTCTCTATGAAGGGCTCGTAGCATCTCATGTTACGTAAATATTAGGGTCAGTTGTCATCAGTGGCAGCTGGTGACTCAAAAAAGTGGGGAGGACAGGAGGAAAACCAACATGGAATCTTACAATAAACCGCATCAAACTATATCATTGTACCCCACCTGATGAAATCGGAGGCGTAGGGGGCAATTTTATATGCCAATAAATCAATTTGCTTTCAAAAACAAAAACCCCTGAGGCTGCTTCTTTAAAGACATTTATACATATTGTTTCTAAACAAAGAAGTGCTCATTTTAGCTGGTGGAGTGGTTCAGAAAGTGTCATTTTACCAACAAAGTGAAATTCAAATTTATAGTATTGTTCTATTGTTACAACAAATTTATGTTCTCATCAAAAACAGACAACATATCACATGATTTACACATATTTCCTATGTATTTTCTTAGTATACAGAAATATATGAAGTGTAGGTTCACATCAGAAAGTATTAATGCATGTATCAAATACATGACTTACACACTCTTATCTATGTGGACGACATACAAAATATAGTATACAAAGCTGACATGTTAACACTAGGGGTGCAACGGATCACAAAACTCACGGTTCGGATCGTATCACGGATTTGAGTCACGGATCAGATCATTTTAAGGATCAGAAGGAAAAAAAGGGGGAGAGACAAATAAAATGTTGTTTTCCATTTATTCTGTAACAGACTTACAGCAAGGGACAGCAAGGAACTCTTGCCCATGGTCTTGAAATGAAAATGACATTCAAGATGTCCAATGTTTAAATAAAATCTTAAATTATATAAAATATCAATGCTCAATTATTGTTAAATTAAATTGCAATATGAAGCATGATACCTTCCTCTTGTAAACACGTTAGTGAATGAAACAGCCTCTGTCCACATCATCAAAACTTGATAACTTAGAAACATGAACACTCGTGTTGTCCTGCAGCTTGTTGACCGAGCCACAAAACTAACATTCAGCGGGAAAAGTGCACCGCTAACGTCAATTAGCAGCTAACGTTACGTAGCTAATTAGCTGCTCAGCTGCAGCACATTAAACAGCAGGTAAACATACCTGCAGACGTCACCTCGGACCCGTTAGATGCTGGTTTGATCGTCACTCTTAAAAATCCCTATTAGCGACACGCTGTCTGTCCATGACTTGTACTTACAGCAGTTGTTTTTCTTTGTCTTAAATGAGACATTAAATTTTGCAATTAATCCACAGTTCACATGGGTGCCGAACCGTGTGGGGCCATCGTACGGATCACGGATCAACTACGATCCGTTACACCACTAGTTAACACTTGTTATTCTAGTTACTTTACTCAATACTCAATATACGACTCAGCTTAAAAACGAACTGATAAAAATTGTCTCAACAAGGAGCCAGACCTCTTGCACACTCAATCACAAATCACACAACACCAACAGGTGACTGAACAACCACTCAATTAAAAACTGAATCAATTCCAAATGAATGAGTGAGTCCAGACAGCTCACTGTAACTTCAACAAGCAAACTACCCACAACACATTATATATATATATATATATATATATATATATATATATATATATATATATATGCTGCATTCTTGTTAAGGAGATAAATTAACACAACAGCCATAGAGACATTTAACCATCAGAGATGAAATTAGCGACCAAAGGGACACAGAGAGAGAAGCTGTATCTGACGTCTTCTTCTTTCTTTCATGGAGATTAAGTAACCATGTCATAACGTCCATTTGTAGCTGTTGGTCATCTTGTTTGTTAGTTAACAGAACTTTATGGCTGCTGCTTAACCAGTCTGATATCATTAGCTACAACGACAAACAAGCTAACTCTCCTGGTTGTTTCTCCGGTTGTTTCTCTCTCCAGCCTCCCAGGCGACGTCCTCCCGCTGCTGCGCTGCACAGTCCAAATCCATCCTACTGTTAGCTTAACAATAGTCCTTAACAGTCCTTCCATGGATGTATGAAGACTCCTTCAGGCTGCTACAACAAGCTAACTGTTGCATTGGCTAACACAAGGTGCTATCCACTGCTCATTATCTACTGCTGCTACTCTACCTTACAGTGGAGTGAATTGAAGATGAAATCTGGAAACTATCATTGGACTAACGCGATGTCAATATTACATTCTGGTTGGTGATTGGTTAGGAGTATCTTGGCCAATCATAGATTAGCATGAAAAAAATGAAGTACATTAAATCCATGTAAGAGATCCCGCCCTGCGGAGGACAGCATGAGCCCATCCTCCTCTGTCCCCCACTCCCCCAGCGCCCCCCCACTCTCCCCCACCACCACTTCACACACACTGCCCTTTCTCCTCCTGCCCTGCAGGTGTCGCTGTTGAAGCATTTTAAACAGAATTTCAATAATGGATTTTTTCCAAAGAAGAGAGAAAAAATATTTTATAAATAATACTGACATTAGGTAATGGTTTATTTTAATCAAATATTCTTTTTTATATTTTGATCTCCCTGTTGCCTCCACTGGTTGTCATAATAAGTATATGACATTTACACTTATAAGTCAGCCAATGCACTTGTGCAGAGTATATAATACAATTCTATGTAATAAAGCAATATTTTTATTGTCAGTTCGTTAACTGTCATGTAACAGATTTCAAATCTGTTTCTGAAAATAGAGTACATTTCACTGAACAAAGGACTGATGACTGATCGGGTAGTTATTTGTGATCAATTAGGCCTTAGTCTTAATCCCACACTCTGAGGGAGCATTGGTCACACTCCTGTAGCCACTCCACTTGCTCATGCCACATTCCTTTGGTCTTACATACTCCCTCATGTGATTTAGATTAAGATATGGTTTCTAATTAGATGATTTCTCTTTATCTTTGTTCCACAAAATAAATACTCAAAAGTGCCAAAGTAGTACAAAAAAGTCCATGTGGTGCAGTCCACTGCATTCTTCATACTGTTTACCATTCATTAATGAGGCATCCATCTATTAGACCAGTGAATAAAACCTAACATTGCTTTGCATACATAACACAAGTCTCCAAACTCTTTTTTTCTTTTCTTTTCTTTTCTTTTTTTTACTTTTGTCACTTTAATGAATTGATCATATGGAGCAAGTCACATTACAATTCAGTCATTTGTTTGGGTGGTACTGGCTAAGACTTTAAGACCCCTATTCTCTAAATATTAATACACTAAGCTTACCTAATCTCTTCACCCTCAAAGGTGAAATGCATCCCATAATCACATGTTACTGCTTCTGGAAATGTCAACCCAAGAACATGGAAAATGGTAACATCACATAAATATACTCAGAATCCACATACTGTATATAGTAACTCTTAAAAGTAACAAAAAAAGCAGAACTTTGCTGTATGATTGATTGTTTACACTATGTACAAATTGTAGACAGTATACAGTGGTGGAAAGTAACTACGTACATTTACTCAAGTACTGTACTTAAGTACATTTTTGAGGTACTTGCAATTTACTAGAGTATTTTCATTTTATGCTGCTTCATACTTCCACACCACTACATTTCAGAGGGAAATACTGTACTCTCTACTCCACTACATTTATCTGACAGCTTCAGTTACTTTTCAAATGAAGATTTGACACAATGGATAATATAACAAGCATTTAAAATACAACACATTGATAAAGATTAAACCCGTGGTTTCCAACCTTTTTGGCATCATCAAACTGTCATTTTTCCCTCTAAACTTCTCACATGGTTTCATTTAAATAAATATTCAAATGATCCAATATTTCACCAAAATCAAAGATTAGAGAAAAAGTCCAAAAACTGAAAACAGATTTGTGTATCAGAACTTTGTTTTTTCTTCTTTCCTCTCCCATTAATCATCTCATAACCCCTCTGATTTATCTGGTGACCCTTTGGAGGGACCCGACCTCTATGTTAGGAACCACTGGACTAAACTAGCGAACTGTATATAAAGTAGTTCAAACTAGATCTACCTCCAGCAGCTACAACAGTAACATGCTGCTTACAAACTGATACTTCAGTATTAATAACCTCATGATGTCATATATAATAATATATCAGTCAGAGAGACCAAACCACTACTTTTACTTTAATACTTTAACTATATTTTGCTGCTAATACATATGTACTTTTACTTAAGTGGGATTTTTCTTGCAGGTCTTTTACTTGTAATGGAGTATTTTGACGTTGCTGTGTTGGTACTTTTACCTAAGTAAAGGATCTGAGTACTTCTTCCACCACTGTATATAGAAGATATGTCACATTAACATATTCAGCTGTGCTGAAAACTCCAACATGCTGACACATATCACCTCAATACAGCCACATCATAGAGAATGTTGTTAGTCTGAAGCTTCCTCAGCTGAAACTGCATATTGCATAACACAAAACTGTCCAACAAAAGCACATTAATTCATTCATTTTTAGTAATCAATAAATCTACATTAAGATTTTCTAAGTGCTATTCTAAAAGCAGAAATGTACTCACTTCCTATTACATGTCTCAATTGTCAATCACAATACTATACGTGTGCCATGTGGTACAGTATTTCATTTAGTTATTTCTTTGATAAAGTCATTTTGGAGACAGTTTGAAGCCACACTGTTCTCTTCAATGTCAAAAACTATCCCACTGTCACACTTGAGCTAAACTGACTGCAGACATAAAGTGAGCCTATCAAGCTAACATCTTTAAAAGATAGACAATATCTGCACTCAAGATACAAAACCAACTAAACTAAGAATGCCCACTTCAGATAGTGAAAGTCAGTAAAAATACAGTTCAAAATTGTTTAAACATTTTTCAAATTCTGCAAAAAATACTGCCAGTGAATTCTAACAGTTTGTCATGTGGGTCAAAAATCTTTTGGACTATTCTGTACTTAAAGACATAAAATACTGTGCATCTTTTCCACAACAGTAACAGTAACATTAATGTCTCTATAAAAGTGCTTAACAGTGCTGTTTGAATGATGATGTGTATACATACAGTAGCATACAATATGCTTCCCTGTATAGTTCATTTGCAGCTATTCACTGCCAGGTGATGCCAAGCATGTTGCAGCTGATGTCCCACAGTTTCTGAGCCAAATCATCATCAGAAGCAGTTCTTGAGCAGCTTGCGGGAGCACAGTCACTGAACACACATAAGGACAGAGAATGGCCATTACTCACTGTGTGCTCCATTGTGTTTGTTAAATAAGAATAAAATTGTTAACTCTCAACTACATACAGTACAGCATGACCTTTTGTTTGTCAGCAGGTAGAAATACTGAGCAGCATGAAGCCAGCACACTTAAAGCACTTGTATAACCAATTGTCGGTTAGCTGAAATTCACTTTGTACCTGAAGTACCCTCCACTCTGACTCTCCAGGCCTGGCTGTACGGCACAGTAGATGGTGGTCTGCGCTCCCTCCACTGTTGTCTTGGTGAAAACCCTGAAGATCTTCACTGCCACCTGGATACACTGGTGCTGGTGCCTCCACAGGTCAGACTGCACCACACCCGGGTGCAGAGAGAACACGCTCACCCCTGTACCTGCAACACGCATACAAGTATGTGCATAACCACCTACACACATATTCATGTCAACACATGCAAACAAGTTTTAGTTCGTATCTGCATATTCTCCTATAATTTTACATACAATTCACACATAGTTCTGTGCAAAACATGCCTCTTGTTGAAAAAGTAGCTGTTTCAGTGACTGAGCATACACCATTATATTTGTAAATTAAAATAGAATAGCCATATTAACTTTTTTACATTTTACCTTTAATGTCTTCTTCATCTGTTTGTTTCTGAGTTAAAATCATAATGGACTCAGTTTTGGAAATTCCAGGTCTAGAGAATGAACTGACTCACTGCTGAGTTGTCATATTAAAGCAATTTCTTTCATTTCTTGGCCATTAAGCTAAAATAACAAAACAAAAGAACAATGGATTCAACAAAATGGCTCAGTCGTTTCCAGTGAAAATCAGATTCATATGTAATTGTTGTGCAACCTCAGAACAAGAAAAAAAAAACAATTTAACATGCACAAACACTTATGTGTGTTTGTGTGTTAAGTCGTTTATGCCTACATTGTGGCTAGAAGACAAATTAGTGAATCATACTTAAAACAAAAATCTGTAGTTAATTATTTACTTCTTTGTGACATGTACATAAGCGATTATTCCTTGAAAACTTCTCACCTTGCAATTGTTTCGCTAGTGAACGTGCAAAGAGGACGTTCGCCAGCTTGCTCTGTCCGTAGGCCTTCATGGTATCGTAACTCCTTTCACTGTTGATGTCGTCCAGGTGAAGCCCAGTCCAGGTGTGGGCCACCGATGCCACAACAACAATACGGGCCGGGGCTGACCGCTTTATGAGGTCCAGCAGCAGGTAAGTCAACAGGAAGTGACCTTAGGAAAGTCAGGAGATATTTTAAGGTTATTGTCTCACACTCTCATACAGTGAGGTGACTACACCACCCTGTGATCAATTTATACACCGCAGGAGGTGTGATAATCCAATCTGGAGTATATCTGGAGTACAAGCATAAACAGATATGACTGGGTGATTCACCCACTGAACACAAAATAATTTGATACATTTCCTGTGCTGAGAAGTCGTGCAAAGAGAAAAAGAAGGAGGCTTTTAGTAGTTGATACTTTCACAACCAAATACATCCTCTGTTGGCATTTTTTCCTATTCAAATGTGAGAGGAGACATACACTAGTGTGTCCTACTACCAGCCAATCACCAGAAACTGAAAAAAACACACCACATCATGTAATTTTTCATCAAAAAGACAGAATTACAGAGAGCTCCTATAAAGTGCACATTATGCACAGCTTTAATTTGCTTCTTACAGTTGTTTTGATTGTTATACTGTAGTTGTGTAGCTATTCCTGAAACATGCAGGGTCAAAGTTGTCTGATCTCTCTGTAACAGTTTTTGTAGTGGTCTCCTCTGATCTCTCGCCACGACCAGCGTTCTCACTCTCTATGCAGGGTTAAAGGTATACATCATGATAATATTGCTGTATCTTTAGTTTGTGGTGTACTTTTGACTCCA
Source organism: Thunnus maccoyii (assembly GCF_910596095.1). NCBI lineage: Eukaryota > Metazoa > Chordata > Actinopteri > Scombriformes > Scombridae > Thunnus > Thunnus maccoyii. Next base: position 16,342,666 of record NC_056553.1, read on the forward strand.
TGTGATTCTATGATGCTGATAAGATGGTCATAATGACCACACACGCACAGATGGAGTTGGCAAGCTGACTGAAAACAACTATTTGAAGTCTAACATAGAGAACATGTCATTCTTATCTTGATGTCCTGCATGTACAATTGGTGCAACTGCTTAATCTCTTTGCCTACTGTTTCTCACAAAACAATTCTCTTGTTTGCCAAACATTCAGCCTCATTATGAGCTCTATGGGTGGAAATTGCCACCCATAGAGCTGGCTAGAATTGTCATCAACAACTCACTCTATCTAACAATTTATTCCTACTGATAGGATAAGTACAGTATCACAGTATGTCATTTCATACACCGACTAACTTGAGATAAAATGAAGCAATGGAAAATATTTGCAAAGACTGACTTTGTGTAGGATTCACAGTGCCACAACCGTCACATATGGAGGGACACTTTAGGGTTTGGTTTAAGTGTTTTTGTTCTCCCCACTATTGTTCTCTGTTTCCTGTTTTACTGTTGACTTAAGCCGAGTTTATCCCCATTGAAGGTACATATATACACGTAAAGGAAGTTCGTGGCTGTACACATATATATGTGTATGTGTATGTATTTGTGTGTGTGTGTGCGCATATGTGTGTGGGTGACCATGCTCAAGCACAGCGTGTTCTTGTCTCTGTCAGCCTGTGACAAAAATACCACCGAGGAAAAGATCATTTGGAAGAATGCCATGGTCCAATACATGGGAAATACTGACAGCTTGAAGAAAACAGTAACTCTGGTTCATTTTCCTAGCTGATATGTTGGTCAGCTTGGTTGTACATGTTCTGTGCAGCTTGTTAATACCACAAAATATGTCAAATAAAAACACTCAAAGATAGACTGTAAAATAATTTAACTTCCAAAATGACTTACCCAAATGATTGACTCCTAACTGCATTTCAAACCCATCAGCAGTCTTGGAGTAGGGACACATCATGATGCCTGCATTGTTTATCAGGATATTCACTTGTTTCTCCTCTAAAAAGAACATTGCAATATAGTGAAGAGTTAGTCAAAATATTTCCCAGAAACATCAACGTATGTGCAGTACAGTAATGACCATACAAGAGCTGATATCCTCCCCCTCTGAATCTGCCCCGCATGAGTCTAAAAAATACTTTTTGAGTTGTGAAGCAAGCAAATCTGCCAACCAAATACATTAATCATCAAAAAAATAATGATATCAATGGTCTGTTAGCTACCTTTGTTGATGATTTCAGCAAAGGCTCTAATAGACCTGGTGTCAGACAGATCCAGTTTCCTGATAACCACGTTCTCATTTCCTGTGTCTTCCAAAATGTCCGACCTGGCCTCCTCTGCCCTCTCCAGGTCCCTGCACGCCATGATGATACGTGCACCTGAGAAACAAGGGAGAATGGTTGAGATAATATATTTCAAGTTGCATCCACAGTACAGTGCGAGTTGCAAGTGTCCATAATAGACTGGGGACATAAGAATCACTAAGAATAAGCAAGTATACAGAAGATGGACAGCTGGACATGTGAGCTCTGTTATTGTTTTAGTTGAGGCTTTAAATTTGTGCTGCAATTCAATCATGACAAATCACAGTACAAAGATAACAGATATTTTTACAGCTTTTCCGTTATACCATTCATATAAACTCATATATTAAGGTAAATATTCTTTTAATCCTTCACAGCTTATTACCTCAAAAGTACTAAAGCTTTCCTCATTTGCAGGCATCCAGAGCTACACATGTTAATTAAAGTGGAAGTACCTAAATCTCTCAGTGTACTTCTGATCATCCTCTAATGTTTTCTGAACTCACTCAGCATCTCATTTAGCCAACCGCTCCGCTCACATGAGCACAAGTCCCTCTCAACTCTCCCATTCTCATTCGCCTCTGACGCAAATTACGATGCATTCTCCTTAATGAGCCCAGAAAGGGGCCTTTGAGGAGACACACACACACACTCACTCCCTCTCTCACCCACAGACACACAAAAACACGCATGCATACCCACACAAACTCACAAATAGACAGACAACTCCCCCCCCACCCCCACCACCTCAACACCACACACTCACACACACACACACACATACAAAATAGCAGCAGTGCACAGCAATTATGGAGGAGGAGAGCCATTAATCAGTTGGAGCATAGCGTCTGTATCCCATCACAGTGTCTTTGTTTCTCTCCTGCTGTTCCCATGTGGGAAAACCCAATTGTTCCCACATTTCTGCGGTAGCCAAGTTCACTCAGTCAAATAAAACAGTAAACAAACTGCGAGAACGGAGGGTTACACTGAGTCAAGTTAAAGATCATCCATCAGATGATTACACAGTGTCATGCATGTATAAATAATGTCAGTGTGCAAATAGGGGCAAAATGCAAATAATGACATGAGTCATGCCTGCACATATTGTGAAAATTCAAACATTTATTAATATGTAATTATGATAGCACCCCCTCATTTCAATAATCAAACATCAACTTTTTTCATGGATGAGTAATATGCATATTTCATTTTCAGTAATATGCATATTTCATTTTCAGTAATATGCATATTTCACTTGGTCAACATGGTAAATGCACCTAAAAAACAAAGGTTGAGATTCAGTTTGATATCCCTGGTAGGATGCTGTGCCCGAGGGCAACCGACTTTTCTCACAAATCTCTAAGCAAATCTAATTATGTTGTCATCAGTGTATTACATAATCCCATTTACTGAAAGGTGATGCCGTAATTTGACAGAGAATTCTCCAGAAACAAGAACCACAGTGTTATTACTTTCCTCTGGCAGTGATCATTCTTTCTGTCATATCTTTGGGTTTTTTTTGTTTTTTTTACTTTTCATATCTCTCATGTTGTTCTGTATCAATATTAATTTTATTTCATGTTTTATTTGTTGGTCACATATGACAAAACATGATCCCTGCTTGCCCTCAAAGCAAATTTTTGAACATGTATGTAAAAAAAACACACACACACACACACACACACACACACACACACAAATGCATGGTGGTTGTTTTCCAAAAGAGGAGGTAGATGCCATGCTGAGCCTCTCGAGTGCAGCCGAATGAACAAACTGAATCATGTATGCAGAACCAGTTTTCATATCACACACGCTGCATGTGTGTGTGTGTGTGTGTGTGTGCGTGTGTGCACTGCTGGGTGCACCCTCCCATCTCTCTTTTGTTGCCTGTCTGGCTCGGGAGGGGAGCAGACCCTCACAATGCTCCCTCTGTCCCCTTGATGCCTCGTCTGTCTTCCCTCACTGCTATTTGTCTTTCACTCAGTTGGTGAAGTGTTAAGCAAAACGCTGCTCATGCTTTTGGTCAACACAAATTCCTATCTGCCTCTGGTATTAGTTGTGGGATGGATGCATTCTTGAAAATTAATAAAATATATGTAAAAGGTTAAATTAGCTATAAGGAAGTAATAAAATCGCTTGACGATAGAGAATAAACAAGAAGACTCATATAGGTTAAGTTAGAAACAGCTTGATTTTCCCACTAAAAGCTGCATATATAATCACATTGAATAAGTGCACAAGTAAGCAGGATTCTACGGTGGAGGTCTGAGGACAGAGGGCCCAGTTAAAGATCATGCTTTATAGCTTTAAACCACTCAAGCATTAGGAGCTCTTAATTCCATGGAAAGGAGTGGAATGTGTAAGTCAGAGTTAGAAAGTTTGTGAAAAAGGAAGAAAAAAAAAGTGGGAAAAAAAAACCCAACAAAGACACAAGAACAAGTCAATAAGACTGAGCCAGAAATAGAGTGAGACAGATGGGAGACAGATAGCCAATTAAACACACAGCTGGACAGACAAGTGTGTGCAGTACCTCTTCCTGCCAGGTCTCTGGCTGTCTCTTTGCCAATACCAGTATTGGCTCCGGTGATGATGACTGTTTTCCCATCTAACCTGTCCTCAGATGACCAGCGGTTACAACAACACACACTCCTGGAAAAACACACACAACTAGTCAAACATCAGAAAATAAAATCCCCCACGTTGTAAAGAAAAACACATATTCATAACTGTATCATTTTGTCCATGTTTCTAATCATTACTGGCACTGCTGCTCATGATTTACTTGCATAAAACGTGTCACAGCACTGTTTTGATCTTTAGTGAGATTTTCCACAAAAGTGAAGAAATTTTTGGAACCACTGTGACAAAAGCATGCTGAAAATTCATCCATAGTTACAGTGACTCTTTCACAAAAACTACTGAAGGAATTCAAAATACATTTTGTGTTTGATTAAAGCACGTATTAGTGTTTGCTATTTCCTGTACATACAATATTCATGTTGCCTGATTATGAACTGGGTGCGTTAAATACCTGGATATTTTCCTGCAAGAATATAAGGATCAATCACACATGCAGTGGAGTGGTTACAGCTTTTTTAATTAGTTCGCATAACAATGTTTTATCAGCACAGAAAAAAAAAACTGGTTCGACTAATAGTAAGATTTTTACACACATCTAATCTAGTGCCAAATCTGGTGGCACGGTGTGGTGTAATCTACTTAAAATTCCTGTTATTAATAGAGCAAACCACCCAATCTTTGCTTTTTGTTACCGCTCCTATTTTTTTTTTCCTTTTCCTACCTGCAGTACATCCTTCCTCAAAGAGCAACAACAAATTTCCACCTCAGGACCAGTGAGACACTTCAGCAGAGAGAAATGCACAATGTGGCTCTTTCAGTCTTCACAACAGTTCATCAATTGGTGTCGTGCTTGTCATCTCTCTCCCCCGCCCCGCCGCGTTTGTCATTACAATATCGTTGCTGGGCCAATCAGGAGCGAGCTGCAACTTCCAGGCTGGGGAAACAGGAGGCTCTCCTGCTGCCTCCTGCTGTCGGAGAAACACAAGTTATGAGCTGAGCTGCCCCAAGAGAGTGGTACAAAATCTCAAGCATGCCAAACATACCTGCATGTTTGGAAAGTATAGATATAAAAACAATACAAAACCATAAGATGATATAAATAAATGCTTAATTTACTATTACTAGAAGAATATGTCGAAATCCAGCAACAGTAGTAGCAGTTGACTATGGTGTATTGCAATATTGCTTTATGGCCACTTGAGGTCCTCCCAGGTCAGATGGACCATGCTACTAAATGCCTAATCCAGTCATGAGGATTTCCAAAATTAGCTATGCTGTAAAAATAAATAAATAAATAAATGAAAAATAATTATAATATGTTGCAAATATACCGAATGACTCATTTAGACATCTGACAGACATCTGAGTTAAAGAATAAAACATGAGAATAATCATCAGTTTGGGATATCAGTGGTATTTTTTTATTATTAGAATCAGCATTCATTTCCATTACTCATCTATTAGCATCTCAGCCTTTCCGACTTTTACCGTTTCAGCTCCAAATAAGGTCTGTTTTTGATATTCTGTGTGCCTGCTTACACAGTTCATGTCCATCACATACATAACATTCTCAGCATTGAGTAAAACTTAGAAGCATGCGTTTTATAATTTGTAGTATTAAGGGTATCACTGTACACACACATGCACATGCATATATTGCTTCATAACATGCAGAGGAGCGTATTTAAGTCCGTGAGTTCATCTCCAGCGGATGCCGAGCAGGTGGCAGCTCACAGCCCACAGTTTTAAGGCAGTGCCGTCATCCTGAGCTGCCCTGGAGCTTTCTGTAATGGCACAGTCCCTGAAAGGAAAAAGGAAAGGAAAGGAAAGATTGAGTCATTACCTCATATGCATGGTATAAATTTGAGTTTAAAGTGCTTCTCTTTATCTAATCCTTCTCCATTGTGATTTGTACAGAATAAATAAGGGAGATCAATGATGAAGAATCCTACTAAGTGCCAACAAAACACTTTTTGCATCTGACATCTTTTCAAGAAGGCTATTATTGTCATTACTTAAAGTACACTGGCATTATTGTTCCAATGTGTGTTGCGATGCTGCTTCTTCTGTTTTCACATCCTAAGTGGCTTTGGGCAGCTGATTTGACTCATTTGAGAATTTGCTGCTTGTGTAATAACACCACAGACTCACTTGTAGTATCCTCCTGTGAGCAGCTGGTTCTCAGGAGTTACGGTGCAGTAGATGATGCTGTAGGCTCCCTCTGCCGAAGTCTTTAGCAGAAAACCGAAGGTTTTGAATATGTCGACAAGGGGCTGCCTTATGTGCCTTGTTATTTCAGTGTTCACCATGCCAGGGTCCACCGAGTAAGCCATCACACCTACAACTGGAAGCAATGGGATGAACTGAGCACAGAGCTGAGACCACGAACTGAATTTCTTTCAGATGGGTCGATGTGGACGCCAACTTCTCAAAACCTTGAATGCTTTTCTATCTTATTATATTGTTAATATTGTTTTGTTCAAAAGAAAACCCCAGACAACAACCTAACAATTATCAAACACTGATTACATAATGCAGCAAATTTAAACAACAAAATGATTTAGCTTATTATCAGAACCCCTGATACAATAATTACATATGAATAAAATCCACACGTTGGTAAGTTGATGATAACAAATGACAATAAAACAAAATAATTTACTCGTACTGTTATTACCTCTGTGGAAATTGATAGTAAGATTAATAGTGAGACACACAGACAAGGTGTGATAAGTAGAGCAATAATTATTTCTTTAAAGACTGGTTTTTTTTTCTATAAACATGTTGTTCCTTGCTCTGTTTCTTGCTCACAGCGGTTGTGGTTGAGGCATGAGACTCTCACACGGGCTTAAGATGCAGATCCATTTTTTTATGTACAGCGAGAGAGACAGAGAGGCATAGAAAGAGACATAAAGACAAGCATACATAGTGCATAATCTCACTCTCTCTCTCTCACACACACACACACCCTATGTACCCTCAGTCCTTTTGGCCAGCTCTCTGGTAAACAGTACGTTGGCCAGCTTGCTCTGTGCATAGGCCCTGACAGGGTGGTAGTCCTTCTCACCGCTCAGGTCATCGAACTGGATCTTGCCCATGAAGTGAGCTGATGACGACACGTTGATGACCCGGGATGGGGCAGAGTGCTTGAGCAAGTCAAGTAGCAGGAAAGTCAGGAAGAAATGACCTGGAGAGGGTGAGAGTGTGTGAGAAGATTAGAAGAATATGATCATTTGTTCTAGTGCTGCAGGGTAAAAAGTAATGAGGGCAGTTGGCAGAGACCCAAAAAAACTCTGTAGTTATTTTAATCAAAAACAGGCCCCAAATTTCCTTGCCAAACCTGCTGTATTTCTTCAACATTTTCATCTCGTACCCAAGTGATTGACTCCAAACTGCATCTCATATCCATCCACTGTCATGGCGTGAGGACAAATCGCCACTCCTGCATTGTTAATCAGGTAGTGAAGAGCCTTCTCAGCTGGAAAACAAAATCCATGTTTTTTAATCTTTAAAAGATGGATTACAATCATGTATTTGTGTGTGTGTGTGTGTGTGTGTGTGTGCATGTGCCACCCACTGTTGTAAATATTCTCAGCAAACAGGCAGATCGATTTGGTGTCAGACAGATCCAGTTGCCTGGCGACAACCTTGGCTCCCTTCACCTCCCTCATGATGTCTCGAGCCGCTTGCTCTCCTTTTGCCATGTCTCTGCATGCCAAAATCACCCGTGCCCCTAGAGAGATTATTACCTCTTAATAGGGGAAGTGTGTGTTTGCATGTACATGCATGCTGAAATTTGAACAAGGTAAGGTGGTGATCTTACTTTTTAAACATTTATCTTCGTCTCAGTGTTTACAAGTGGCGGTATTCTCTGGTCTCATATGTATTTAACTATCTTTTATTAAAACCAGCAATGGTTATGCTTCTGAACATTATTCATTTCAATACATTCAACAGTTTATTGCTTAAGCCACTTCATCATATGAGTTATCCTTGCAGGAATTAGGCTTAAAATATTTCCACACAGGTAATCTGAGTCACACTGAAAGAAGAATTTGTCAGAAATAATAAGAGCCTCAGCATTCATTTTTTTCTGTCTTTCTTGCCTCTGCTAGCCAGGTCTTTAGCTGTTTCTTTGCCTATTCCTGTGTTGGCACCCGTTACTATAGCTGTCTTCCCCTCCAGATGCACATCTGAAGACCACTTGGGGATAATCAGAGACCTGAGGGGTTAGAAGCGATTAGAAGAGAGTTAAGGGGAATGTTGACACCAAACACAATGTTGAAACCCAATTTTACCTACTAAAAAAGTAAGTAAGCATCACTGTTTATGCAACATGTTGGTATAAACATACAGCAACGAAATTACAAGGTGGGTGAGGTTTACCACATAATACAAAACTGTGAATGTCAGAATCCACAGTCATCATATTATAAGACCTTAAAGGTCATAGGTTTTGAATTGACTTGGCAACTTAAGTTATATTTCAGTTTCTGTCTGAACTGACTTGAAGTAGCAATTTCCTTCAGCTAGTACTCAAAGCGGCATGAATAAAAGGCTTTTGTTTGTTTGTTTTCCCAGATTCTTTTTGGTTTATATGTGGCATTTGGTTCTAAAACAACATTGTATTCCTAAAACACTTCAACAAATCTTTAAAATTCAAAGTTCTGTTACAGGTAGAATGTTACTAATTATCCTCTTTATTTCTGGTGGTGATGTCTTAAATGAGAAGACTCTTACCTGACTGCTTGCATTTCGGTAGTTGATGACACAAAATGATCCTCCACAAATTTGTGAGGCCCCTTATTTCCTAAATGCTGCTTCAAGACCGAGGTCTGGAGATGTGGCAGAGAGGAAGACACGGAAATCAAAGAGAGAAGAACGACAGCCTCACTGTATTGGACCTTATAATGGTTATATGTCAGGAAGTCAGTATTAGACACAAATCCTCCTCTGTTAAAAGTCTGTAATTGTAACTAATCAGTTAAGGCAGAATTTCAAAAAGGGCTCTTAGTAAATAACAGAGAACTATTCATGTTTTTACTGCCAACTTTTTGAAGCTGACTCTGACTGAGTAGAATAATTGTTATGCAAAAGATTCATGTGATTGCATGTATCGTTGTCTCTCATCTGTATTCTGCCTCAAAAGTTGCAAGTTTCCATGGTGTCTGCAAGTGGCAAAGGTATGTGTATATGAGGTATATAACAGGTTTTGCTCATTCTAATAATTTCTCCTGTTCATACTGACCATTACAAGACCCCCTCCAAATGTGCTTACAATGGAAGTGATGGGGGGATAAGACATCCTCATTTTGAGCAAAACTGTGTTGACAATATGAGGCTTTATCCATCTGAGTTAGTCAAATAAAGTGGATATTTTCCACAGTAACAGTCTTTTCAGTATAAAAATCCCCTCTTTGTTTTCTGCTCAGTTGCAGTTGACTAATTTGGACGGCTGAAGCCTCATTTTAGCTTCAAATAAACTTTTAAATGCATGTTTGCACAGAATGAGAACTGCAGATTTTGTCCGCCATCACTCACATTGAAAGCACATTATGAAAGGCTCTCCTCATGGTCAGTATGAACAGGAGGAATGATTACAGCAAAAAAAAAATCATGTGTCAATGGTCATTTGGCTACCTGACTATTGTTTTAGGACAGACTTGACTGTCCTTTAACCTATAAACAGTATTATAAGATTGCAACTGCTGATCAAGGTGTTGCTTAGTCAAATTACTTCATATACCTTTTTGTAGTTTGATCTAAAGCAATTAATCAGATTTATTAACTCATCATATATCTTACTTGCAAGATTTGCAGAAGGAGGAATCACTGTTAGTGAAAACTACCTAATCATATTTAACCGTCTGTGCAGGCGAAATTCAAAACCCGGATCCACAGGTGAGACGACTGTAATTTCAGAATTTCGCCATCGTGGATTTTCTGGTGCTTTCCACAGGAGGGTTTAAGTGATCGCATAGCTATGTTGTGAGACTAATTGGTGATTGGGATGACACTGGCAGTTTATTTGATCCTGTAAAGTGCTGCAATAGAAAAGCTGAACTTGGATCATTACTCAAGAGTGGGGTTCCCCTTCTTTGAGGATCTTTATTCCTTTTATTTGTATAATTTATTTGTGTAATTATGATTCGTTTTTGCATGTGTATGTTTTAAAGAGACCATAAACTAAATTTGGTCAACTTAGGATAGAAAACGTGACCAGCAGTGCCTCACCTGGTCTTGCACTCGTTTTTAAAGAATTTTCCACTTGAAATGTTTCTTATCCTAACATGCAGTTACCACTAGGGTGGACTGTAGCACCACACTGTGGTTTAGGACTTTCTACATGTCTACCGTCAAATGAGAAAATGTTTTCTCACATGAGGAGGCTGAAATCATTTCAATCTACAGTAAGGTCCTGTGTTGGCCAGCTCGCCAGGTCTCATGTAAACCATGTGAAAGCCAGTCATAACTTCCTGTTTTCACAAACAACTTACACACCAATGCGCACACATACACACATTTATAAACATACTGCTGCTGACCCAAACCAGGCCTAAATGAGTGCTGCCAGCTCCTCTCATGTGGTCTCTCTGTGACGCTAGCTCGTCTGACTGCTAGATTCGTTTCTCCTCACAGCTGCTCGCCATCCCTAAGCCTGATGAAAGGCTGCCTGTCTGTCAACGCTGGGACAAAGACAGAGAGGGCTGGCCACATGTGTAATTAGCTCGGCTTCACAAAGATTATAGATCATCTTGAGAAGATAAACGGCTCTTTCATTGTAATTTGTCGATCCCAGAATAGCAAAGTTGACAAGAGAGAAACCACAGAATGCACAATGGCGACTATCTTTGAAAGGATTAGATGCAAAACATTTTTAATTTCAATCAAAATATTCTTTCAGTCATTCATCGCGATAGATTTGATTGATATGTACATAATCATTGTAAGGCTGCATACATTTGGTGAGGTTGTAAATGAACAGTCCCTTTAAACTCCTACAGTGTGCCTGCTGTCAATGGCTCCATTTAACATATCCACACCTCAAATCAAATGAAAGGAAGCACAAAAGGAATATTCATTCTCGCTTCACAAATACATTATGCTTTCTTGTCTTTTGAAATATACTGTATACAAACATTGATCACATATGCAAATTCTGAAATAATACATAAAAAATCTACTATGTAAAATTATTTAAAACAAATTATTATAAACAGTCGGACATTTTACTTTTCTTCATTAAGGCTTGCATGTTAAAACATACTGAAATAAGATCAAACCAGTAACAAAATAGCTTATCAAATGCATAGCATTTTTCTTAGACACAAACTGCACACATGGTGCAGTAGGAAGAGAATTTTTAAAAAGTCTACATACACATAAGCATCGTACCAAAACTGGATGTGTCACTTTGTTGTAACAAAGCTTTCTTTAGACCCTGCACACCAAAAAAAAGGGAAAATTCACTCAGAGAAATGCCAGATATTCATCATTATTTTTGAATAAACTTTGATTCTGCCTCACAAGATTAGCTAGATTAGATAGATTACATTTTCTACCATAAAAATATTTACTTTAATGATATGATTTTTGTGAGGGGAAGCACATTATTTCCACATGGTGGATATTTAGTTTTGTGAGGAAACTCTTCAAATCATCCAAATGTCAAACTCAGAAAGGCAAAAAAACTGGTTGGCCGGGTGTTTTCATACAGGGGAGTGTACAAGTTTTAACCTATCCTATTTAATGATAAAATGTGGGAATGAAAAATGTAGTAACTTCTTTGTATGAGAACCCAGCTGCAATTTCCATGCAAACAGTAAAAACATGACGTTCCTCCAGTCTGAACTCTAGTTCCACATCCAGCTCCCAACAAAATTCCCCATCATTGTCTGGAAAGGAGGGAGTTTCCATTAAAAAATGCCTGCAGCTTTCCACTGGAAAATGAAAAAAGGCACATAGAGATGCTAGAGGCAAGGATCAGTGACTTATGTGGGAAATGGGATGTCTTTGAAGATAAATCAATAATTTCATAAAGAGCTACCAGGTACAGTATAGGGCAACAGAAATCATCAAAGGCCAGTTTTTCAGTGTCTAACTGATGGTTGGGGACTATGGAGATGATCACTGTACTGACATAAAACACAGCCACTGGTTTCACTTTCC